>NC_031675.1:4582393-4882393 GCF_000149555.1 Fusarium verticillioides 7600 | reverse complement strand
GGTGTTCCTTGTGCAGCCTGGATTCGTTAGTGACGACTTGTATGAAGCGCCTTGTGCTTACATTGCATCCGCTGGTGTCTGATCACGGTCAGTGAATGAATGAGAAAGACCTTGTGTATGGACTCACCAGAGCCAAGCTCATGCATAGCATTCTTTCCGATGACTATAGCACCAGCCTCCTGGAGTTTCTTCACTGGCCACGACGATTCCTTCTGCTCCTTGAAAGTTTCGATGGAGGGGTCATATTTCATACCAATGTGGTTATGAAATCCCTTAACATCGGTATCGTCCTTGACACCGATAGGTACACCGTCTAATACACCCAGTGGCTTGCCGGCAGCATAACGCTCAGTTGATGCTTTGGCAGCCTCGAGCACTAAATGATCTTTGCCGTGATTATCAACCCAGCCATCAGAATACTTGCCATCTGGTCTAGAGATTTGGGGGAGGAGAGCTTCAGCGACTTGAAGAGGTGTCAGTTGGCCCGACTTGTACATCTCATGGTAGTCACTAGCAGTGTAATAGCGTGCTTTGGAATCTGGATATTGGGACTTGAGAAGCTTAGGCTCAAAGTCAAGCATAGGCTTTGTAGGGCCCAGGGGAGTTACGGTAGGCTGGAGACGTTAGCTATGTGGCATTTTGGACGAGGTAATGACCTTTCATACATGGAACCTGTAGGGAATATCATCAAGAGCAGGAATGTCTTTGATAGTGCCAAAGTGGGCATTATCCCAGAAATACTGTTGAAGGAACCCAACTTTGGCGATGCTACAAGGCTTTAGCTTCGGTAAGGATATCAGCCACAGGATATAGAACTCACAGATTAGCACCAATTACGAGAGGAATGCCTCTGAATGTAGGATTGTTCTCGACTGTGGGGTTGTATGAAGCTGCTGGAGCCTCGACAGGCTTAGGATAGTCGGCAAAGTCGGAGGGGGCCATGATGGAAGATCCGGAGGATTGTGTTAGCCTGAGGGAAGACTCTGGGGTAAGGAGACTGCACAGTTTATATAAAGGGCAGAAACAGCAGCAAGAGCAAGAGTGATGTCCTATAGAGCAGGTCTGGAGATAAATAAGAGGTTCAACTGTCTCCTAAGCTAAGCTGAGCTTAGGCTGCATCTGCGTCTGCCATTTACGACCCCTAGAACGCCAACCTAGGCTGCCCCACACGAGGTTCATGAATGAGATGCCATTTGCCGAGGCTCGTATAAGTTCAATCATGAGAGAAGAGTTAGAGAGGTTGGTTTTCGTTCAGGAACAATCAACTTTTTGCATGGAGCAGCCGATTCTTCGATACGAAAAGACCAATCATACTACGGAATAACTATAGCTCAATCCGATCCATTAGGACCACGTTTCGTCCGTCACTCGAATTAGACGCCATCACAGGCGATATGCTTAGAGGAACTAATCCTTGCACATTGAATACACAAGCATTTACGCGTCTGACACAGAATTTATATAGATTAAAGGAACGGATTAGTCAAATAAGACGAACAACAAACCAATTGAATGAAGTATTAAAACAACAAAGTCCACAGATAAGATGAGCAGTATACAAGTATAAAGACCATGTGGTTGCCTTACGTCATCCCAAACTAAGGTACTAAGGTACCTACCTAGGTAAGGTAGCACTAAGTCTCACCTCCCTTTAGTGCATTTAGTGCCCCGCGTCACAGCATCGCATCACATGGCATCTTTGTCACTCCTCACTCGATAAGACTCCAACATCAACAAACATCGTGACCGTTCTCTTTTGATTTAATTCTATACGTATCCACGGCCCTGCTCTCTTAATCTCCCACTTAGCAAAAGACTCATCTATGGTCAGCAACATACAGTCTACCAAGCTCTCCTAGGAGCTCAGCTCTTACATAGCGCAACCCCTCCAGGGATAGCTCCGCGATAAGCTACCTACTTATCTACAATATCATCGCCATCAACATGTCACTCTTTACCGCGCAGCTTTATCCTGGCCGAGCACTGGGCTTCCTAGGTATGCTAAAGCATCATTAAAATTAGTAACATCTACTGACATATTCACAGTCCTTGGAGCAACTCTTCACGATGTCCTTACCCGTCTAAAAGCTGAACCCCAACGCTTCCCGAAAATCGAGCTACTTTACTCCCCTGACCGACCTGTCACCGAACCCGTTGGCGTTGAACTCCCTGGGAATGGTATACGACTAAGATTTGACGGCCCCGAACAGCGTCTGCGTCTTATCGAGGTTACCGACTTTACCAAGAATCATATTACCTTCAAAGAACGAGATCTTGTAAAACCATCTGCTGGTACCCCTGGATCTCCTTCACCAGGTGACTCGACATCAGGACCGACTTTCCGGCACATATACCATAAACTCCTCGGCCCTACGTACGCCGGTGAATTTATTACGCCATCTAGCGGTCACGATCATGGCATCTATGTCCTGTCCTATCCTGGTGTCGCCTTCAACTTCGCGCTTAATCCTTACGAGTACTCGCCTGAGAAAGACGTAGTGTCGACTTTTGCATCGGCATCTAGCCAAGTCGCAACCTCGATGGCTGTCTTTAGTGGTGATTCCTGGGCTGATGCTAGACCGACTCTTTGGACAGAGATTCTGCCCAGTATCAAGTCAACTACCGTGATTCCTCGAGGTAAAGATGTCTACCCCGACGAAATTTCGCTTGTTCGATTACATGGAGCTGGAAAGATTCAGCTTTTCAAGAAATGGACCAGCAACTCTTTCTGGATCACCCTTGGTGAGACAACACCTCAAGATCTCCTCATGGAGTTGGGGCCTCCAAATGCCATCTATCGCAAGAATGACCAGAAAATGGTCATTCATAAGATGCGTACCGCAAGCAACGCCAAAGGTCGCCCAGTTGCTGCTGAAATTGGCCGACCCGAAGATCTCACCGATACAGATCAGTCTTCCATGCACGAGGGGTCTGATGCATCAGACAACGAAGAAGCCGTCGATGATCAGATCGGCCTTAACACAAATGGCGAATGTTTCTATAATTATTTCTATCTTGGGTTTGACATATTAATATCGACTCGTGTGCCTCCATCACAAGCTCCTCCTGGCAGCTTAGTCAGTGAAGCAGAGGGCCAGAACGGCATCATATCCCATTCCCCCGATCGGTTAGTAGCCACAAAGCTGGTTCTACATGGTAACATACCTGGCTCCTATGAATTCAACCGCCATCGCCGCTGTCGCTGGGAAATCGCCTACCTGGACTCTCTAAATGGTGGCAACGGACCGACCGATTCGGAAACACCATTCCCACAAATAGAGGACCGTATGAATGCTGCATGGGCATCTGCATTCCCGCGAAACGACTCTCAGCAAAGACAACGCGGCATGGTTCTTAATCGTGGCTGGGGCGATAGTCCAGGTAGTAGTTGTGAGTTCTTAGGAGGGTGGGAGGAGAGCGGCGCAAGAAGAGCAGAAACAAACGGTGATTCCACGACCACGCTGTATGGATTCCCAGGGCTGGTATTTGAAGTTTTGAAGAATGGGCATGTCAACACTGTCACAGTGTTTTAATCTAGGGCGTAACGTTTGGATTTTGTCTGGGGGAGTTTATGGTGTTTGGGAAGAGTCGATAGAGAGGCTCAGTTTCGTTTGCTTCGATACCTTTGTCCTTATGATCTTAGATTTCCTGTAAATTCATATTGATATATCTTTACTTTATCCTTTTCTGGCGAGTTGCTACATTGCCATTCTTTATGCAATTTGATGAAAGGGGCACGAGATGCACGCAAGTGCATCAAGGGAGGTAAGATCTTCCACAACTACATTGCTCAGCATCCTGCAGTTATTCACTGTCAACCTCAACTCTCTACACTTTCGCTCCCCCTCGCCAGTTAATATACCTTTAGACAACAAATTTTTTTGTTCTGCGTTCGCAACCAAGAAATCGCCATGTCGTCTACAGAAAAGGAAAACACTACAGAGCCAGTCGACAAAGAAGCCGTCCGCAAGCTGATCGACGAGCTCGAAGGCAAACTCAAATCTCTGTACACACTAAGCGACGAGGTCAACAGAGGTATTCTCGAGAGCGAAGATGCGCTCAAAAGCCTCCGCGAGAAGCGTGTCAAGCTCATCACGGCGCGACTAGACCGGATCTTCCAGCAGTGGAATATCGGGCCTCTGACTAGCAACCATCAACCGTATGTTTACCTCTGATTTATGCGCATTCAATGCTGAGTACGGTCTCAGGTCAACCCAGAATCAGAGTCAGAGTCAGAATCAGAATCAGGGCCCAGGTCCGGGTCTTGGTCAGGTTCCAGGATCGAGCTTGGCTCAGACTCAAACTGGGAATAACCAACAAGGGCAATTTGAATCGCCATGGTAGATGTTGGGTTGGTCGGTATGTGTAATGTTTATTTATGGTGACACAATGAGGAGTCTCTTGCTAATATTGGATTGAAGGAAGCACATCCAAGGAACTTTCTAATAAGAAGATGGTGGATCAGACTACGAGACGGCGAGCCAGTATCTTGCGTTGTAGTTTAGAGGACATAAGCCATTATGAACCCTATATAAATCACACTCCGAGATCACGAGATGCCTGTTAATATTCCGTAGCCTGAAGCCCTGAGGTGCATGCTGTACTCCTATATTTCATCTACTACAAGCTGGTTTTTCACAATACCCAAAGTATTTTTTCCAGGTGAAAGACTTTCTCGATGTCTCTGTAAGGCTGGCTTCAGTGTTATATAACGATTATCTCTCAATATAATTATGCAAGCAACCCGAACCCTCCAGGAGCTGAGTGTAATAAATTCTCATAAGCTCATATGGGCTTGGGGTAACGTTGCAGGTAATTACATTAGCCTGAAGAATATGTTTAGTCACCGAAGATCATAGGGCCTTTGGCACTTCAAAAGCAACAGATGAAGAGAAGTACATTTCTAAGTGGATTGCGTGGCCAACACCTAAATCGACTTTTCATAATTAGCAATACACCGTTATGCACCATCAAGGTAACCTTTATCAAGCGTTCCGCTAAACTGATCTTATACACAAGCTTTCATAATGACGGGTCTCTGTGACTGCCGTCCAAGCCATCTATTCCTACATCGTACACGCTACACCAGGTATCATCATGCTCCCTTTCCTCCTGTCCGTTTCCAATATCATGCATATTTCGCAACTCTCTACCACTCGTCGACCTCCCCCTTCTTAGGTTTTTGCACCCGCACAACCTTGTCACAGTTGAGCAAACATAGAGGATCAAAGGCCTTCTTGATCTGCATTGGCTGTCAGCGAACTTCTCATTTCAATATAAGGGCATTATTTCTTACCTGTCGCATAGCGTCAACTGTAGACTCGCCGAGCTCGTGAGGGAGATAATCCCGCTTGACAAGTCCAACACCGTGCTCACCCGTGACGGTACCCTCCATCTCAACAGCCTTCTTGACCATGCGATGCACGACAGCCTCAGCCTTTGCACGCTGAGCATCGTTGTACAGCAGAATAGTGTGGAAGTTGCCGTCACCGACATGTCCTACGATGGAAGCAAACAGGCCACTCTTTGTCATGTCCTCTTTGGTAGCCTCAATCAGATCTGGTAGCTTGCTCATGGGCACAGCGACATCGCCCGTCCACACGTGGTCACCGGGCTTCTTGACAGCTGTGGTACTCCAGAGAGCCTCCTTTCGTGCACTCCACAGCTCGTCCTGCTCTTCTTGGCTCTTCGCAAACTCAAAGGTCTTGCTGCCAGCCTGCTTAGCGAGCCCCTGCACCTGAGCAACCTGCTCCTTAACACCGGCGGGAGTTCCGGCGAACTTGAAAAAGAGTGTTGCTGCCTCTGTCCAAGCTCGCGATGTCATACCCGCATCGTTGATGCACTTCATCTGGTTGTCGTCGAGGATCTCGACGGCAGCGACGGGGATGCCCTGGGCCACGACCTTGCTCACACACGTAGCGGCATGACGGATAGAGGGGAAACTACAGACAGCGACGCTGGTAGACTCGGGCTTGACGGTAACTTTGAGAGTAGCCTCAGTCACGAGGCCAAGGGTACCCTCGGAACCAATAAACAGCTTGGTGAGATCGTAGCCGGCAGAGCTCTTGCGAGGTCGCTGCCGGGTCTTAATGACAGTACCATCAGCAAGAACGACAGTCAGGCTGAGAACCCACTCGCGCATAGTACCATAGCGATAGGCATTGGTGCCACTGCACCCAGTGCCAATCATGCCTCCAATCATAGCACCAGGACCAGGGTCGGGAGGGAAGAAGAGACCCTCATGCCCCAGGTGGTCATTCAGAGCTTCCCAGCCCATCGCAGGCTGGACAACAACATCTAGATCCTCCTTGTGAAGATTGATTATCTTGTTCATACGACCAAAGTCGATGGAGATGCCCTTGCGGGTAGGTGTAAAGTGACCCTCGAGACTGGTACCGCCGCTATAGCCTGTAACGGGAATCTTGCGCTTATGACAAACCTTCATAATCTCAGACACCTCTTCAGTGCTCGAGGGATAGACAATGCAAAAGGGTCGGTCTTCGGGGCCAGCCTGGTGAGAGGACCAACTGGATGTCGCATGGTGTTCGAGGTCATTCTCGGCGGTGCTGACATTGTCTTGGCCGACGATCTTGACAAAGTCGGCCCAGGCAGCCTGCATGTTCTCAAGCTTTGTGTTGTGCTTTGGAGCTTTGGACTTGTTGAGGGGTAGTGTCGACGTAGGCTCGGGGTCTCTTGGCCAATATGTACCAAGCCAATATGAGATACCAACGCCTGAGAGGAAGACTATCATTTGTTAGATTTTTGGTCTTTAAACGAGTGATTGAACATACCAAATGTCACCATCCAGTTCCTTGTGGGATCTGTCATGTTGCGCCACTCCTCGTACTTCTCCCTCTGCTCCCGCTCCCGCCTTAATCGAGATCCAATACTGCCCATGACCTGTCCTTGGAATGTCCTTCCCACCTTTGTCTCGTTACTCTGTCGGGCGGGGGTGTTCTTATTCGGTCTTTCAGGCTCGATCTCTGTAGCGTAAGAGTGGGAGAAAGACGCAGGTAACCTTGTAGTTCGACAACCAGCTGTGGTGGGTGTCCACAAGCTCCGAAGAGCAGCACGCTGAGCGCGCAATTGAAGAGAAGCCATGACGATGTAGATTGTGCGCAGGCAGAGGTTGAAAGCCGGGAGCAGGAATAATTAAGATATATAGGTCGTAAAAGGGTGTAGAGGAGTTGGCCGAAGCTGTAGGATTGTGTCGGGATAGGAATTGGCCGACGAGGACAGGTTGTTGTCGAGCTTAAGTGTTGAAGTCGACGGCAATGGAAAATTGTTAGGACGGAGTTGGAATACCGCACTATAATTCCCGAACCCCACATCACGGGGCCTTGTTCGGACGTCTTCAGGGCCCTGAGATCGGCTTCGATTAGATCTGCTACGGCGTGGAGGCCATTATCTAATTCTCATTGGTTGTGTTATTCTATTTCCTCTTATACTTGCCTTTTTCGTTCTTGGTTTCTCGATATAATTCAGCAGTCGCGCTGTGTAATGTCCGTCTTCTCATATCTTCGATACCGACCCGTACCGGCCGGGCTCAATCTTGTAAGACAGGATCTATCGATGGCTGAAATCTGACCAAAGTGGATGCTCAATGTGATTTCAAGGATGAATATCGACTATAGAGGGGGCACGTTGAAGAGCAATTATCACATCAAAGCACGTCACCGCCGGCCTCGGCCAGTTTCACTATCATGTATTACCAATCCTGTTTCAATGAACCTCAAAATCAACCTTTATCCTGTATTGTATGTTCTGAGGCAGTGAATGTTTTCACGTATCCATATAATCCTAATCACAATGGCCGAGACGTCAGATCTTCGGAGATTGGCCACCGCCGTTGATGAACGTTTCAGCCGCATTCTCCAAAATATCGCGGAGACCAAGTCCGCTCTCCCAGTGCTTCCGTCCGAACGCCCAGAAAACTGGCAAAACTGCCCAATCAAATGCTGTATACTGTCCCGAAACTCCGTCCGCCCGTTTTCTTGTAGTCGTTGTCATCATACGTACCATGGGTACACCAAGTGATCATATGCTGCCGTGTTGGACAAGTTGAACAGTAAAAGTCGGCGTTCCACTCTGCATGTGGTCAAAGTAGGCTGCTAACTCATCATCTCCTTGTATCTGAAGGGTTAATTCGTTACCCTTGGGGTCTTTAATGATACCCTCGATACGAAGACACATCGCCCCGGGAAACTTGGTCATCGCGACCTGGCGTAACTCCTGGATTGATTGTGAAGACATTGTAGATATCCACATGCTAGTATTCGCCGGATATGTCGAAGAAGGGTGCAACCGCATAAATACTGCAAAAGAAGATGGTACCGCAGGCACTGAAGGCACAGGCGAGAACATTGCACTGGGCGCGGGCGCCGAGAATTGGTGCTGCACGTATTGCTGTTGCATATAGTTTGCCTGAGGTTGATTCCCCAAGTACATCGATGAGCCGTACTGAGCATCCATGGGCACGGTGTTGGCAGCGGACGAGCCCAGCATTCTATGAGGTTGAGGTAGGACACCCTGAGAAGCCGGCATGCCCAGAGCCGGCAATTGTACCTGTCCTGGCCGTTGCGGTGTTGGCGGCTGACCAGTTGTTGTATAGGCAATACGTGAGTCGACTGGCTCATGGACTGGCTCAAACCCACTGTCGTCCATAGGCTGATCCATCATCGGATCCGCAGGTGAACTGGACCCTGGGGCTCCCCTCTCTGCCACTCCGAAGGCAGGGGGGGTCTCTATCGCTCTTTGGGTCTGTTGTTGATATATGTTTGGTTGAGCCTCGGTGAGTTGCGAGTTCTGAACAGTATGTTGTGGTCTGTCATTCTGAGATTTGCGCATCCCTGACTCTTTCTGCTTAGGAGCTTCGCCACTCTTGGTGGTTTTGGATCTCTTCTCGTCGCGTCTTCTCTTGATCACATCTCGAGCGACGATCTCGACTGCCTTGATTTTTCGGCGAGATGATTCATCATTTCCATGGAGAGGGATTGTCCGCATGCGTTCTGACTTCTCGAGCCATCGCTTCTTCAGTTCTTCCCACTGCTCTGGTGTTCCATCAGATTTACATGTAAACTTCGCATCACACAGCACTTCATGCAAAGCAGCGCGGATTTCATGAGACTCTTCTGGGTTGAGACCTAGCTCGTTCTTTGCATCAACGAGAGTCATTCTGGTATCCTGGTTGCGTAGACGCTTGGTCACGTCAGTGCAGATAACGTCCAAGGCAAGCTGCTTCCTCTCAAGGCCCTCTTTGGAAAGCCAAAGAGCTTGTTGTAGGTGTGGGCGCTCATGGATCAGGCGGTTCTTGACATAGTCCCATCTTCCCGGTCCAGCTTGGGTCTTTTTGACGATGGACTCTTCTTGACAGATTCGAGAAAAACACTCGCGAGCTTCTGCGTAAGTGGTCGCATCGAGACCGAGGGCTTCTTTGGAATCGTTCAAGGTCATTTCAGATGGGAAACGGACAATGTGTTCTGATTCAGAGAGATGCTGACGATTTCTTCGGCTTTGTCTTTTGCTAATCTTGCGTGGCTTGGGCGTTGTTGGGACAGAGGTGGCATCTTCAGGCGTTGAGTTTTCAGGGGCATATGGTGTTGGGTGGTCAGGATCTCTGGGTTCTTGGTCAGGCAATGGAATGGTCACATCTCTGTCGTCTAGTGAAGTATCATTCTCAAGACTCCCATCCTCAGGTTCAGCATCACCACCAGATCTTGCTCGGTCACCATTTCGAACTCTAAGGAGCCATCGATTGCGGGCACGCACTCTCATGAGTTCACGGGAATTGATGTCAAAGCCATCCTCATCAGTAAGGATTCTAAGCATTTCACTTTGAGGGACATTTCTCTTCCAGAGCTCATGGATGCGCTTCACAAGTCGATCATCCTTGTGTTTTAGTCTTTGTTTTGTGGGAAACTTCCATCGACTAAACTGAACTTGAAAAGCGCGTTTGCTGAAATAGGTCGTGTAAGTTAAGTCGACGAGAGCGGTCACTTACACTGACTGAGCACTTACCTCGGCGTGAACTGGTAAACATTCTTCATGTGCACCATGATATCCTCGAGGGACCGACGCTCATTGATATAAAGCTGGTAGCACACATCTTTGTGTGGTTCCCATTGATAGACCATAATCCAAGACTCGAGACAGCATAGTCTCTTGTGTCTGCGTCTTTGGTCAGAACGGCTCAACTAAAACTTGGAGCTTGTGGAGAGGCTTTTGCATTGCTGGTTGATCTGGGCTTCCGGAGTTTTTTGGCTGGTCAACCAAGGATTAGTCATGTGTGTACAGTCCGAGGAGTGCGAAGTACTGCTATTATAGACTGTATAATCTAATAATTGTTTGACGATGGACTTGGACAAGCGATATTATTACATATCATGATAGAGTAGACAAAAGGTCCAAATACTATATGAGTGGTCTCATTGAAAGATTCATAGATCCCATATTTAAGAATAGGTGAAAACATCCATAGAATGCAACCCTCAAAGACAACTTTGAAACCCATTTGTACCTTGGCCAGCTAGGTAGAATAAGCACCTTCAGACTGACGATGTGAGAACAGCCAAGGGCAAAGGTCGAATAGATCTATATCTTGATATGGTTTTTCTCTCATTTTCTAAGTGGATACAGTCCGAACAAATACTGCTTTTGGTTCTCATCAAGACAACAGTGTGCGGAAATCAAGCCGCCTGGCCGCTTGACGATGACATTGACGATCTCTAGGTTAGGCCAATACCCTTATTACATGTGATACTAGCATTCACATGCTCTCTCATCATCATTCCTATTTCATTCATTTCACCAGTCTCCTTTACTCACTTGAGAAGCCAGGAATATTATACAGATACCGGGTATGTTCGAACGACAGCGACACTCACTCAACGCTTCTACACCTTAGTTCCTATTTAGGTAGCTTACACCTCGGCTCAACCTTGTAAGTCAGCCAGAGACGTTGTCACCATTCCGCGGCTCAACTGAAGCCCAATCAATCCATCGCACTCTAAATCAACATCGTCCTGACCTCATCTTCACTCTTTCATACTTCATTTATTATTCGCAATACCAATAATCGCAATGGCATCGCCTTCGCTTCCCGACAGCTATGCAGCCCTCGACCTCCCGACCCTTCAGCTCTTCCATCATCCCCCCTCTTCCAAAGAAGTCACACATGTCATAGTCATAAAGCTTCACCGTCCTGAAGCTCGTAATGCTTTCACCGACACAATGGCGGCTTCGCTCTCCCATGCGCTCAACACACTCTCTGTTGATCCTCGCGTTCGCGCCATAGTTCTCACTTCATCGGATCCAAAGAATCGCATGTACTGCGCTGGTATGGACTTCAACGAGGAACATGCGCTGGGGAAAGATGCTGCCGATCATCGCGACTCGGGCGGCATTGTCACTTTGCCTATGTATCGCTGCAACAAGCCTGTTATCGTCGCCATCAACGGCTCTGCTGTTGGCGTGGGTATCACAATGACTCTCGGCGCCAACATCCGCGTTGTGAGCCGCGACGCCCAGATTGGCTTTGTGTTTGGTCGCCGTGGTTTCAGCATGGAGGCATGCAGCAGTTTCTTCCTCCCACGCCTCATAGGAACAAGCCGTGCACTTCACCTCACCACCACTGGCGCTGTCTACCCTGCCACTCACAAGCTTTTTGACGGTCTCTTCAGCGAGATTGTTGCACCTGAAGAGGTTCTTCCCACGGCGCTCAAGATCGCGGATGAAATAGCGGCTAATGTAAGTGGTGTCTCTGCGCGGGTAATGAAGGATATGATTTACAGGGGAGCCTCGTCGCCCGAGGAGGCGCATTTGCTTGAGAGCAAGATATTTTGGGACTTGTTCACAGGCAAGGATGCGAAAGAGGGGATGAATAGCTTCTTGGGCAAGAGGAAGCCAGATTTCACGGGGACTATGGACAAGAATGCGCCCAAAATCTACCCTTGGTGGACGCCCGTAGATATTGCCAGGCCAAAGCTGTAGTGATTCATTGCTGGAAATGTGTCTATTACTGTATTTCATGATCACTTTGCTATCTATGCCTTACGAATTGTACAAGTACTCCGTTTGTTTTGGTGTATACTCATCACTTCAGAGATCACTGTATCGTGATACCCACAAATCCATTTCTCCTCATTCCTGAATGAGACAAATATTGTCTGCATTCATCTTCAGCAATAACGCTCTGTCTCATAACCCCAGATTAAGGTCTCCATAGGTAGGACTCGAGCAATGACTTAGCGCTGGACCATCAAAAAGAGGCTAGAGAGGTCATGAGATCCATGCCTTCAAGACCCTTGTCTAGCTAATCCTCCCCACACTGAGGATCTCCGTTAAGCCGACCCACTCTCTCTGTCAAAGACCGCAAACGAACGTCATGTGCGATTGATTACTGTCATGTGAAAGGGATGCACAGGAGGCAAAGCTGAGCCACTGTGAGACACACGTACGATGGATTTATCTTCTTCTTGGCCCGACACTCGAGTCACTAGAATTGGGGGCTGTGCTACTTCACAGGATGTTTGCCAAGAGAGGGAGGAGACGTAACGTTAACGTGAGTGAGGCAAATTGCCGGTCATGTCTGTTCATGTTTTGATCCGGTTCTATGGTAGAAGCGCCTAAGCCGTTCCATCCGATATGCCACAGCCGTACAAGCCGAGCTGGAAATGATACTCGAAAAAAACAACAATGCAACAAATCGTCCCATATCAAAGAACAAAGTTCTTTATGTCATCCCGCGTAGCTCGAGTCCGTTGATGCAACCATGCATGTCAATCGTAGAAGTAGAAGAAAAAACAAAAGTGGTAAACCCCAACTCCTTGCCTATAAAATGTCAAAAGATAACGTCCCTCCTGGCCGTGAAAACTCGCTTGTTTCCATGCCACATTGCTCCAAAGGCCGTGAGTGCGCTTGCGTTATACGTGGGCGAATGGGAAGTGAGGGATATACTGCTTCCCGTAGGTGAAATTCAAGGTATCGTAGTGAAGGATATGGCTAGCTGTAAATTTGTGCTCGCCGAGTATCTGCCGAGAAAAGCATTCGTGGATTCATCGGCGAGGAGCATATGGTGATGAGCAGTATGCGTCAAAGGCGCTGGTCTGCTGTCGCGGCTGGTATTGCTGATAGGGAGTTCTGACAACGAATCCCTTCTTTGGGCCAGAGAATTTGGTCTTGAGTTTGGTTTTGGTCTCGCTGGCAAAATTCTCCTATCTTCGACCAAGCTTGAGCAGTCGCGTTCTCAACCACAGAACAAAAGCGGTCCAAGCACTGGTAGTTTTTCGCTTGGTGGTTTTGGTTCGGTGAGTTGATTGAAAGTGCACATCGTCAGCTCTAGCGCCAGGTGTCTGGCCTGTAGGCACAGTATCGTAGCTGCGGGTACCAAAGTCGACCTTCTCGTTCTCGGTGGTCAACCCCAGACCCACGCCAGTGCCGGTAGTCTTACGGGAGATCGAAGGTCGGATGTCAGTACTACTGGACACACGATCACACGAGATTCGAGAGGTTCCAAAGCTACCCTTGCGACCATTCTTGTTGAAGCGGTGGGCTTCGCGACTCTCTGCACGTTCCTGTTTGCGGATCTGCTCACGGGCGTACTTTTCCTCCTTGGCTCGTTCTTTTTCCTCAAACTTACGACGGGCCTCGCGGACGTTCTCCTGGCGGGTGACAGTGTCAACCTCGCTGCGTGAGCGGAGACGGAAACCGCTCATGTCGAGAGAGCTCCGGAGTGGCGACATTGCGTTGGAAGATGTAGACGCAGCGATCATCTGGGGCGAAACAAAGGAACCAGAAGGTGGGCTGGTGCTTGACGCAGAGTCGAGAGCCGTGGTTGAGCCTGTGTTCAGGTGGAGGTCAGATCGGCTGCGAGTCACGATGCCATGAGGCTTTCGCGCAGATATTCCTGGGGCGGCGCGGCCGTTGGTAGTGATGCGCAGCGGTTGAGTCACATCTGATAACGAGCTGGTGCGCTGACTAGCAAGAGAGGGACGGCGGGGCCGGGAACCAGAATGATAGGCACGAGTCGAAGTCTGAAGGCTCTGAGAGTCGATATTGTCTTCGTTCTCAGTTATCGTGGGAGAATAATCGCGAGGTCCGGTGGTATTGTCCAGGGAAGCGAGCGAGTTGGCGTAGGAGAGAGGTGGTGTTGAGGTGCGCGGCGTTTGTTGGAAAGGATGCACAAAGGAGCCGTTTCTGCCACCGCTAGCAGAAGTCGCAATAGAAGCATGAGAAGTGCCACTGGTAGAACGAGCATGCCCTTGCGAATACTTGTTTGAGCGAGCACCTCCATTGCTCAGATCCGTGGCCGATATAGAGAAGCTGACATCGCGTGCGCGTGCGGCAGGTGTTGGCAGTGCTGATGCACCTGCCGTATAAGACGAGTCGTCGCCGTCCACATTATACGAGGAATAACCAAATTGACCCTGCTCGTCCCAACCGCGATCCAAATCGAGAGAATTCTTTTCCGAGTGGGAGTGGTGCGATTGCAGTTTCTTGAGGATGGGCTTCACAGCAGGTCGACTGCGAGGTTTTGTTATTTTAGCATGCCCATGGCCGTGTTGATTACCATGCCCGAAGCCGTGACCGTGTAGGTGACCCGGTAACGAACTGCTGGTCTGCGCCATTGCCATTAAAAAAAATAGGCAATAGTGTAGAAGAGAGGTTGAAGAAGAACCAGAAGGGGTTTCAAATGGTGTCAAAGAGGTATACGAGGGGTTCTGTGTTGTGTTTGCTGGTGTTGTTGGGCGTCCGTCTTGTCGCCGTTGCACGGATACGGGCGCAGCGCAGGCGGAGGGTGAGGAGTCTGTCGCACGCCCAGCGTATCTCAGAGCATCATGAAAGAAGTTGACTTCTCTTTTTTCTTTCAAGTTGTACAATGAAAAGACAAGTCACCTCCACACAGCACAAAGGTTCTTCACAGAAGATACACTCTCTTCGCTCTCTCAACGACCAGCGTATGCAAGTAAACAAGATAAGAAGAACTGATTGAGTGACAACAACAAGGAAATGTCGCAGAGAAAGAGAAAAGACTCGGACAGGTCGGGTCGGGGAGGCCTGGCCTTAGAACGATCAGGGGTGTTCCTAGGTCCTAGAGAACCGAGAGTAGGTCCTCCGTAGTGGGTGGGGTTACTGCTGTAAAGGAGGAGTCCGGGCCCGGCGGTAGCGGTAGCCTGTAGGTACCGTACCAGTAGCTCAACTCAACTGACTCTCACTTCTGGACTCGAGTCCCTCAGCCAAGGAATACCAGAGTTTAATGCGGCGATAAAGCCAAGACACAAGAGTTGAGTTTTTGATTTGGAATGATACAAATGAAAAGAAAGTCAAAAGGATGAGGGGAAAGAGAAAACAGGGAGGGTGGGACGATAAAAACCTCTGTCTGTGTCTTTTCTTATCCTTCTGCCTGTGGCCGTGTAAGAGGCGGCAGATTACGACGGTGAAAGCGGCGGAGGCAGTGGAGGTCGAATTTGAGAATGGCGGTGCGGCCGGAGAAGGCAGATACCGGTCAAATATCGCTGTACTCTACCTACACAGCAGTCACTATCACTCAGCACTAGATCAGCTCAGCATATGGGAAAAGGATGCCTACAGCCTGGTACTGTACCTACAGTAGGCTCTTCAATCAGAGACACTCTAACCTTTGGTAGTAGAAAAACTGGGTTTCGGTGGCAGCGAAGCCAAGTGATTGAACCAATGTCAAGACGTTCTAGACCAGATTCAGCCTCATCAAGCGCATTGGCACGTGGGGTTCAGTGGAGAGAGTTCTTGTTGAGTCCTTTTCACTCCTCTCTTCTCTAGACTCTTCCTCTTCGTCCACAGGCTGTGACGCTGACCAGGGATTGGCCAGGGTATCTGGTTCCGTGGGTATCGCCAAGCCAACGTCGGTCTGCGGTCTGCGAACCTGTGATGATGTGATCGAGTGCCGATGTCCCGTTACAGTGGTAGTCGCAGTAGTATTCGACTACAAGTTGTTGAGAGGCGGTAAGACAATACAAGAGATGTGATATGCGGGGGTTCCAGAGTTGAAGCGGTCGGGTAGCAGATGTTCACATCAATCAATGTCTTGCAAGGCCGCCTAGCCTACAGGCGAGTAGCGGCAGATAACGACACGGATAGATAGACGTGAGTGAGATTTGGGGGCGTTTGCGGGGGTGATATCCTTGGAAACTTAAGATGCAGCAGACCGTATCTGTCTCGATAGAGGGGAGTATTGGTCCAATAGGAAGAGCAGGGACAGATGATGATGCGCTCAAGTCTGAAGCACAGAATGTTGTGTACAGAAGAAAAGAAGACAAGATATGGAAGGACTCGAAAGAAATGAGGACCCGAGGGACATGTCACTCACATGCAATTGTCCCCCTCATGGACTTGAGAAACTACGGATACAATGTACAGAGTAATATCCAAACTCATGACGCTTCTGATCAGACGAAATTGGGCGATTAATTACTCTGTCAGGAAGCGAGTAGCCAAGACAGAGCGAAATGAAGTTCCCAAGCTTCAACCAACCTATTGGCTCGCCAATATTCTCGCCAGCTTTGCAAGGATAAAACTGTTAGGTATGTATGTAATCTGGGCACACGCAACTCTGATAATGTGATACTTGGTGTGTGTCGTGATTTCGCTGTCCTCGAGTCATCCACTGACAATTACACTCACGTTTTATCGGCCCTTCTCTAGTGCATACATTGAGCCAAAAGAATCAACATGGCTTACAATTGTTTTCAGCCTTGTTTCTCTGTCATGTTGTAATGGCTAGATCTGTTACAAACTGTTCCCCCTCGTTGCATCATGCACTGTTTCATCCGTGTTGATCCCCCGGAACACCACCATCATTAACATCATCATCCCGTTTCATCCATCGGGATCTACCAGCAACGCTTCTGTTTGCGGGGGGTTGTCTCGGGTCCTGTAACGCCGTGAGACCGACCGGCTAAACTTCACGACTGTAGGTTGGTTCTTCCTAGGTATTCACTGATGCCTGGATAGTTTCGTTTCATTAAGCATCATCAAACTTTTGACTATGCGATTAATTGATACTTTCGCTTCTCTAATTACCTCGTCTCCCGTTATCCCGCGTTCCTTATCTTGGTCCTGACCTTGAGCTCGTTGCTATCGACCCCTTGTCTCTTGACACTAGTGGCCGATCATTCGCTCTAAGCCAGTCCAATTTGATGTCATCACTGGTTCTTTTTGTCTCATACCTAGTAGGAATTGACTATTGATGAAAGCGGGAAACATTGGTTAAATCCGTAGAGCTTATTCATCTATCGCTGTATAGGTTAGAGTTTGGTTCAACTTCGACAGCACTGCCTGATATCAGTTACGAAGCCTTTTACCCTTCTGACAACCATGTGTTCGCCATTCCTCGACCCTATGCTTATTCAAGGGGAGGGCAATCCAGACTGCGCCACCAGGCACATCGTCATCAGGTACAGAAACGCCATTAACCGTCGTCTCCTGGCGATCACTTCTAGACTCCCAAACAATTTTCAGTCAAGTGAGCTATCCAATCCAAGAACCCTTCTTGGAATTCCCAACATTTGTCAGCCACTCCAGGGTCACGCGACTTCAAGTCTCGGCTGAACACCACATGTTGCACAAGATGAGGTCTCTAGACTTTCGGCCTCGTCAGATCATGCTGGTCTCACAACTAAGTAAATTCCCCTCAAAAGGGTCCTTAACTGGCGTCTTTAAACTTGCGCCACAAATCGATAGCGCTGTGTTTCTCCTCATTGCCCCTCTCTCCCCCGCCTCCGCTTCTCCTCTCACCTTTGCCTCAATAGATTCGCAACTCCTCTCTCGTGATGAAGTCAGGTTGAACTGGCAGTCAGTTTAACTTACCAACACGCCCCAGTGACATTTGACCTTCTCAACTGACTATTACGCGGCCTTCTGCTTGTGCATTGCGTTACCCTCTTAACTGGTTCCAGTCCTAAGTGGGCGAGTCTGCCTTCGTAGCTCGCCCATTGTTGGTTGAGACGTGCAGAAGCATCTGCAACTCTCCCCAAACGTCTCGCATGGAGTCTCAGTATCAATATCATTCCCCATAGTATCCGTTTGCCTTGTCTTGTTATAGCATTCGGAGTGGGGAGCTCCTTGGCCTTCTCCATACTGTCATGCCAATCCACTAGGAACAAATTATAACTCGTAAAATGACATTTGTATCCACCAGCTAAACAATTATCTCTAGGCCATGACCTCACAGCCGTATCCAATGTGGACTATAAAGTAATCATCTCCAATTGACTATCATTTGCTGTGGAGACTGCAAGTCGTGTTATAGTTCGGATTCGAAACTCAGTGAGTTGCGCCGGAAACATCCGAGACATGCAAAACAAGTTTCATGATGATCAGATACCGGCAGTTCTGAAAGTCAAATCATTTCGCCCCTCACCTATAAAGATAGTATGCATGGTATTACTACGACTTCAAAATACTAGCTCGAGTGAGAAGACGCAGATATAAAAGGAGTCACTTGTTGAGTCGACTATTGAGGCTCAGGCCAGACTAGACATCAACACTTTCGAAACTTTATGTAGTCAATAATCATATGTACAGTATCAGCAGACCCTAAGCGATAGAGCCAACTATGCTTTTCGACCAATATATCTTGAAGCATCTTGATGTCTGTCCATGTACTTTAGTAGGTAGTCATACCTACATGCATCAACCATCATGATAACTCCATCTTCAAACACAATGCCCCCAATGAAAAGGCCCCGATACTATGTTTTGAAATACGTAAAGGCCCGCCTTGGCTCCTTCGTCTGCCGTCGTTGCCTGGCTGGTCTCAAACATTTTTGGTGTTGGTGTTTCATGACGCGTGTCGGGGAGTCTTTGATACAGTGTGTAAGTCGGGACTAATAACGATCGTATTTCACGCACACATATGCGTTAGAGGGAAATATCCTATCTGGGTTTCTTGGTCCGAGAATAGAGATATCACGATATTGATGGTTCCCTAAGCTATGCTTGTCTTGAAGTTCAAGGCTGATCGCCGCTTTACACGATGAAATTAGGGAGTTACCATCCAGTGAGCTAATCTAGACACAAATAACTGCCAAGATTTGTTTCTATTGTTCAATAAGCGGCTTTCATTTCATTGTATAGATTCTATTCCATACAGTGGTTATGTCAAGCCAGAGTGATCCAACAACATGTCCCCGAACAGGATGGAACCATGTCACTAACAAATACCAGCCTACAAGCCACTTAATAGATTTTTGTCCTAGAGAGAAATATTCACGATATTTTCTTAATCCACCTTGCCTTAACTCGCTCGCCTGAGAGGTCCGTAACTGTGTTCTAGGGGGCGAGCGATGTATCACCGTCACCACTCGTTACTGTGTTCAACAAAGCCCCGGAGCTTGGGTAATTGTTATATATTGTATAGCTTCTAGAGTTCTCCGTGACTTTGTGTAGGGGGTTCTTGACCTGTCCTGCTCTCTAGTTGACGTGTAATGCCATGCCGCTTCAGTACAATATGTATTGAACACCTTGAGACTAGAACACACAAATAAAGCCACTACGGTGACTAGACACGTGTATAGATAGTGCCGATTCATTCTCAGTTTAGCCTTGTTTATATAAGTCTTGCTAGGTTCTCACCTCAGCTCGACATCTCCAACTTTTTTTTTCAACTTCTCGGCGCCTCAGCCTAATAGACATTGGAGTAACTTATCAATATCGCAATCACTGTTAGCTCAACGACCTTAGAAAGCTTCCAGACTAATTCAATATATATGATATTGACGTCTCGTGAAGCCCTGGATATGCTGAGTTCTATATCTGGATTTCTTGCGTATAGGGTAAGTGGCATCAGCTGTTAAAAGTTATGGTTCCAGGTAACCCAAGTGGCAATATAGATAGAATCACTATATAGGTGAGGAAGAATACTTAAAGATACTGGCTGGGGTGTTGCGGGCCTCGTGTGTGGGCGTTGACTGTGTTTTTGGACGAGGAAACAGGGTATTCAGTGAACCTGGTTTCAAAGAACTAAGTGTTCTACGGAAATTCGATTACTGGAAAGTAAGCTGTAGTAGGAATTATTTCGGCAGTAGTATTTTAGCTTGCACATAATACATCACCGTCGGCTGATATTTCATCACACCAACTTTCACTTCGCGATGTAAAACACCACGTCGAAGTTTCGCGATCTGTGACCTGGCGCCATAGTAGAATGCAGGAAAAAGGCATTAGTGCAGGTACAATGAGCTTTGACCTATGAAATCGATCAGTTATGACCAAAAGTCCACGATGGTAGCTCCCATGCTGCATGCTTATTCCGACAGCACATCCGGCAGCACCTCGTGCTTCCCCGAAGCATGCCAATGCCCCGCCATGGCCTGGTACGATCTGGGAACAAAAGAGCTTCGTTAATAGCCGCATACGAAATATATATATGTGTGCCTATGACACAGGAGAGAAGTTCCAACGGGGAGATGCTGCGAGTGGTCGTAATCGTCTTGAGGCAGACGCTTGAGATTCCAAAAGCTCCCTCACACTCATAAATCCTCGTCTCAAACAGGAGCTTACTCTTTCAACTATGACTTATAATTGTATTTTGTCTCACCATGCTGGAGGCTCAAGTTGACAATAACTGCTTTTAAGTCAGTGTAGGAGTCTTATAGTATCGGGAAAAGAAGGCTCGGGGGGTTGGTTGGTGACCAGGAGAGACAGAAAGATTTGCATGTGAGTATAAAGGCATCGACTATAGATTCGCATCGGAGAGTATGAGCTCACGGTCTGGTAGACGACCTTCTGTTAGGACCCTGTTTGAGAAGCTCTGAATGGAGACTTCATACTTGATGCGTCGACCTATGGTTAACGAGCTGCCCTTTCCCGCCGACTAACATGTGCAATCGTCCTCATGCATAATGATGCCGGGTGAACGACACCAAGGCCGTGGAGCCGTTGGCTTTCTTATCTGTGTACTCCTTTCATCGAGGCCTGCCACTTGAATCGAATCAAGGTCAAGGTGCATATAAATGAATGCAACAGTGTAAATACTTAACTGGATACTTTTCGAATAGGTTGGTTGCGCCGACGTAGATGTCCTTTGATCTATACAAGAACATACTAAAACAAGAACCATAATTGAGTAAGAGGCCGAGGGTTCAGTACAAAGGTGGAATTTTGACTAAGTTGACGTTACAGAGCGACAAGGAAAACGTAGTCTATCTGGGTTGAAGATGTGACCGTCAAGATTCAACCCTGCCGACGTTGGTTTAGCAAATGCTCCGTGCTTCAATCGTTTCTCCCCTGTCTCGCTAGCCACCCTGGACTCCGAGCAACGCTAGGGTTATCCCGGCTCCTCCACAAATTTCGTAGCACTAAAAGAATAACGGCAGGAAGATCGGCTTCGTCTTCAACATTTTGAATGTGATACCACAACACATTGTGAATATGGCCTCTCTTGAGGCACAGTTTTTGATATACCGGACCAACAACGCCCGGAGACGTTTCTTGTCACTGCATGGTGGCGAGGTTACTTAAGATCTGCGAATGAGGGAAAAAAATACCTCGAGCATGCGCCCATGAAAATGCCAATGGCTCCATAGCGGCAAATCAAGGTGTAAATGCGAGAGGGTTCAACAGTAAACGAGCAGCATCAGGATCAGGGTGTAGTGGGGATCCCTGCAGTCTTGTCTTGATGGACAGACTCCCTCCGAGAGAGCCTGTCTCGAAAAATGCTGTAAACAAAAGGTCTGACCCACCATGCATTATCCATTGGCTTTGACTGAATAATAGCACTTTTGCTACCTGTTGCGTTGTAGGTAATGGTAAGTTGTCTTTGAGCTCTTCATGCCATTCGAGATTGAATTGCAGGCAAGCAACCTCAAGCGCAGCAGTAGGAGCAAAGCAGCACCTTTTTGTGAAGAGCTGCAGACTGAGTGACAGTTATGTCTCAACATAGTGGTTAAAGTAACGCTACTCGGATTGGATGTTCTGAGTTGCTACGTTAGATAGCCAAGCAAAAACTTGAGACCTACAGGAGCCAACCAGTGAGAAACTTTGGCCGATGGTCTGCAGTAGTCTGCAGAACGATAACTATTGCCGAAACTGTCGAGCTGCGTTGCGCCGCGTAGAACTTGACTCGACCTTAGACCAACAGATGCTGGCTGATAACTAGGAGTTGATTGAAGGCTCCTAACAGGACAGACGTGCGTATAATATCCACATGCTGGAGCGCACGCGCCAGCCTCTGTGAGCCTAGATCACAAATGGTAAGGACTCGGGATCTGGCGAGCTTGATTTATTTGTCCAATGTCGACTGAGCAACAATTACAATGGCTCTTCGCTGACAGTGGAGTCAATTCGATGCGGAGCGAACGACTGACCCATTTTGCGCCAGAATGAACGGACGGGTCATTTTGCGGCTCATCATCGATCAGGAAGGACTGGGACAATGTGCAGTCGACAAAGATGAACCAATTGGAGTATATCATGACCGACATGCTACTAGGTCTCGTTGCTGTCTATTTCCGCATGTGCACAAGCAAGGTGGTTGTGCTGAGCTATTTTTGCATTGGATGCAAGTTTAGCAGACCTTCTTCGTGTCTGTAGTTCCCTCTTTTGGCTCAAACCAGTGATGTTCAGTTGGCCCCAGGAGCTGTGGCACCGTCTTGGCTGTCATACATGATACTACCCGGAAGACCCTTGTGGTGCCTGTCTCAAGCAAAAGCCAACAACAGGCCATGTGGATTCGAGCATCGCGAAGAAGTAGCAGATCTGGGTATGGTGTGATTTTACGGGTTTAGTTACCATCTGCAATTGCTTACGACTCCTCCAGACTCTATGCCCGTATCTCAGCAAGGTAACTCCAGCGAGAGCCAACCGCATAAAAGTGCATCTTCATCATGAGAAGGGCCTGTCCAATCTAAGAAACAGAATTCAGTAATTTGCTGGGGTAAACATGAAAAGGGACAGCCACAAACGGCCAGAAATTCCGCTTCCCCAAGCAGAACAGTCCAAAACGTAGCGGAGCAAAAGAAGGCTGTATTCTGATAGACAGCGTAGTGGCATATTGTACCAAGCCCATCCATACAGTGACACCTGTCATATTACACCCAAGACTTGATATCTCAACAGATAGCAGCTAGCCACAGATCATCGGCTTTGGTGCGTTGCACCGTGCACTGACTCTTGAAGCTGCCGATGCAGGTAACACAACCATAATGACTGGAAGAGAGAGACAAGGGCCCAGCGGAGATGATGCAGAAGCAGACTCTTGGCTTTTCCAAAATGTAAATCTCATCAGCCAGCCGAAGCCGAAGAGGATCCGCAGCATTGCAACCCTGTCGCCTCTGGTTAGCTGCCGGGTTGGTCGATCTGCGGTTTTGTAGAGTCCGCTGGTCGGTTGTTTTCTCCAGGCCGGTTTCCTCCCCCCGAGCATAATCGGCCGCGGGTCCTCACGAGTTCCATTGGAGGTAGGCAACGCAACGCGGCAGCCGTCTATGGGCGGAGCGGATCCAATCTCGACGACTCGAGAAGGCGAGAAAATGCGAAGTGATGTGATGATGCGTTTTCTCTGGCCACTTCATACATGCACTGTCCTCTCTGGTTGTCCTCTCATTGTCTCTTCCTGCGTGGATAGGGCACGGGAATCCTCTCTGCACCTCAAGCGACTTTATTACTTGACTCGGAGAAAGATATCCATGCTGATCCATGGCGGTTGATGTGGAGGTGCATGTTGGCGATAAAGAAAGTCGAAGAGAATTCGTAACATCGCAACGGGATGTTTGAGGGTACCAGATTGTTATCTAGACGATGGGAGTGACATATCTGAGTCATTATAGAGGTACCTCAGCACGATTTGGACGAAGCCACCAAGATGTCAATTATCAGCTAGGAAAATTAGAAGACGTAAGTTATGCAACCAGGAAAGGCACATAGGCAGGCGCATTACCTAGGTGCTGAGGTGGGTTCCCCACCATTTCTTCCCTCGACAACTAAGCTAACGTTGACCAGACAGGGACCTCGGATTTGAGGTTATCTGCACCTTCTGTACGGAGTACCACTTTCCTCCGGACTATCCATGATGGTTCAACTTACAGGAGTCTGCCCAAAGGAAATAGAAACTCACTAGTGCTGCTCCTCCCCCATCTTGTCGATTACACTTACCTTGAGATCAAGATTGATCTCAGCATGGACCTTCCCTAGCTAGGTACCTCAGATGAGTTTATCTCATTGCCACGGAAGGAATCAGCCGTCTTCCGCTCAGCTCCCTTGTACATTGTGTGATATCGCTTCTTCGACCTACATGCTGCGTTTTCTCCATACATACCTTACGCTAACATCTCCATACTCTGTCCAGTAGCTGGCGCGCATCAGGGCCCAGTTCCTGCATCCAAGGATTCTTAGCCTGCAGGTCCATGGTATCCGATATCGAAGGCAGTCCTCCGTACCTCGTACAGTACTCCGTAGCTCACTGCTAATTGCCTCTCCGCTCAGTGGCCTTTGGTTGGCCAATGGATCAATGATCTTCTCCTCATCTGTCGATATGCAATCTCGAAATACATATACATACATAGCTGTATCAGGCCTCTCACAACTGCAGCAGCAGAAGCAGCGCTGCAATTTGCTCATTTGTCCAATGCATTCCACTGGATTCATTCTGAACCTCAGATGCAAGATGCAAGACAACCACCTCTTGCTTCTGATACGATGAGCCGGCTTGTCCCACCACAGGCGAGCGGCTAATGGACTGGCATATCTCCAAGTCAGGTTGTGCTTTATGCTTTATGTTGCAGATTGATGAGTCCCTAGATACATGCATACAGTATCCTAGTTCATGTCCAAGCTGCCTCAGCTATTAACCCACTCCCCACCAGATCCTCACCTAGGTAATGCGATGCTGAATGGCTGTCTTGTTTTTGTCTTGGCTTCTTTACTCGCTCGCGCCAGTAGGAAAGAGATCCACACGCTAAACACGAACAAGGTCCCATGTCTCCTCTCCCGTCCGTAGCCATCGACGCCATCGAGGTTTGTGTGAACCCTGCACTTTGGACCCCAGAGGCAAAACAACGAAACGACAAGGCTCATGATGTGCGCCGCGGGCCGAGCAGCACTGGCCAAGTGCTATTCATTACCTTGACATGGGCTGCTACGGGCACGAGACGTGACTCTCATGCGCCAGCCCAGAATCGGCGCCACGATGATAGGGTCTTAAGTCAAGCGAACGGACATGCTGGAGTTTTCAGGCCAAGGCACTGAGGTGCCTAGCAGAAGATGCTAATGTCGACTCCACGCTTGCGAGCCTGCGCCCCCATGCCCTGTCCTGAATACAGTCGCAGTGCTCCATGTCTGCAATGTACAGTCACCCCGCTTGCTCAGTCGCTCCAGTATTTCTCGACAACTTGCAGGAGTAGCATGGAAATGGACAACAAGAATGACAGAAAATAAACCCGTACCGTTCTCGGTAGTAACGCGGCCGGGGTCGGCGTCGAATGAGACTCAAATGGCTCTCAGTAACACATCTCAAATAACGCGCGCCAGTCTCTTTTCTCTTTCCTGTGATCTCAATACACCCCCTCCTCCAATCCCAGGTGCGCTACTAATTAGCTACATAGTTGTGCCCTCTTTAATCCCCCAATTCGAGCCGCCGCCGCCGCCATACATGGCCCCTCCAACCCTCTCAAATCATCCAACCCCTCGCTCCCCACTGGTCCTGGTCCTAATGCAGTGAGCGCAAGACCAATACACCCCTGCTGTCTTGTCCGTTGTCCAGAACAAGATCAAATCTCGACAGACCTTGCGCGCTTGTCTCTACGTACATAGTTGCCGCCCTACCAGTGCCACCACGACTAGGTACACACTACGATGGCCCACGACCTCATCAAGGACCCTCACTACTCCATGTTCATGCATGGTCCGTTTTAGAGACGGGGTTTGGCTTAGGTATATATCATAGTCCCGTTCCCCGTCTTCACCCCAGGCTGTTATCATCGCCACTACCTCTTTTCCTCCTCCTCGCCCTTCTTCTGCCGGCCAATTCCTCTTGTCATGGCCATCTTTGAATAATTCCCTTTCCCGTCATTGTATATTATCCCGGTGCCTCGAGTCTTGCAACGGTGCGACTGTGTCTCTCGTGCATAGTGTGTTTGCTTTGATACTTCCAGCGTCTCTGATTCACTTTCACCACAACACAATCATCTTGGACGGTCAACCACTATCAATTCCAGATTACGAGACACAGACTCCTGTTTTGAAATCACTTATAAACCCCTCCTCGCTCTTACTCTTTCGAATCTCTACCCTCGTTGTGCAGTACCCATCAGCAGCCGTGTATCACAAGAACATCTCTGCCCATCGCGGCATCAACAGCACTTCCTTCCATCTACCAACCTCATTGGATTTCGAAACTTTAACAGCTTCAGCATGTCTGAATCTGAGATTCAAAGTATTGGGCGCAGCCATCTTCCTGGCCTTGCTGGGTTATTAGCACTGCCAATGCCTTCTTTCAACTTTTGGTATTCAACTACCTTTTGGCTGTACCTCTTTGTAGGCCTTTGGTAAGTCATCTCCAATATCTTGAGATGGAAACTGCGTTTCTCAACAAGAAGGCTTTGATAAAGCCATAAGTCTCTCCCTGGCCAACCAGTTCTAACATGATTTCAGGGTTCATCGCTATCTCCGTCTTCTAGTTCATTGCGTCAGCCATTGGACATATAAGTCGAAGCCCATCCCCAGCAAACCGACATTCACGAGTAAGGATGTGACTGTGGTTATCCCAACCATTCACAATGCTTTCGAGGAGCTGCGCCCTTCTATTGAGAGCATTCTCGCTTGTGAGCCTGCCGAGCTGATTCTGGTCACAACGCATGATAAGCGAAAAGACCTCCAGCGCCTGGCAGACTCCCTGGTTTTCCCCAAAGTCCGTGTTCTGGATACTCCTATTGCCAACAAGCGCCTGCAGGTGTGTGAGGCGCTCCCCAAGGTCGAGACTCCCATCACTATCATGGCGGACGATGATGTGACCTGGCCCTCGACTCTTATGCCCTGGATCCTCGCTCCATTTGAAGACCCTCAAATCGGCGGTGTAGGAACTTGTCAACGAGTACGACGGGAGCATGATGGCTCTTGGTCAACCAAGGCCTGGAACTGGCTGGGTGCAGCTTATATCGAGCGTCGAAATTTTGAGATATCAGCCACCCACAATATCGATGGTGGCACCTCATGCATGTCTGGCCGTACCGGCGCCTACCGCTCTGAAATCCTCTCTAGTCATGACTTTCTCCACGGCTTCAAGAACGAGAAGTGGAGAAAGTGGATTTTGAATGCTGACGACGACAACTTTGTGACTCGTTGGCTGGTAAGCCACCAATGGAAGACATGGATCCAGTACGACAAGGAGTGTGAGATCGAGACAACTTTGGAGAACAGCACCAAATTTTTGTATCAATGCTCTCGTTGGGCCCGAAGCAACTGGCGAAGCAACTGGACCAGCATGGTCACTGAACGCTACATTTGGAAGTGAGTAAAAAGAATTATCCGTGTAAAATTTGTTTGACCTAACAAGAAACAGGCAACAGTTGTGGTGCACATATGCTCTTCACTTCGCGACTTTTACTTCGCTGGCTTTTGTCGTTGATCCGCTTCTCTTAGCTTCATGCTGGTGGGGAACAGCGGACTGGGATATCCAGAATCGCCGATACGCATTCTGGACTCAGTTTATCTTCATGTTTGCGTTCACCAAGGTAGTCAAGCTGATGGGTCTGTTTATTCGAAACCCAAGCGATATCATGTTCTTGCCTGTTTCCGTCATATTTGGATATTTCCACGGATTGATCAAGCTGTACGCCCTGATCACTTTGAATATGGTACGTTGCAATGAACCAGAGCCAAAGCAATCAACTAACCATCCGTTTTTTTAGACTTCATGGGGTAGCCGAGCGGATGGAGATGCAAATGATGAGCAGCGACTTGCTCCCGCCCCGCAGCCTTCAATCGTTCTGAAGACGCCTCCTGGCAAGGGATCGCTTATTCGATATAACGCCCGTCAAAAGGGACGGCAACCTCAGGCACAGCAAGTCGCATGGGAAAAGAGCGACTATGCCGCCTACGATTCAAGCACCTCGTATGTGCCCATACGAGTGCATACACCAATGGCAATGATGCCAAACACCACCAAGCTGCACACGAACGAAACTTCGATCAATTCACAGTGTTGGGTAATCTGACCTGGCGATGAAACGATTTGATGAGGCCATGAATAACGTTTTTCATTTTCACGTGGAAGTTAATTGTCCATGACCAATGGTTAAATGGAACGACGAAAATCTTCCTATCTCTTCTCTTTTATTACTTCTTGCACACCACACCACAGCCACCACAAAAAAAAAAGGACGGATTGGGGACACAGATGGAAGGCCTTTCAAGAGGCCGGTTGGGCAAAAGTTCTTGCTTCTTAGGGGGATGATGATTATGCTTTTCCAGTCGACGGCCGCTGACGAGGTTGAGAGTGTCACCTCCTTGGAATGAGATATTTCCGAAGCAGATGATAGACACCTGGTAATCTGAACAGCGAGCTTTGCTGGGCCAAACATATTTTTTTTGGTGGGAAAGCAGTCAAGGCTATCATGACTACTAGCTTCTTGACTTGCTAACAAAACCCGAGCAAGAGTCTCTTCCCTCGTTTTGTAACAATTTGGGATCATTTGGGACTGGGTGGAGGCTATTCTAGGTGGTGTGTGAGATTCACAAAGGGTACACAAAGCATAGCTAGCTTTAAGGCATGTGAGAGTGATAATCAAAACATTGGGAGATGTCTCCTACCTGACAATTACTTGTTTACTAATATGGCCTCTGTGATCTGACTTTACATACTTGGTTCTGACTTCTGAGGCGGGTATAACGGGCGCAGACATTTCATACCCAGTTAAACCCACATCACAAACAACAACCTGCTAGTTAGTTCGCAAGGATAGGTACAGATTCAGTAGAGACATTGAGTAACCTAAAATGGCATCGTTGGCACTAGTTTCGAGTTTAGTGATGACAGCCCTAGCCTAAAGAAGAGAGTGAAGGATGGTCAATGGACTGGCAATTAGAGATCCACAGCACCACCCACACACAGAGTGATTAGTTTCATGGTACGACAGCTCAGATGGTTTGCAGGCAGGCCTCGCTCAGGTGTGACCTTGGTCTTGACTATGGGCCATGGCACACCAAAATCTTGCATCTGCTCAACTGCAGCAAGCTATATTGGGATTAGGGCTTGACGTGTTACACTCGCATCTTGCGCAAGTGCCGGAGGTTGATGAGACAGGTAGCCACAAAGTCAAAGGGGAATTAATTGTCGCATCACATCTGGAGGTTTTGATACACACATATCCGTGAAGCTCGGGATATCCAGGGTCCTGCCCTGTTAGGCAATGTGTCCCAGTAAACAACGCGAGTCGTAATATGTGGCATCGAGGGCAAACAGGAACCACTTTCGTGTCATTGTCAGGCCGGGTTTCCCTGATCACCGTTGCATCTTCAGCGGGACTCAACTCGAGATGAGGTGCAGGCTCAGACAAGACAGGGGAGTCTGGTTGGACAAGACTCAGAGTCAAGAAGCAAGCCTGTAAGCCCCCACCAGGTTTACGCTCCGCTTCCCCTCCTTGTCGGCCGAACCAAGACATCGATCCCATTCTCAATCTCCGTGGCCGTGACAGCTATCAGGCTAGATCATGTGTCTCGCAGCATGGCGAGTGCGAATCACGAGCACAGCCAGAATGGAAACGTAATGAGCCGAGCCTGCTTGTGTGGGGAGGGGTTTGATCGAGTTCACTGGAGGACGGGTGCAAGACAGACGCCAAGCACAGAGGCTAGAGTTTTCAAACCGAGCTAAGCATTTGTGGACAGCGATCGTCTGCACTTGGTCCTCTTTGATATGATATGGATTCTGACGCGGGGTTTTTTCTTGATACCCACTTACGGAGTACAATACATTAGATATCATGATGTGAGATGGACAACGCAAGGTACCTGATGTGATTCTGGTTAGCTGAGTCTCAGTCTGGGGGTAGCGAGTGTAAGCCAGGCTAGACCAGGATCACCATGATGCGACTGGCTTGTCAGCTTGGCATCTGCATCGTGATTATCCTTATACCGTTCGTTGCATTATCTCTTCTTGAATCTAATAGTACGTAATACAGGTAGTGTGTAGTTGTATATGCAAAGACTACCAGCTGCAACAAGAGCCAACGTGTCTGATGGTGTGAGTGTCGAATATTATTGCAACCTTCGGTGCATGATGAATTACGACAGTTGTCCACAATGTATGTCGTTCATCATCATTGTCGTAATGCCATGTTGGTTCTTGTCTAGCTTTCTGCGGGCCTTGGGGCTCTGCTATTTTGGTGTGCGACCGGCATATGACCGTCATTGGACCGGCTCTGTTTGAGAAGCAATATTCTTTTACCAATAACAAGATAAGTATTGTATCAGAACTTGTTTTCAGATGCTATTGTTGGCGTAATGTCTTGCGTGAGCCCGCGGGGCCTATTAGGAGTTGCAAAGCTGCATATCATGTTGGTTGACCCTGGAGAGACATATCCAAATGATATCCACAACGACTGATGTCTGTGACGATGTTTCGCTCCAAAACCCACTTCACCAAAGGACCGATCCTGCTTGTGTCACCAACCCAACCTTTGGCAAAGGTTGCAAAACCCCCCACAACCTTGGATTTCTGGTTTTGCATAACATCATCTTATATCGAATTGGATGCAGGTCCCTGGTTGTTAATCCTCCGGGAATAGTCCATCCTTTTGCAGATCTTTCGTCAGTCAGCGACTCAGCGAGTGGCCAATGCCGTTGATACAGAAGGTTTACTGGAGATTCCTCTTCTCTCGTCGTATCGCAACGCTCATAGCACAACCAGCCCCACGGGATGGGACGGATAGCCACATATCAGAAAGGTCACTGGGTAATCGACATTGCACAGGCTGAGCCTCGATCTGGCTGTCGAGTCACTGTCCCTGTTGTGTTTTATCCAGTTGCTGCGCCATGGCCTTGCGAGTAGCCCCGTTTCCCCTCTCTTTGATGGCGAAGATATCGTCGTGGGTCTAGAGCTCGGACTTCAATCGGCAATAGCAAGGATGGCACGGGTCAATCGCATTCGTGACGCCAAGCAAAACCCTCTGCAACTGGGGACAGGGTTTGTTGTTGATAGAGAACTACAACGGCTATCAAAAAGTCGCATCAAGCGTTCCTGATGTTTCGGAATCGCAGTAGTATGTGGTTTGTCCTGCACAAATGATGCCCCTCTATCATACACTGAGACCTGCCGACGTTGAACACATGTAACTCCATGAGTATGCGTACATATGCATGTCTTGGATTTTTGAGGTGCTCAGTTTATGTAGCACATGGACAAATCACATATTCTGCTCAGACGGCCCGGAACCCGATGAGGTGATTGCGATGCTGAAGTATTGACTTCGTCATCTGCATCTTGCAGCAAGTGCTGGTGCCTGTAGTAGGTGAACCATGCTTGTCGAGGTCCAGCTAATTATCTCTCAAAGGTAAGGTATTCAGTGTTGGTTGGTGCAAGGTCGAGATGCCTAATCGAGTGATAGCAACAAGTAATGGTCAAAGCTTCTCATGACCGATTGCCTGATGAGGCAACTTGAGATCTCGTACCGAGCGGGATCTAGGGACTAGGTAGGTACATGGTACATCCTTTCCTTCCCTGAGGTGATGTTTAAACTACTATCTTTGGGTGCGAGAGAGATTGGAAGATTCACTCTAGGAACTCAGGTAAGCCTAGCCTAGGTAAGGTAGGGAGGTGCAGACCAGTTCGATCGACTCGGGAAAGTACATTGCCCAGGTTTGCTGCTGTTTATTGGGCAAGGACTTCATTGATTCATCAATCTCCGTCCTCTCTTCCCGTCTCCATTCTTCATCCTTACAAGCTCAACCGTAGTCTCCTCTTCTGCTACTGTAGAGATGGCGCAAGAAAAGACCCCGGCCGAGATGGCGTCTGACGATTATCGACCCTCTTATGCAGTTCTAAGATCGACAAGTCTGTTCGCTCATCGCCCGTCAAGTGTACACCCACCACCCATCCCCCTATGCTTAGCTGCAGCTCGCTATCGGCCGGAGGCGTCACATCGTCAAATGCTTACCCATGACCACCAAAGGACGTCTTGGTGTATACCCTGCTGTTTTCTCAGACACCAACGCAATCAGAGCCAAGAGTTAATACTACAGATTCCGTCACTTCCCGGAAGAAATGTCGCATAGAGACCGTGGCCGTTGCTTGTGGCTGCAGCCAAGTTGAATGTATTAACTGCCGTGCATTAAAACGAAGCAGAACGAGGAAGGGTAGATATCGCTTTGTTTGGAAGCCGGCTCTGGTTGGCTTTTGATCTTTTCCGGCGGCCGCAACTCGCCTATCAAGTCGTGCAGGTATATGGTCTCATGCGTTAATTACTTGGCCACGACTGTCACTGGCTCACATATAACTCTGCAAATGCACTGAATTACTCGCGGTCTTTATGCACCGTTTTCACAAAGCCCACCCGAAAACGGTGGCGGAGGTGCGGCGGCTTACCATCGGTGGCTCGTCGCCCACTCTTCGGAGGTCCGCTTCAACTCGCAAAGCCGCAATAGCCGCCGGGCCGGTCCATTTCAACATGGACCCTTGACGAAACTTTATGTGTTTGCTGGTTGTGAGGGAGCTCATCCACGTTTGCCTATTACCAAGATTCGATAAGTAGGTATGCGGACTGGGGTTGAGCAAGTCTACGGCGCAGAAACTGCTAACCTAGTAGTGAAATGTTTTCTCTTTCATCTACCGTTTATGCAGGTTGTTGTCTCAAAATCGACTGTTGAACATCCTAACTGCGCTACCTAAAGAACCTAGCCCAAAATACACGCGATAGATTTTAGTGCCTCGAAGAACCCTGGCAGCGTCAGGCCAGGCTAACTCGAGGCACTAGGTGTGTTTGTATCATCAGCGTCCGAGCGTGCATCCTGCAGGCCATGCTTGCGTCGCGCCGGTCTTCTCCACTTACTAAACCAAGCGAAGTTGGCATTCTGGAGGGTTCGTGTCGACAACACATCGAACATTTGTGGGGGAGGGGACCACGATAGGCTGTGAGCGAGCAGTAGCAGATAGGCACGGGCTTGTTCTTTGACCACCATCGTGATGCTAGCTCCAGATTTCATGGCTTTGATCTCTTGTCAGTGATCTTGTGGGCACATCGCGTGATGTCCGATGTAGAGACTGTCTGAGACATGTGAAGGCTGAGATCGTCCCCTCGGCCATTTTTTACATCAATAACGCCTTCTAAATAAAGTTGGTCGTCTGCGCCAAGAAACCTACTGATATATCGCGATATCAACCGAGGTAGGGCCTTAACATGATGATGTGCATTGTCCAAACCTGGGGTAGTTGAATTATGCCTCGGGCAAGATGATGGCAAGGTCGCTATCAAAAACAGATCAAGCAATGCCACGAAAGATATAACAAAGAAAAACGTGATGTAACCTAGGTCTCCTTTGCATCCTTCCGTTTAAAGACTATATATTTTCTTATGACTTCGCCATCCAGCATGGTGACTGCCTGAGTCTGCGGCTCACAGGGACGTTTCTTGTTTACGATAGATGATTAAAAGAAAAAAAAAGTCTAGTTTCTGCAACGCCTCAAACGTTCCCTTTACATGACATCCCTCTGAGATTTTTCGTCGATAGAGTCAGAACTCTTATGGTGTTTAGTTCATAGTCTCTCTTACACGAACGACGCGATGCTCGAATGCGCATATCTCGATGTAAGTGTCCAGCCTGGAAAGGCTACAGAGCAAAACACCTAGGAGCAATGGCTGCTTGAAGTCATCGTATACGGGCTATGGCCTATGCCAGAAGGCTAGCATTGCCCGACGGAAGACGTATCCAACTCGAAACTAAAGGGCTGTCACCATCTATACAGCCCGAGACGATCAATCTCATAGTCTCTGTATTGAAGTGACCGGCTCCCATTAACTTCAGTGGTTGTTGCAGAAAGGAATCGAGTGTTAAAGAATGGAAATGTTACATTGACTCGCTGACGACACCCAAAATTACAAGAGATATTCAAAAGTTTCCTCCCATAGTTCAGCTACACATCAAGATTTGATGTCCAAGAAGCTCAAAACTTCTCACTTACCAATGCCCCTGATTTGTTCTCTTCTTGCTTTAGACTGAGCCCCCAAGATACAGGATGTTCTGCTTCATGGGTTCGGTAAGCATGACTCGTCCTGTATAAACATGGGCAACAGTGTCCCCCCAGGCATGAGGATGTGGGAGGGGGAGCTCAACCGTGTCTCCAGGACGAACGTGCTCTGAAAGAATGACCGCAGCCAGAATGGGAAGGTATGTTCGAGCATAGCTGAGGCCTGGATAAGTTTAGACTTGGTTTGCGGAGTCGCGATGCTGAGGTCAAAGATCCAGGTACTTACGTATGGGGACAGAACCGCAACCTTGGCGGGAGCCTCTGCGCTCAAAAGCCGGCGAGGGCTTTGCATCTACTCTAGGAAGAACACCGTGGGAATGACGCCTCTCATGAGAGACTCCAGGGGATGATGCTCGGGAGCTGACAGAAGGAGGTTGAAGAGTGACAACTGATGCACGCCTATTCTCCTGATGTCGTTTAACGGGGCTCATAACTGGATGTGTAGCTCGTAACTCGTCCAAGTCGAAGGTTCTGGAGAGTATAATTGACTTCCGACCACGCGAATGAACAGCCACACGGGTAGTCAAACGTCTCTCGGAAGGATAGGGCGAAGACGCTTCTACATCACTCGAAGATAACTGAGACAAGCGACGAAGCTCAACAGGTAGCACCAATATCTCAGGCTCACGAGCTCTGTGTGAAGCTGCGATCCATCGACGACGATGATGCTCTCTTTGTCGAGCAAGATGCATGGCTCTGGTGTGAAAAGGACCCCCAGGGGCAGATTGTCGGCGCCCATAGTCGACATGAGGGGATTCATCACCCCGCTCTGCATCTGACTCCTGAAGCAGTATGCTTCTTGTTTCATCTGCCAGAGTAGGTCTTTGGAATACGGGAGGAGCCAAGAGTGGTGCAGAAAGGGGAGAGGGCCGGGATGGCAAAGTGCTGGAGCCTGGGCTATGGAGAGAAAGTGGTGCAACCGGTCTCAAGGAGACATTGCGTAGACCGGACTCAAGCTTGGGAAGATCACGCTTTCGGGGTTCAAATTGATCAACTTTTGTGTCATCGTCATGCTTCGTATCATCATCTTTGGGCTCTCTAAGTTGTGGAAGAGGTCGGCTGTGTGGTGATAGGGGTGAAGGGGTCCATGACGAGCTCTTCTGGATGGTACGGGATCTTAAAGACCGGACATTGAGACCAGGGCCTGAAGTTTGGATGGGTTCTATGGGTGGTCGAGTTCTGGCTTCGGAGGCGACTGTGGTCATATTTGATATAACGAAGAAGGAGTTTCACGTAGATATTGGAGAAGTTATGAGTAGGCAGATAAGGATGAGACACAAACAAGGAGTTTGACACTGCTGGTTCTGGAGGATGGGAGAGTGAAGTATTGTCAGGAACAAGGAGTAGCCCTTACTCCCATGGCAGGATGATAAATGTTTATTATTGGAATAAAATGGCGTCCGATCTTAATGAAAGGATGACATATGCGCTGCTAATTTGCCCCAACATGCTCCGACTTCAGAGATTTCAACACAAAGGAGTTAGCCATATGGCGTTGGCGTAAATCTTTGACGAAATGAAAGCGTGTGCTTGCTAAGGCAAAGAACAAAGAAATGCGGCTTGCTCTAGGCAATGGATGCCGACATGAAGGGTCTGCGTCCGCGGGACAGGGCCGGTTCTGGTTGGCCTCCCCGGCCCAGCGGCCTGAATGAGGCGCTGAGGAAAGTCTGACCTGTCGAATATCGCAAGGTCACAGTGTTTGTTGGTGTGAGGTTGAAGACGGAAGACTAATACTGTGTAGAAGGCGTCTGAGGTTGGTGGTGAGGATACACGTGACAGTGTGTCCTGTCTCAGGCGCAACGTCTTATTGGCTGATAGGTCAAAGCTCCCCTCTCCCGTAGCCTCGGGCCCCTCCATCTCAATATCTCACGACAGCTTTACTTACATGTTACAACGTGGTAACTTCAAGGCTGACTTTAACATTCCTTGTCAACTTTTACAGATCTACTGCCTCCACCGTTTCTTTGTGCCCGAACCTCTACACTCTCCTAAATTATGCGCTGAGGCTTGCCGTCATTTGCTGCTGGCCATGTCTGAACCCGGGAGCTACAAGCAACGAAAGGAGGACTTTGTGTCCAATCTCTCCGGCGGCTCTGTCGCAGAAATCAATTATGTTACATCCGTTGCGGCTGTTAGTACCCCCATTCCACCTGCTCATACCATGCTGCGTATGAATAGTTGCTAAGTTCGAATTGTCACAGGTAGCAATTATTCTATGGTCCGTCCTCCAAGCCCGCCAGTCCTTCTTCGAACCGTATACGGTACTCGCATTCGCTGTTGATTTCCTCCTCAACGTTGGAGCCATTCTCCTGTCGATAACTCTCTATTCGAAATCACCGCTTCTTCTGAACCTTCTTCTCATTACGCCCGCGGTTTTCATCTTCGTCCTCCCACCTCAATCTGCAGATCGAAAGAAGAAGCTCAAGGTCCCTCCAAATGCGCGGTCCAAGGAAAACTCCGGGCAGCTTGATGTCTTATCAACAAAGCCTTTCCTCACAAACTTTCGCGGTTGCATGATGATTGTCACCTGTGTGGCCATTCTTGCTGTCGACTTTCGCTTGTTTCCTAGACGGTTTGCCAAGGTTGAGACATGGGGTACTTCTCTGATGGACTTAGGTGTTGGATCCTTTGTCTTCTCAGCGGGCCTTGTTGCAGCTCGTCCTGTACTGCGCGAGAAAGCGATAGGTCGCACAACAGGCCGGGCAACACCCCTTTCCCACCGGATCGTGCATTCGCTGCGCCATTCTATTCCACTGCTAGTGTTAGGGTTGATACGTTTCCTGAGTGTTAAGGGCTTGGACTACGCCGAACATGTGACAGAATATGGCGTTCACTGGAACTTCTTCTTCACGCTTGGGTTTCTGCCCCCTTTTGTTGCCATCTTCCAGTCAGCTCTGAAATGGATTCCTTCATTTGCAGCCCTGTCGTTGTTGGTGGGCGTCACATATCAAATTCTGCTTGAAGCCACTAGTCTGAAGGCGTATGTCTTGACGGCGCCCAGGACCGACCTAATCAGCATGAACCGGGAAGGCATTTTCAGCTTCATTGGATACCTGGCAATTTTCCTTGCTGGGCAAGATACGGGCATGTTTGTCATTCCCCGTAACATCCCTCCTAAGAGTACCGCCAGCCCCGGAGCTCAGAGGAACACCCTTCTGATGACTATGGCTGTTTGGGGTGGTGTCTGGACTGGACTCTATTTGCTCTCCACGAATTACCACTATGGTTTCGGTTTGGCAGTATCCCGTCGCATGGCAAATTTACCCTATGTTTTGTGGGTTGTTGCCTTCAACACCTTGCAATTGTTGGGTTTTGCGGCCATTGACACGATATTCTTCCCTACCTTCTATAATGCACAAGACGCAAAGACAGAGAAGGAGGCTTATATGCAAGCCACCAGCCGTGTAATCCGAGCATACAACCGTAACGGATTGGCCATCTTCTTGTTGGCAAACTTGTTGACTGGCTTGGTCAATATGACAGTCAATACGCTGGATGCTACTCCCGTACTGACAATGGGAATATTAGTTGCATATACCGCAACTATCACAGGGGTCGCAGTGGCATTAGATGCTTATAATATCAGCTTTAAGCTTTAAACATCGCATCTGGCATTTCGATCTCACATATCTAGCGCAGCATTTCGTCAGCTTTGTGGTCATTATAGAGTTTACTTAATAGAACGTGTTAAAAATACGCAGATATAAGTTGAACTTGTGTTGGCTCCATTGGTACACGTGAATTCAAACGCTAGAATTTAACTTGACCACACTGGACGGCCGCTTCAATTTACCAACTTCCAGTGGTTCATGGCTAGCAAATTTTCTAAGCATTGCGCATGACTTTCTAATACATTTCAGAGGTGAGTTGCAACAGGTTTGCATACCGTGTTGTTTCTCGTAGATGTATGCATAAATAAGACAAGGACCGAGAAAGTTGTATTCCTGTTAGACAGCATAAGGTAAGTTCATGCTTCTTGAACGGATTTCAGAAAGGACACTCCTCTTTGGATACCTCAAGACAGAAGGAAGGGCTGTTCTATCGTGAAGGGACGGTCTCTCACTTCATGATGAATCCAAGCCAGCTTGCTTGAAGCTCAGGGTAACTGGAGAACATATGCGACTATCACTATAACTCATCGCATGAGCGAAACTAGTCATAACTGCTATGGGGGCATGAATTTACCACAAGTATCACATCAAAGATCAAGAGTGACATCGAGAGCGTAGATCGAGAGGGGAATCAAGGCCATGACTAGGATCAAGTCATGCGTTAGAGATGAAATGTCGAGTGAATGTAACGCGATCTTCACTTATGCAACTGCAATTGTGGTTCAAGACGCAAACATATCGGGGATCTGGGCTAAGAATCAAGGCCTTATCGATGACAAGGATGACTGGCCCGGCATTTTACTTGGCAGCTCATGATGACCAGGATGAACGGGTCGCGACATGAAGTGAGGGGTGATTCCAATTTCAGCTGAAAGGTATAACGTACCATCTATACATGACATAGTGGCTCAGCTGAGAAGGGATCTAGTGAAAAGCAAAGGTCAATAGCCCATCATGACATTGGAAGCCATCTCTATGAGAACTGTACCAAGCCTGACGTTCATGACCCAAACACTTTGACGTGAAGATTGATCTCCAGTTCCCGCATCGATTCTTCCAAAAGAATGAATCTGTTGTTGGAGACGGCGACGCCGGAAGATGACGTCTGAAACGAAGAAAAGAAGTCAAAGCAACCTTGTCAAGCTCAAATTCACGTCAGATGGATCCCTGTCTGCTTTACGCGTAGCTCATCTCCGGTATTAATGCTGCTCTCGGACTTCAACACCACAAGCGCAGTCTCATTGTGCAAGTTCCCACCGAAAAACAGTCGTGCACGCTCAGGTGACTTTCTCAATTTGTGTTTCTTCTTCATCTGCATATGTCCAGGACGTCAATGTTAGATGAAAATATATATCGTGGCGTCTAAGTCGCGGGAAAAGAAGAGATGATATTAGGGTGTTTCAGGAGCCCGTGGGAAAAAAAGGACTGTCTCGGGATAATGGTTAGTACCAACATAGCCTGAGGAGCACATGTAATGTAAATGTAATTATTGCTCGTAATAAGCCGCAACTGAGATTTCGCTGTGGTTGAAGTCATAAAATAAAATCGGTTGCTGGATCTGGGGAAATGAATGGCAAGCGAGATTCGGCGCTGATCAAGTGTGCCCAACCCCCAGAGTCGTGGAAATCTACTGATACCTATGCATGACATTCGGTTCAAGCAAGGTCAAGGAAGAATTCATGGACTGATCCCCAGGGAAGATGCTACGAACAAGATGATTGCCTATCCTGGATTTGCAATACATCATCTCATGTTAAAGAGTAATAGTCTTAAGACTGTCTCTGTCAAAAAATTGTTATTAATCTGTGCCAAAGTCCAGAGCCCTCTATACTCTTCTCCATTATAGCGTAGTTACAAACTCATAACCAATTATTGCTGTAGGTGAGCCATCTCTGTAAGATAATCTCCTTGCCTTGCTTGTGTGTTGAGTATCTAACTTAGAGAGCTCCGCTCCATAAAAAGAAAACACCGCTCCGACGAATCCCACGGCGCAGTAGTATAACTCCAAGAAAGTATGAATATAAAGTGTGCTCGTGATGAGACTAGTGATTGTGATGTGTATGCCGAGGCACCCAGGGAAGATGATGTCGAAGTTGATGAACCTTGAACCTGGACATCACATCTCGACAGCTGAATCGGGGTTACATTCTGTAAAGTGAGAGAATTGCAGAGCCAAGTTATGGGGAAAACTGAGTCGCTATTATTTGATTTGCTTCATAGTATCACAATATCATTGCAGGCTTGAGAATGCAGCCATTTACACCCAGCCGTGTTCAACGAGCGGAGCAAAAGCTCAACCCTGGAAACCGGCTTCATGTATATAGCTGAGTACTCGAACCATAGCACAAGGTTTTGGCTAGTTGCTTCCATCTTAACTTCTCGAAATAAGTGGAAACTTTGACCTCGAGCTTCCTTTGTTCTACGTGGTGCGGGCTGAATACGAGGAACAAGACCATAAACGGGTCCAGGCGAGACGGACCAGGATGAGCTGGAGAAGCTGGAGAAGACGGTGTTGAGCAAGCTGATCATCAAGTAACTTATGGTTGGTACCTTACTTGCCCTTGATGCATGCAGGGAACCAGAGGGAGTGTTTGAGTTGGTGCGCCCAAAATTATAATATTGATCCGTACACAAGTGCATGGAAACGGCTCAACGTTATCCGTCGGTTGCACCCATGTAATGCAGTTAGTTGGATTGAGATCTTGGACTGTCATCCATCCATAGGTGCACTATCATCGACGGCCTGACCGACAACTCTCAATGCTCACAACACCGTGACGCAGGTTGCTGTATCTATGTAGATGTCGTCAAGAAGAAGAAAGGCCAAAGCTGAGACCACCCACCTTCAGAGAACAACCCCCTCGCAAAGCCCACTTGTAAGATTACTGCTCAATGCCTCGCATCACATACCGGGCTTTTTGTCCTTGCCTTGCCTTGCAAGCATGTACTGTAGTGTAAAGACCTCCCTGATTAAGCTGATGTTCCTGTCAGCATGCGATACAGGATATTGAGTTGATGTCCGTAATGACCGACTTTGAGATTATTGGCTTCAGGCACCAAATTCAATTCCCAGGTACGCGACGTCAGACGTACAAGGACCAGAGAGAAGGTCTCGGCTGGGTAGAGCTTAGGTTGGACTAGCTTCAGACGCCTCGAAACAAGGGACAAGGGTCAAGGGCACGAGAAAGGTCAAGAGACTTAATGGTGCGAGCACTAGCCGATGGCTTTCGGTTGAAGCATGATATCCAATCTCGAGAAAACAAGAGACATGAGAATGAGGGAAGGGAGAGTTGGTGGAGGAACAAGAGGCTTGTTTTGTTGTGTTTTGTTTTGTTGGGTCAGGTAATGAATTTCAGTATCTCGATGCAATAAATGAGCTATAATCTATTGAACCGAAGGTCTAAATACTTGCCATTTTAAAGTTGATGGTCATTGTGACTCTGTAAGTTCTCAGTTGCGGGATATTCTCTTGACCAGCTGATAGCGCCAATGTCGGGAACTAACTAAGGTACCTTACTACCTAGGTGCTGTAATGAGGTCAAGAGCATCCGTCGGATGAGACACGAAATGAAAATAGATAGATGCAGCTGGAGTTGAAAGATGGAACACAAAAGTGTATCCCATACCGTACCTGCAGGAACGACAGCGCTATATTCAGGGGTACTGCAGTGGTACTCTGTGCTGCGCTCGATTTAGGCGCTACGTACCCTCATAATGGATCTTGATGCGTTCAAACCCATGCAAAGTCCCCCTTCCAGCCAAGGTTCTTTTTTCCCCTCGACTCCTTGCATTGGATCATATACAAGGTCAGGCAGGGCATGGATGGGTGGATGGGCAGGCATGTCATCTTGAGACTTGACAGATTTGACTGAAAAGTCTCACGAGATTCAATGCTCTAACGCTTTTTCAGTTGAGAGGGCGCCCTATTTAGTCTAATTAATGGGTAGGGTCAGTGTTGTTATTGCCAGTGTTTACTTACTGGAGGCGTTGAATTGACGGGACTGACTGTTTTCCCCTCTCTATTGGAAGATCCATGATTCGAGGGTCCCACACCTGCAGCCCAACCCAAAGTACAGTACCTCTATCCTGGTCTCATAGTCTCTTAGAACGTCTCATCTCGTCCTGGCGCCCGAGTCTTTGAGTCTTGAGAGTCCCATCTGGGAAATTGATGAATGGCTTCCCTTCTCTCGGACCAGGGTGTTATACATGAGAATCGTCTGTTTATCCCGCATGAAATTAAGTACCTCAAACCTCTTTAGATCCGATTGACGCTTGTTTCTGCTTCCCTCCCGTCCACTAAATTTACTGGCTTACAAGGGGCATGTGGCTGCAAAGTTCCCCTTCAGACTGACTCCATCCCTCCACCTTCAAGTTCCAACCTCTCTGTCTGACTCTGATAGCGCGAGAGGCCCCGACTCAAGACACGGACCTCGCACCATTTTGCTAAATTCACCTAACGTTAGGGACCTACCTGGTTTGTTTGGACTGGTTTGGTGGTTGGCAGTTGTACTGTTACCACATCCGCCGTTTAATTGAACCTCGTTCCCGATTGACTCTTTCCCTTCTTCTTTACTCGCCTGTTTCTGGCTGGCGACTTGATATTTCACGTCTCCTTTGACGTTGCGCGTCGCTACTATCGCATAGCATAGCATCGCATTGCGTTGCGCGTTAGGTTGAACCGACGATCTCAACTCTCTTTTGCGCTCCATCGTGCGCCCCAACCTCCAGTCCAGTCAAGTTCCGTCTCGTCAAGCCCAATTGGATCCAGTCCTATCAAAAAAAAGGGAGTTAATTAGCACCTGCAGGATCCAAGGCCCAAGACCAAGGCGCAGCGAAATACAGGGAGGGCATCAACACAACAACAAAAGAACAATCATACCTAGATTCAGTTCAGTGCCATTCGCAGCCCAGCCCTGTTTGGCTGCCAACGCATCCAGCGTCGGCCGTCCTCCAATCCTGATCCGCCCGTCGCGGCCGTTTAGCTGCACCTCAGACCGCAGAACTCAGCTTTGTATTGGATCAGTCCCGTTCGCCCCGAAAATATAATCAGAAGCCAAAACAAGCGAGCAAGAAGCAAGCAGACAGCAAGAAAGCGGATACGACCGATATCGAGTAATTCGCAATTCGTCGCGCGCGCACCATGAGATAGTCGAGACACGCACGAACTCAACTCTACTTGCTCTTCCCAACTCTTGCCCAAAATCATTTTTACTACTCGTTCCTTGATTTGGAAACGGCTTGCTCCGTCTTCGTCGCTTACAACTGCTTCTCTGGCGCCGCGTGCATATTATCCCCGGTTCAGCGCTTCCCTAGACCGGGCTGTCTGAAACTGCCAGGTATTTCGACCTGCATATTCGCGTCCGCCGCCTGGCTTTTTTTTCCCTGAGCGCTACTGCCAGAAAACCTCAACTCTCGCGCACATCGTTGTATTGTGTGCTTTAAAAACGCTCTGACAAACGGTTCGATCCGTCAAATTTATTTTACGCGTCTGGGTGTGGAAGATGTCGTCGGCTGCCTTACAGACGGCCCCCCATCAACACACCGCTCTGGCCTCGTCCCCCTTGAGCACACCGTCGTCCCGCCAGTACAGGCCCTCGCACTCATCCCCTAACGGTAACAGCCAGGCGTACAATGCCCAGCAGACCTCGACCGCTTCTTCATCTTCGCGACGACCTCCTTCTCGAAAAACGAACGACAGCGCTCCCTCACCTTCTTACCATCTAGCTCCCGCCTTCGGTTCACCCGTCACCGCCTCAGCGCCCAACGACCAGGAACCTTCAGCCTCTGCCTCCGACTGGCAAGGCAACATGCCTCCCGTCGCTCCCCCAAGGACCTCGTCCAACCACCAAAGTGGTAGTTCGCGGAGGTCTCAGTATTCTAACGAAAAGTCGACCAACTCTCCCCGTCGAAACGAATCCACTCGAACTGGTTCGCGTGGTGATTCAGCAGCTGTCGAGAACGGTCACCGAAGCAGCAAGGCTGACACTGCTGCCCGAGCCAGTAGCCGAGACGGCAGGGCCGCAACCACTTCAATGCCTGTTCGATCCGCACATAGCACGCCCTCGAAACCCGTCCACGATGCCACTGACAGCTTGACAAAAGCAATTGCAGCTGCTCAAGATACCATCGACCGGGATCGCAATCATGCTGCAGTTCAGCACAACAACGTCGAAGATGCCGCAGCGCCCCCTCCTGTTGTCGCGACGGGTGATCACCATGAGGAACGACGAGGACAGCGAAGCCGACACGATCATAGTCGAAGCCACAAGGGCAATACCAAGTTCGGCGACTTTATTCTGGGTAACACCATCGGTGAGGGTGAATTTGGCAAAGTGAAGCTGGGCTGGAAACAGGACAGTAGCGTCCAGGTAAGCTAGCAATTAATTTTATTGGAGACACTCGACTCACAATATCACAGGTTGCTATCAAGCTCATCAAGAGAGACAGTGTGGGTAGCAACCCCTCTCGTTTCGCCAAGATTTACCGCGAAGTTGCCATCCTTCGCGGAGTCCAACATCCTAATATTGTGCGTCTAATCGACAAGGTCGAGACAGACCGACACATTGGTATCATCCTCGAGTACGCGTCGGGTGGTGAACTTTTTGACTACATCCTTAACCACCGCTATCTAAAGGACAACGCAGCTCGTCGCTTGTTTGCCCAGCTCGTGTCTGGTGTTGGATATCTCCATAAGAAGGGAATCGTGCATCGGGATCTGAAACTGGAAAATCTGCTTCTTGATCGAAACCGCAACATTATTATTACCGACTTCGGCTTCGCCAACACCTTTGACCCCAATGAAGAATTGAGTAAGGAAGAAGAGCTTAATCTCACAGATAAGGAATTTGTGAAGCGAATGGGCTTAGACCGGGTCAAGATGAATGGATCCAGGAAGGGTGATCTCATGCAGACAAGTTGTGGTAGTCCTTGTTATGCTGCACCTGAACTGGTTGTTAGCGACTCTCTTTATACTGGACGTAAGGTGGATGTCTGGAGTTGTGGTGTCATTCTGGTAAGTCGTGATTGAGGCAGAACAAGAGTTTAGACTGACCATTGTTCACAGTATGCCATGCTCGCCGGTTACCTCCCCTTCGATGATGACCCCGCCAACCCCGAAGGCGACAACATCAACCTTCTATACAAATATATCGTGACAACGCCTCTAACCTTCCCTGAATACGTCACACCTCACGCTCGAGACCTCCTCCGCCGCATTCTCGTGCCCAACCCCCGTAAGCGAGCGGATCTTTTCGAAGTTGCTCGGCACAGCTGGCTGAGTGAATACGCGAACCTCGTTGAATTCATCACAAGCTCGACAACGTTACCGTCAGAAGTCCCCGATTCAGGCGTGTCACCAGACGATTACGCCGATGCCCCGACGATTGCCCGAAGCTCTTCTGTCCGCGAGGCTTCAAAGCAAAAACAACCACATCCTCCTGTTGTTGGAGGACTGGCGAAGACGCATGGCAGTGTCGATCCCGAATCTGAGACTACTCATCGCAGCACACCGAAGGATGCAAAGCGGAGAACTGTTCAGGTTGAATACGTGGCCCCTACGACGAAAACTCAACGCGGTGCAGATGCCGCGCCTTCAAAACCTAGTTCACATTCCCTCCAACAGCAGGTACCAGTGGATGTGCCTGAAGCCAACACTGAGAAGCCTCTTCCGCGTGAACCTCCTATGACAAAGGACAACCCTTCTCGCACCCAGTCGAGACGTCCACAGAGCTCGCACAAGAGTGCTGTCCCCCACAGGCCAGCTCGCGATACCCGCGCCACTTCTGACAATGCCTTTATGACTGGGCCAACCAACGCAGCGAGGCCACGAACCCAGAGCTCAATGCAATCTTCTGCGTCAATGGGTCTGCAGTCTCATGGGAACTATGGTCAGCCTGCACCTCCCACTATTGCCGATACAAACGCTCACGGTCGAATTCAACAACCTCAAAATCCTGAGGATGAGGAGAACATCGCCAAGACTGTGGGTAGTGTTCCTCCCAAGGTGATGAAGATGTCGACTTTCCAGAATGAGACAAAGTCGACAGGCCGAGGTCACAAGAGGTCAAACACCCTGGGTGATCTTGGTAACAAGATAATGGGTCGCAGCGGGTCTATCTTTGGGGGACGATCTAAGAAGCGACCGGAGCAGCAGCAGCAACCTGACAAATCAAGGAAGTATCCTCCCGTCAGTATGCCCACCACGATGATGCCAGGTGAGGAAGCCGGTCCCCGGCCCTCCATGGAATCAAAGGCCTCCCGACGATCATTCTCCCTCGGACTTGGAAAGAAGCGTAGTGGCAGTGTCCAAGGTTCTAGTGATAAGAAGGACCGCCGGTTCTCCCTGGTCAAGGCGATGGGACTTGGCAAGGACCAGGGAAGTGTAACTGGGTCTGAGGCAGATTCACAGCAGGATCTGCCCATCCAACATCCTCGAGCTGAACAACTCCGTGGCTACAGCGCTCACGAAGAGGCTCGACATAGCGAGCCCTACTTTGACGCCCCCTACGAACAATACCCCCAACGTGATACAGCACAGTCTAGCCCTGTGTACCACACACGCCATGCAAACGACGCTCAACAACAGGATGGCCGAAGACCCAGCGCAATCCCTACATACATACAAGGTAGTCATCTGAACACAGGCTCCGACTCATCAGTGGATGTGCGACGACCTCCCACTGATTCAAGGTCTCGCCCATACCAAGCGGACTTTTCAGAGTCAGAAGGACATGATGGACGACCAGTGGGAAGCAGTCGTGACGACCGATCGAGTGTGCTTCAGAAGAGCCACAAGAAATTTGCGGATGCGTACGATGGAGAAAATTACCGCGGGCACGAAGGCAGCAGCGGAGCCGCCAAGCGGGTGATGGATTTCTTCAGGAGACGTGGAAAGGCAAGAGGTGGTGAGGACCGGTGAACAGAGCATGCGTTCAGCACCAGGAGTTAACGGCGTACCGTCTGAGTTTGAAGATCTCTTGTCTGGAAGTTCTGCACCAATGTTCGCAGTTGGATGCCATAATTGTCATTGTCTATTATTATTTTTTGCCGGGACGCTAAACACCACACACATTCATCTACCAGTAATGAGGGACGAACACCAAGGGCTCTCGACGATGCCCGTACGCAACTTGGAGACCGCCTAGGGTTGGTCCTCTCCATATTGCATGCACATACCTACACATACTCACATCACATCATGGCGCAAGGGGATACGAGATTGAGATTGGGTGGTGGTCCCGGATGGTTATACTGCTCTACACTCTACCATATACACTTACTCGGTTAAGCAAAGTTTGTTGTTTCATAAGCGGTAGATGGGGGAACAAAGATGTGGGCTGGATGACCCAATGTTTCTGTACATTCTGAATCGCCGAAGAAGAAGGAAGATGAGAAGAGAAGGGGGAGACGGAAAGTGTTTTATTTTATTTGTCTGTTCGTATACAACGCATCTCAGCCAGGTTTGCTTCAAAGAAGGCATTAACGAGCGGGGCCAAAACACTATAGTGACTTGATAATCATTTAACTTGTGACTTATTTAACTGTTCCATTTGCTTACAATAAAGAGATGGAAGGGATTGATCGACGGTGATCAAGTACGGGCGCTTTGACCTGGGCCGCAATATGTTTACACGGTAATACCTATATGAGATATTGAAGATAAACCTGTGTAGAAGATTAGTCTCAAGACTTGAGATTTTGTGAGCTTCTCGTTTATGGCCGGTCTTTCATATGTTAGTTCGTTTGGGTACCCGTACTCATTTATTACTGTCGGAATGCCAGATTTCTTTAGGGCTGTTTGCTGGTTGCATTTCTTTCGAGGGTGATATGAGTCAAATATCGTATATGGTCACTAAAGTAGGTAGCCCGTGAAATAGCAATATTTACCGCTACTAAACCCTGTATTCAGCTGAGAGGCTACTTCGTGTCTAAGTATCGTTGAAATAGAGTTCGCAATAGTACTGTCCACTACAATTAACCTAGAGTCACGCAATGAGTTATTATCAACTAAGTGGGATGTCTTCGCTAGCCCAACATCCATTGTAGGCGGTTAGGACTATATCTTTATGCAATCATCGGTGAAAGTATTCATCGCATGGCCCTACGGCTGAGATATAGTAGCCTATGCCTGGTTGTGTGGAGTTTGCGGTTAAGCCAAAAATTGTAATTCTCTGGTTGGTCTGTGGCTTGCATATTGGCGAGTGGTGGACACTGCTGGATTCAGGCAAGGAGGACGAGGTGTTCAACGGAGCAAATAATAGTCCTTAATTAGTCGAAGAAACTGTCTTGGAGTTAGGATGATAGTGTTTATATAATCTATATGTTTACGTCAGGTTGGTTGGTTGGATATACTCTTGCAATTTATAGATTTTACCCGCCAACTCTAAACACTATATCCAAGCATAATAAGTTTAGAACTCTTCTCTAAACATATATAACCTACGCTATTTGATTTTGACTATCTGGCCCAAAGACAACTATATATAGTACCTTGGGTACCTATCTTAAACCAGTTGTCAAGCTTGAGCAGCTAGCAACAACTCCTGCTCAGCTTCACTACAACTGCGTTAGCACCTGGCTGAAAAGGTTACGTGGATTGTTGTATTGCGTTACCAGGGGCGGAGTCCACGAAGCGCACTCCGTATCCGACGGCGTATCGACCGATTCACCATTCGGCTCCGACTCGAGTTACACCCGAGTGGTATCCCCGTGTCATACACACGCTTTGTTGTCATATTGCGTCACTCAGAGGGATGGGCTTGTCCTTGCTTACATACGTCCAGTACTCCGTAAGCATTGTTGTTATTGAAGGGACAACGGTACGTATCGAGTCAAGCCACCGTCAAGTCCAATTCAAGGAAACTTGATTGTGGTTCCTGTCGATCATTGACGCTTTGGGAGGCCAAGCTCTTGTTGTGGTTATGCCAAGCCTCAATACGGCACCTCACATCCGAGAAGGACGGGGATATCATCGATAAGCTTGTTTATTCGTAGCGTGCCTCCAGTAGCCTGTTTGTTGGGCCTGCTTGGAGCATTGACGAAGCTGAGTCTCTTTGTTGGCCTGTGCAATAGAGGCTACGCATGAGCAATAGCTGAGCGTTGTTGTTTGTCGAGGGTAGAGAAAATGAGTCACGATAGAACTACGGAGTAGAAACGTCGAAATTCCTTACAAGCGAGCGAGTCCAGGGATCACGAGGCAAACTAGTCCATAGTATCTGATAATCTGAGGCTGCACCGCCTCACTTTGCCTCTAACAGCACTACATGGAACCAATCAAGCGCAACTATAGCCGGGCTCCCTCACCGATTTCGACGACATCAGAGATACATCACTAGCTACGCTACAGTAGACTCATGGCCTGGATAGTTCCAGCCACATTAAGTGGGCTGCTATCCACTAACGCCACTGGACAACCAGCGTCATCCCAGATCTAGCTCCCGCCTTAAAGCCAAGGCCTTGGCTCTTGGTCCTCTTGCACCTTGCACTTACAACTTCGACGTTTACCCAAACTCATCAAGCACAAGACGACTATCTCTTCTGATAGTTCACGGCTTCGCATCACACTCCCAAGAGTAAACACCTGTTCGATGAAGGAAGCTTCTCCTGATCCACCCAATATAGATGGCAGTCGCTCTGGTGCACAACCCGCAGCGCCCACTGCTCAGGGCTTGAATGAGCACACCAACAAGACTCAAAACAAAGACTTCAACGAAAAACAGAATGGCAGCTCTGGCTCTGTCAATGGTGGTGATCGTCAAGGTCTCAGCCGAAACAACTCTTCTCTTCTCAAGGCCCTCTCTGCTGGCGATGTCCCATCTCACACATCGTCTCAGGCTGCACGGCCGGGGTCTGTCCTAGAGACTCCCAACAAGGCCGAGGAGCCATCACAAGAGAACCCCAATCAAACCAGTAAGATGAACAGATTCTTCGCTGAAGTTAAGCGAAGCGTCAAAATTTCCATCTTCCACAGCTGGCTCAACATCCTCCTCATCTTCGTCCCTGTTGGTATTGCAGTATCCCAGGTAGATGGCATCAATGGAGGTATTGTTTTTGGTCTCAATGCAGTCGCAATTATTCCTCTTGCTGGTCTCTTAGCTTATGCTACCGAGTCCGTTGCAAGGAAGATGGGCGATGCTCTCGGCGCGTTGCTCAATGTCACTTTTGGTAAGTCTACCCACAACTCCATTCAACACCACAAATATTTTAATGCGCATGATCGTCATAGGAAACGCCGTGGAACTCATTATCTTCATCTCAGCCTTGGCTAAGAATGAAATTCGCATTGTTCAGGCATCGCTATTAGGCTCGATCTTAGCGAATTTATTGCTTATCTTAGGTACGCTCCCTCCCCTTTGGTGTCAACCGCTCCAGGGGTTGCCTAGAGTTTCGATTTCAAATAGTAACAGTTTCAATTTAGGTATGAGCATGCTTCTTGGTGGCTTGCGCTTCAGAGAGCAAGTCTATAACAGTACTGTCACACAAATGAGTGCCTGTTTGCTCAGTTTGAGTGTTATCAGTCTTGTTCTGCCGGTATGTTACAAACAGCTTTTATCTATACACGTACTGACCGACCAAAAGACGGCTTTTCATGCTTCCTTTCGAGACAATAATCTCGCTGACCAGCAATCCCTCAAAATCAGCCGTGGCACGAGCATCGTAAGTCCAAGGGTTATTCAAGATCTTTCCAATATGCTAACAAACATAGGTCCTTCTGCTTGTATACGTCATCTATCTCATGTTCCAGCTGAAATCTCATGCTTACATGTATGAGTCGACTCCTCAGCATATCATCGATGCTGAGTTGGCCCCTGGACCCGCTGCCGGCCTTCTGGATTCTTCCAGCTCTGACGATAGTTCATCTTCAAGTTCGGATTCATCTGACTCTGACTCATCTCATGGTACAATGCGAAAGAAAATGAAGAAGGTCCTGCGCAATAGGCGGCATAGGAGATCTAGCACTGCTTCGGTTGACACCGCTGATACCAAAGGAACCCGCACTGCTTCGTTCACAACGACAAGCACCACCCCACAGGATGAGGTCTCTGAGGCCGCAGCTTCGCGTCATCGTATTCCTCGCTTCCCATCCTACGAGGGTAGTGAGAGTGCCATTGAAGAAGAGGATGAAGAAGAGGCAAAGCGTTCACGTCGACGACGTCGATATCGCCGACACAGGCACCGCAAGAGCAAAAAGCAGGCCCGTGATGCCAAGAAGGCCGCAGGTGTTGCTAAGATACAGAATGAGCTGCCCGAAAATTCTCCGCAGAACAACGATGAAGGTGAACCTCGACGTGTGGACTTCGCCGTCCAGGATGACATAGAGGCTGGTCCCTCAAACACCGGCAAACGGCCATTCCCCCTTCGAGGATTGTCCGTCAAAAATATCGCCCCCGTTTTCGCTGAAAAGTCGGTGGTTACATCTACTCCTGTCCCTCACGTTCGCTATGGAATCAGACGTACAAATTCTCTTCCGGACCGTCTCCAGTTTCGAGCGCCAGGTGCCATGCTGCCCTCTTCTGTTCCTCCGATCTTAACTGCCCCTGGTGCTCAAATGATCGCCAAGGAACAGGAGAACGAAGAAGAACACCTCACCCAGACTGGCGCCATCATTCTTCTCCTCGCCTCCACAGCTCTGGTTGCAGTTTGCGCTGAATTTCTGGTTGATTCTATTAAAGATGTCGTCAAGAATTCTAGTGTCAACGAGGTCGGAATTGGTCTCATCATTCTCCCTATTGTCGGCAACGCCGCTGAACATGTCACCGCCATCAAGGTCGCATACAAAAACCATATGGATCTCGCGATCGGTGTTGCTGTAGGCAGTTCCATTCAAATTGCTCTACTCCTTACACCCGTCATGGTTATCCTCGGATGGATTATGGACAAAGACATGTCTCTTTACTTTACACTATTTGAGACTGTCTGCCTGTTCGTTTCGGCGTTTATTGTCAACTTTCTTGTCCTTGATGGAAGAAGCAATTATCTTGAAGGTGCTCTGCTCTGTGCGGTGTACATCATCATTGCTGTTGTGGCCTTCTTCTATCCCAATAAAGATGAAGCCAGCGAGTGGGGAGGAGGCACTTAGTCTGCATCATAGAAACTCGGTCGGTGAGGACTGAATACAGGGCTTTGTACATCAAATATCGGGAGTAGTAACAACATGGGCTGAGATGCCCAGCAGTTAGCACAACTTACAAAGGGAAACGAATAACTCAAATTGGCAAGATTACCCCATTTTTGACAGCAACAGTAATACCTATAGTGATCTAACCCAGTTCAATTAATTGAAATATCATGCCCTGCGTATCGGCGTATCGTAATCCAGGTTTCTGCCTCGTGATACCAAGAAGGGGCTGTGTAAGCTCAAAGCGGCGTGGTGTTTGTGGAAATTAAGCGGCATAGCCACTACTTTAAACCAACATGATGTCAACAAAGGAAGTCGAAAGGCCAAAGAAAACATATATAGAGTTCCTTCTTAGACCCTCAATTGCTCACCAATAACCGTTGTTGGGTAATTTTTTGCTACTTAACCGTGAAGCCTGCTTGATTTAAGCTTATAAGTGGTTGCAGGCGCCCACTTTTGAATCCCTGCTTAAACATCGTCACAAGTGTCTTGCGGTCCTACAAACAACAACATCGTCATCATCATCATCATCATCATCATCATCATCATCATCACCATGTGTTTCGGAAGCAAGAAAGAGGCGAATAATGACCCTGCGCCTCGTCCCGCGCAGAGGCCGGCATCTTCTCAGAGTCAAGAAGATGTGAAGAAGAGCAAATACAACCCTCAAAATGACCCTAATCAATATGCTGGAGAGTCTAGCTATTCTGCGCCCCCAGGACCTCCCCCAGACAGAAAACAGGCCTCGGATTTTGCACCACCTCCGGGACCGCCACCTGGCCAATCTTCATCGCAGCAATACTCTGCTCCTCTAGGACCACCGCCGGGCAAGGCCGCAGCGCAGTATGATGCACCTTCATACTCTGCACCTCCAGGGCCTCCACCAGGACAAGGAGACTACGCGCCACCATCTGGACCTCCACCCAAGCATGACTGGGAAGTGGCAGTGCCAGACACTTCACTGTTCCCACCACCACCCGCTATCTTCAGTGGCTACGATAGATCCCCCACGAGCAATGCTACTGAGGAAGAGGCCAATGCCGGCGAGGATTGGTGCCAGTCGTATCCATTGACAGCACCCATTCACTTGGACCAGACTGGAAAGACGGCTCTCCAGGCCGGCAACATTCGCCTCATGGAGCCCGTGGGCTTCAGTGGTAAGCTCACTTGGATGGAACCAGGACATTGGCAAGGTTGGAGTAAGAAGAACTCACCTGACCGTTGCATTATTGGTTACCCACCTCTCTACTCAGTAACTGAGCATGACCCTGTTCGCCTCGGCCAGCCCAAGACTATCTACTACGAAGTTAAGCTTGCGCGCGACAGCCCAGAGGTATTTATCGCCCTAGGTTTCACCGCGCTACCCTATCCTTCATTCCGCATGCCAGGCTGGCATCGCGGAAGTCTAGCGGTACATGGTGACGACGGACACAAATACGTCAACGATCGCTGGGGTGGCCGCGATTTCACTCAGCCTTTCAAGCGTGGAGAGACATACGGTATTGGCATGACATTGCGTTCTGTCGGTGGACCTAAGCCGCAGGTCGATATCTTCTTTACGCGCAACGGTACGATGACGGGTGGATGGGCACTCCATGAGGAGACTGATGCTGAACAAGATCTACCGGTTACAGGATTGGAGGGTTTCCACGATCTAAGTTGTGCTATTGGAACGTATGATGGAATTAAGTTTGAGGCAATGTTTGAGCCGTCAAAGTGGTTGTATAACCCGTTTCAGTTCTAAGCGTAGAGCGAGCTAGGTATTGCCAAGATGTATTCTCCGTTGAATTTTGAGGCTATAATAAATACTTCTTAATGGTAATCAGTAAAATATGTTGTGTTTATGGCCGAGCTACCAGGAGATGAGTCTTTTCACTTTAGCACTGTCGTGGTCCCGTTATGTTGATTTTAGTGATGGGTCAAGTCTAGTGTGAAGGTGCACCTAAGGTGGGTTACATACCTTCAACCACAAACTTGTCTTGCCAAAGCAAACAACGCGCGCTATTAATGTCTTCTTGCATTTGTTATCGATGTGATCTTCACAGACTTGTAGCTCGAAGTAGTTCCCTGTCATCAATCTAGAGTTAAGGCACTGACCTAGGTACCTACTAAGCCAGTATGGTGTAGGTTAAGTCTACATGCATCTAACGGGACATGTGCCCCCATATCTACAACCCCACCACCGACCAAAGGATCGCGACCGATCGCGACTTGGTGATCAACATCGTCGCACATTAACATTTCTATCGCAACCTATAACATGGAGGTCGATAGTGATAATGGGCCTCTCACTCTTTTCGCCACGGGCGCTACTGTGGAAAAGTGAGTTCAAAGACCTGGATGCATGTATGTGGACATGAAACCCTGACCGCAATAGGGACGCCTGGCCTGCTGTGCGCAGTGACATAATTGCCAGACTTGACAAGGTACTACCACTTGTCGCTTTTCGATTGCTTCGACCTAGAGACTGACCACTTCAGATTGCGCACAACGAATTCCCCATCCCCAAACTACCGCCTCCACCAGCGGCTCACCAGCCTCCCGTCGAGGTGCGAGCATCTGCGCCCTCGTCACCACAGGCCGAATCGTCTCAAGAAACGAATAAGGAAACTTCTGTACCCGAGTCACTTCCAGCGACACAAGCCATAGATGGCGCGCTGCCCAGGCAACTGGCCGATATGGTCATTGACATTACCAAACACCTCGAGACATTTGAGACGCACCCCCCGCACACCATTCAGCGCCTTGCCGAACTGATCTTACGACCCAGAGCGCATTACAGAGCGGTAGCACCTTATCTACATGCGGTTGATCGCGTAGTCCAGGTGACATCGAGTACGAATACATATCCCCTGCCACCGCCTATTCCTGACATGTCTTCGATGCATTTGAATGGCGAGGACCCCAAGGATCCGGCTGTGTCAGTCTCATGGAGCAATCCTACTACGGCAGCATTGGGCACAGATGAAGCGCTAGGAGGAGCACTGCTAACGCCTATTCCCTGGTTGACGAGGCGCAGTCCAGAGAGTTCACAGGACACCCCGGGAGCTCAAATTCACAGCGAAAGCACAGAGAGTATCGAGGGTCCCAATGGAGTGGGAAGCATTGAGACAGTTTCAGTCAGCGTCAACGGAATTCCATCAACAGGGCATGCACGAGGGGTCACACAAGGAGAACTCTTACGCCAAGAGCAAAGAGCCGGCGTGGTCCCCGTGAGCCAACTGTCAAGAGCCCAAGAAGTGGTTCATGAAGGAGAACGTATGACGATGGACGACGAAGAGGACGAAGAGCTACATGAGGAAGAAGACGAGATACCCCATGCCAGAGGGCCCGAAGAGATCGGTATGAGCGACACCGGCCCTCAATCTACAACGACGAGTTTCGTGTCAGAAGGTAGCATGGGGATGCAAGGGATCGATGTTGAGGCGGCAGTTGGCAGGAAACATGACGATGACGAGGAGGGCAAGGTCGATGCTGACGCTGATGGAGATGCTGAGGGTGAGAGTGAACCCAAGAGCCCCGGCGCAGAGAGCGTAGGCTCCAAGAGGGAAGCAGACGAAGACCTTGAAAGCGAAACCCACAAGAAGCTAAAGGAAGAAGAAGGAGAAGGAGAAGACAAAGCCGAAGACGACCAAAAAGCTGATACAGTGGCTTCTGATGTTAAGGAGGAAGAGAAAAAGGGAGAGGAAGCCAAAGCTCCAGCGAGCGAGACCAAATCAGAAGCCGATGACAATAAGATGGATACCGAATAGCAATACATCAGCCTCACAGAGCACGTCATGATGAGACGAATCTACAGATCCTGGAGTTTTGATTAATTTTTTGTATTACATAGAAGGCGTACTTAAGCATTTATCCCCTTACGGGAATGTAATGCCGTTTCGTTTATGTTTAACCTTGAATCACTGAGGTTCCAATCAAAGTGTCTCATGATGACAACGGAAATCATGATACTCGCACCCAAGACATGAGATAATGATCTATAGTAACATGACTTTCACCGCTTTTACTGAACGTTCCATTGAGTGTAAGCCGGATAGTTAGGTATCGGGTGAGCTAGAGCCTAGAGCCCAGAGGTGGCTGGTTGTCGTGGCAACAGACGCCCTAGCTTGTGTTGACCCTAGCCCGTGCCACCGAAACATGGTTATGGTTATACAACTGTACTATTTACTTTACCTTGTGCCAAACAACCCTGCCGCCATCATAACCGAAACCATATGCAGGCATCCCCTCCTTATGCTGTCAACGTATTTGAGATTCTACCAGTTTCACACATTTTTGCTCCTTTAGTTTCATACTCGATCAAGCGAATGTGCAGCGTCTGAAGCATCCTCGAGGCTTCTTCAACAGACTTCAACACCAGACTCAACCCGATAGAAACTAAACCGCAAGAAGTTGCCCATCGTGGCTCCTCCACGCCCAACCCGCTCCGATCGGGAGCACAGCCGCATTGCCATGGCTCCGGGCGTGCGCGCTGCCACCGCCAACAGCAGCCGCTCCAGCGTAAGAGCTGGGTCAAGAGCACCACCGACACGATATGGCTCAGCGCTCGCGACGCGCAACGGCGCCGTATCACCGACCGGATCTATCGCTTCAGTAAATACTGTTAATACCATCGGAACTAAGCGCAAGGAGCGCGACTTCGAGGCCGAGTCTAGCGCCGAGGAGACAAATATCCAGGTCGTTGTGCGATGTCGTGGACGCAACGAGCGTGAGGTCCGCGAGAACAGCAATGTTGTTGTTACGGCAGATGCGGTCAAGGGAAAGATTGTCGAGTTGTCAATGGGCTCAAATGCCTTGAGCAACCGCTCATATAATTTTGATCGCGTCTTTTCTCAGGCGGCCGATCAAAACATGGTTTTTGATGATACAGTAAAGCCAATTCTGGACGAGGTGGGTTAAAAGAGCATACGGGACACAAATCTAGTCACTAACTGTCTTAGATGCTTTCCGGATATAACTGCACCATCTTTGCCTATGGACAGACCGGTACTGGGAAGACATACACCATGTCTGGCGACATGACTGACACCCTGGGTATGCTCTCAGACGAAGCTGGTATCATTCCTCGAGTCCTGCAGACCCTGTTCAACAAGCTCGAGCTCGAGAACGCCGAGAGTACTATCAAGTGCTCCTTTATTGAACTTTACAATGAAGAACTCCGCGATCTGCTTTCATCCGACGAGGGCAACAAGCTCAAGATTTTCGACGACACTTCACGGCGAGGCCATCTCAGCACCATTGTCCAGGGTATGGAGGAGAAGCACATCAAGAGCGCTACCGAGGGTGTCAAAGTGCTCCAGGACGGCAGTTTGAAACGCCAGGTTGCTGCTACAAAATGCAATGATCTAAGCTCTCGCAGTCACACGGTCTTCACCATCACCACATATGTCCGAAAGCCGAACGAGCACGGCGTGGATGCTCTTGTTAGTGCTGGAAAGTTGAACCTTGTCGATTTGGCTGGAAGTGAGAACATTCAGCGATCAGGAGCTGAGAACAAGCGTGCCGCGGAGGCCGGCCTCATTAACAAGTCACTCTTGACTCTCGGTCGAGTCATCAACGCGCTTGTGGATCGCAGTTCTCATATTCCTTACCGAGAGTCCAAGTTGACTCGTTTGTTACAAGACTCACTTGGTGGTAGGACAAAGACTTGCATTATTGCAACCATTTCTCCCGCCAAGAGTAACCTGGAAGAGACCATATCGACACTCGACTATGCCTTCAGGGCCAAGAACATCAAGAACAAGCCCCAGCTCAACCCTATGGTCGAGAAGAAGACACTTCTCAGGGATTTTACTATGGAAATCGAGAAGCTCAAGAGTGAGCTTATCGCTACTCGCCAACGAAACGGTGTCTATCTCTCAAACGAAGCCTACGAAGAGATGACGGCTCAGAGCGAGTCCCGCCGCATCGTCAACGAGGAACAGGCTGCCAAGCTTGAGACACTGGAAAATAACTTGCGCAACAAGGTCCAGGAGCTGTTCAGCCTGCAGTCTACGTTCATGGGGCTAAAGAAGGATCACGAGGGCACAAAAGCCCAGCTGGACGATACCAAGGAAGTGCTGGACCAAACCGAGATTGTTCTTTCTGCAACACGCAAATCACTTGCTGAGGAAACCAAGATCAGAAAAGCACACCAGAAGACGGAGCAGAAGCTCACGGAGGTTGGTGGAGAGCTAATCAACAAGCTGCATAAGACAGTCCGTGATGTTGGTGGTCTTCATGCCAAGAACAAGCGAAAGTCGGATCTTCAGTCGATCAACCGAAACACATGGACAACATCTCAAGATCAGGTCGCTGATGTTACCTCCATGGTCGAGCGTCGAATCAATGAGTTCCAGGAGGAGCAGCAAGAACATATTGCAAGTGTCGGACAGCGCATGGAGAACTTTGTAGATGAGGAGTTGCGCAAGCTATCGACTACGCAAACTTTCCTCGATGAGCACTTGAGCACATTTACTCAGTCGAAGAAGGACTTGCTCCAGTCGAAGCAGAAGTCGAAGGAGGATATGGACGAGGTTTTAGAGGAGATCAAGGTTGTTCGTGACACGGTCAAGGAGCGAATGGGTGAGAGCCTGCAGTCTATCTCTCATTCTGCCGAGAGGATAGCGGCAGATATGTTGAATGAGATGACTGCGTTCCACGGACAGGTAAGCTTCTGCATTGCAGCTTTAAGGGCCATATTCTGACAGGCTACAGCTTCACAACTCTTACAGTGCTATTGGAAAAGATTTCAAGTCCACTTTCGAGGATCTTGTTAAACACATCACTGCTCAGCGAGCCGAGTGCGACAACCTCAAGCGACAGCTCCAAGCAGCAACAAACACAATTGTGCTACAAAATGCTACAATCTCTTCGCGAATTCAAGATGCCCTGGTGGAGGAGCGTCGCCAAGCCGTTGATGAACGTCAGAAGCTCATGACTCAGATAACAGCTCTTATCAACACCCATGCCGACGCGCAGGAATCCCGACTTCACGACAGAGCCTCACAGATCCAGAAGAGCATCACAGCCACCAGCACCAACTTGGAGCAGGCCGTCGATACATATGGCGAGGGTATGTTAACGTGGGATGTCAGGGAGGGTGAACTGCTGGACGAGGTCAAGAAGTCTCGTGAGCAGCTCAAGACGAAGTTGAAGGATGATTGGGCAGCTGCCAGTGACCACAGCAGCTCCATCCAAGCTACTGCCAAGTCTGTCCATGCCGAGACTGTTCGCGTTGTCGACGAGCAAATCAAGGACCTCGATGTTCAGATGGAAGCCCTAGACGACTTTGTCAGCCGTGCAAAGACTGAGAACGGCCATCACCATGAGTCTCACAGCGTGTCCGTTCAGTCGTTGTCCAATACTGTTGAGGAGTCTTTTGGAAACATTTCATCGCACTTTAAGTCAACATTTGACCGCGTCAAGAACTTGGGCGAGGAGATGGAGCTTGATCTTGGTGATCTTCAAGATGGCTTGGAGCCACTCCATGGCCAGCTCTGCCAACCTCTGGCCAACTTGCGCGAAGACATCACCCGCGCGGCCCTCCAAGAATACCAACCAACGGGCGAAACACCAGCCAAGGTCCAATATCATTACCCCACTGATCTTCCTCGCACTGAAGATCACGATCTCATCATTTCACGCATTGACGAGATTTCTACACCAACCAAGGATCGTGACACATCTGACAGGGATAACACCATGGTCTTTGCCGACCTTGACTGCCCTCAGAAAATGATGACATCGCCAGTCCGACCTCCGCCCTCTCGCATGTCCAATGCTAGTGCCCCTGAACACATAGGTCTGGCCGGAAGTCTTCGCGAAGTGAACCCCAATGTACCAAATCACACAACGGGGTCTATTGGCTTCGATCCTCGCGCTAGCATTATATCTATGCCCCCTGAGCGCACTTTGCCACTGTTTAAGCGCAGCACGCGAGTGACTCGCAGCGCCAAGAAGGTTGGAGTCAGGGATCCCATCATCTCCGAGGGCGGCGAGAATATGCTTCCAACCGCGCTTGAGGAGAGTCTGTCTAGAAGAAAGAGTCCAAGGCTCAACTGAAACTCTTATACACTACACTGTCTGACACTGTCTGTCACTGTTCTTTTGTTTGTAGGGCCTTTTTGGATCTGGGAGTTTGGGGCGTCGTAGGGAAGCATCGCTATGTATGGATGGTTTTTTTCATTGTTTGATCCCCAGCACTGTTTGTTGTCTGGGTTTTCGTTGTAGGGTTATTTGAGTACTTGATACCCTTTGACTTTTAGACAATTACCAGTAAAGTAACGAATGCGACTCATATCATCTTGGTCTCTCTTGTCTGCACTCTCCGTCCCCGCTATCTCTCAACTACTTTGGTCTCGGCTAAACAAACGTCAGTTTGACTGGTATGACTGCATGGGCGTTGTTGGTATGAAATCCTGGACTCTGTATCACAAGCAACATCATCCGGTATGGTGTAGTGGCTAACATTTCGCGCTCTCACAACCTGAGAGATCAGTTCCGCGGAGCCCAGGGTTCGATTCCCTGTACCGGAGTTTCTCTTTTGCTGTTCCTTCTACCTGTATTGAAATTTTATTACCTTTTTATCTGCTTCATTCCATTAGGGAAAGTGCAGCTAGAGAATGGAAGAGAGAGAGTGTGTGTGTGTTAATTCTTTTAGTACCTATCTATGTATGCCATGAGTAATGTATGAATCAACCAAACCCGTTTCACTCGTTATTAGGACAGAAGGTCGTTTAAATAGTGTCACTCTGAATTACACCTGTTTCATGAGGTCAAATCCTCTTCGTCATAACTCGTCTCACGGCTCATCCCAGTGCTGTCTCCGTAGAATCTCTTTCTCTTCCTCTGAATAGTGTCCTCGCCTCTCCAGCCCCTTCCTGGCACAATAGGCTTGAGGAAGCCATCCACATGCACACCACCTGCAACCTCCTCGTCACTGTCCAGTTCTTCCGTCTGTCCCTGGTGTATAAGCTCCATATGCCGTCGGAGGTTTGCTTTGCGTGCGAAACCCTGTGCTGCGCGGTCGCAGGAGGGAATTGGGCAGAATAACATTCCACCTGCAGAGTTGGGGCGGGAGCGGGAGCTTGGAGACCGGACGGCTGATGATGGCCCTGGAGAGCGTGTTGAGTGACGGCTGGAGCTTCTAACGGAGTCTGGGCTGCGACTTGAGTATGCGAGAGAGGCTTGGCGAGATGCAATGCGGCGCTGTATGAGATCTGCGGCATCATCGCTTTCGTCATCGGCTTCTTCATCCGAGTAAGATAGCTGGATAGGCTCAGGGCGATACTCGACGGAAGTGGTGTTTTTATCGTTAGTGGCAGGCACTTCGTTCAGCGTCCTCACTACCATTCCTTCGCCAAACAAATCAGCACATCTTCGTGTTGCTCTCGCAATGACATCGCCTGAGAAACCTGCTATAGCGGCTGCGCCCAGCACATCGCTCCAATCACGCAGTCCCCATCTTAAGAGCTTCCTTTCAACGTTTGTTCCTGGTACTGATTCCTCCTCCGTCTCTGCTCCTTGAGAAGTCGCTCGCTTCAACGATAGAGATCGTGATCGCTCTCGCTCAATGATCTCGTCACCTTTGCGGATCCACTCCTCGAAAGCTGCGTCTCTGTCTTCAAGCGTCGAGGGGATCTTTCGATGGGATTCACGAGCAACACGCTGAAGCATCTCTTCATGTGCTTCTCCAGCGCGAGGGACATGGACTTTTCGGGGGCGACCTCTTCTGCTGGGCTTACCAGCTCCTGATGGTGAGGTAGAGGCAGATGTGTCAACCTCATGTAGATTTTTTCGCGGACGACCGCGAGACCTCTTTTGCCCACTCTGGCTATGGTTATCTGACTCCTCTTCAGTTGAAGAATCAGAGAGATAATTCATGCCTGTGATACGTGAATTATGAAGTATTTTTAGTGTATTGTCCAGTTGTGATAAAATGTGTCGTGTTGATGGGCGTAAGAGTGCATAGGATGCCTCGTCGTTGGTAGACTCGACTGGTTCATAAGTTTTGGGATTACGTCGTATACGCCGACCGTCTTCTTCATCAACAGCCATCTTTTCGTCTTCATCCTCTTCTTTGCCTTCATCGGGCCTGGCAGAAGACTCGCGTGACAAAGGATCAGGTGTGCTGTTGCCGCTCTCGTTATGGACAGGCGTGGACTCATCTTCTATGGATGGTTTGGCCATCTCGCTCTTCCTCCTGCGGAACCGACGCTTGGCAGTTCTCAATATAGTAGCAGATATTTCTTCCTCGAGCTCAGTACTAGGGAGTATCTCTTCATTTCTGTGGAATGTGAAATGGTCATCTTCGTCTTGCTGTTCGTTGGTGAAGCGCTCCTTGGGCACATGTTTATGTTTGAGTGGCCATGCAGTCCATGCCTTAGGTGGTGCCCAAACACCTTCTTCGCCAGATTCCTAAGTTCCGTTGTCAGCGCATACTGCTTGTGGCATAAAAGATGATATCGACTCACTGTTTTGACGACTAAATCCTGTGCTGTCTCCGGATTTCGGCCTCTCCGCTTTAGCGCAAAAGCATTGTATAAATGCACCGCGAGATCCTGATCTTGAATCTGCTTCATTGATTGCCAGAGAAGCCTGTCTTCTTCCGTCAGAGTGCGCCATGTCGATTTAGCCCCCGTCCAACGATTCGGTCTATGTTCATGCAAGTCCTCAGAGGCGATAGATGCGATCTCATCGCTGTCTAGCTCCCAGGCGGTAGCGCTTGCTTCCATCTTGGCGGAAAGGCGGTAAGAATAAGGCGTAAATAGAATTACTCGGATGAAGATTAATCTCCAGAAATTATATCATTCGTGGGCAGTATTCCACCAGGGTGGTTGAGGCAGTATTTGGGGTGAGTTGAGAAGTTCAAGTTTTTCAGAGGTGCGTCGCAAAGTAAAAGCCAGGCTATCCACCTGAGAGAGACAACATTCACTGACACAGCATTTGCTCAGCCTATATTTGCGTATACAACTCAATAAATGCTTTTTTTTTGTCGCGTACAACTTAAAATCTATAGGAATGGTATAAAACAGTGCCTTAACATTACGCCTAAGCCTTGCCCTTGCCCTTGGTGGCCTTTTCCTTTTCGAATTTTCTCCTCTTGGCCCGTAGCTTCTGGTCCTCGGCACTCTTCTTGCTGTTTGTGTACACCATCTGCTCGTACAGCTTTCTCTTCTTCTTGCTGAGCATACCCTTGGCGCGCTCAAGATCCTCAGCCTCTTCGCGAGCCTTCTTGGTGAGGGCCTTGCGAGCGTCCTCCTTAGCCTTGGCCTTGGCGTTCGTTGTGTTGGCCTTGACAGCACCACCGGTGAGCTCGGCCTCAAGCTCGTCTTGCCGTTGCTCGACATCATCTTCTTCCTCGTCCTCTTCTTGCTCGTCTGCAGAAAAGCCACCAAACTCATCATCCTCGTCACCCTCTCCCTCATCAGAACCAGCCACATCCATACCCTCAGCAGTATCATCAACCTCATCCTCACCATCGCTTTGAGCCTCAATGGCTTCAGCCTCAGGCTCTTGCTCCTCCAGAGGAACAGTGGGATCATATGCACCTTGGACGTTCCTCACGAAGGGGCTCAGATGGGGAGGAAGATCAGCCCCAGGGGCATACAGATGAGGCTCCTTCAGCTCACCGTCGTTGACACTGTCCCAAACCCATTGAGGCTGGATGTATGTTCGTCCTGGGACTCGTCGGTTGGCAGCAAGCTTCTGTGATGTCTGGCTGTCGTCGCCATCAACCTCATCCTCAGCAGAAGCCTGGATAGGAGGTCGGTCAACGATCTGGTGAGTAATATTAGGGTCAAGCTCGTTGGTGGTGAAAGCGCCATCGCCGAGAACAGCGTCCCAGCCGACACGTCTGCAGCCGAAGGACTTGAGGAGGAATTCGAGGGGTTGTCGTGGGGTTTCGCGGGACAGGTAGATGGTGAGGTTGGAGAAGAGGCTGTTGGGGTTGTTTCCGGTGTTAGAAGGCTGGGGCAGAATATCGCCACCAGAGACTGCAGGTTCAAACTTATCAATTACACCGGCCTCCTGATCCTCGCCCTCAACCTGGTTCTCGGTCGTTGCCGTCGACTCATCATCATCGTTGCCCTTGATCTTCTTGATAACCTTGTTGACGGCAGCCTGAACCTTGGGGTCAGGCTTGTGCTCAGCAGCCTCCAGTGTCTTCTGTTCCTTCTCGTCGGCACCAACCAAGGTCTTGCCCTCGAGGGTGAAAGCGCCGAGCTCCGCACCGGCCTCATCCTTCGCCTGGTCGAACTTGGGAGGGTACTTGAGGCCAAGAGAGGTGTACAGTCGGAAGTTGACGAAGCCAAGGAGGGTCATATAGAATTCAACAAAGGTGCCCATGATACGGAAGTCGACATCGCCAACGACGCGCTGGTTGAACTTGTAAGGAACCAGCCAGAGGACCTCCTCGCCCTGGATGTTTGCCTGATAGTAGATACCCTTGATGGAGAGGAATGACTTGGTAACGCTCTGCGACACAATGAGGTAGTGCTGGAACTCGAGGCACAGGCGCTCGCAACGGGCAATCATCTTAGCGGGAACCGAAGAGGTGGAAGGCAAGTTGGCGAACAAAAAGAGCATTGACAAGCAGTCATCAAGATCTCTGATCGCGTCAATAAATGTGGGATAGCGCTCGCGAATGACATGGTCAAGAGTATAACGAGGCTTTCCTGTCTTCTCGGGCCGCGAAGCATTGCCCTCTAGGCGAGCGGCGTCAGTGACATCGCCTCGACCGAGCGCACGAGAGATCTTCTTCTCAAGAACCTTCTGATCGCGGAACTTTTGAAGCAGCGGCTCGTGGAGTAGATACTGGATGTCCTTGGTATAGTAGAAGGTAGTTGAGCTGGTGGAAGACTTGGAAACCTTCTTTCTGCTTCGGGGCTCGCGAGGATAGATTCCCTTCCAAATACACAGCTTTCGGAAGTCGGGAAGGCTGATCTGAAGTTTTCGAATCGCCTGGTTTCGAGTAACGTAGTTCTTGGCCGCGCCGGCCTTCCCCTTCTTCTTTATCCGAGGCATTGTTGATTGGAGATGAGGTAGTGTTGGTGGTTGGTTGTATCTCTCTGCGAAACCAGCGGGGCACTTTTTCTCTAACAATCTTTCAGCTTTTTTTTTCCAACGTCAAATTTTATGCCAGGTTGCACCGCCTTGATCCGACGCTAGACCACAGACAGTGGCTTTTCATTGGGTGATGGCACGCTCACCGCCCGGGGACATGTTCAGCACCCTTAAGCGTATTTGCAGCGCCTGGCATCGCCAATCCAGCGAATACAGTGGAGTGGAGCTGTTATCGAGCACTGGCGAAATGGAACCTAGGCTCCAGCCAGCGGCTCTTCCGGCGGCCCCTCTCCCGTCGCAGGTACATCCCGAAGGTGGAGGGGCCGCCAAGCAAGCACGGGAGCTCAACCAGCCAAGTGGCCTCCAATTCAAACTGTATCGCGGCCCTCCTCCAAAGCTGTTATTACCAACAATACTCGCTGGAGGCATGCAATGTCAGACACAATGACATTGCGAGGCAAAGCCAGCGTGTTCGCAGGCGCTGCCCTGCTCCGACTTATCTTATTCCTTGCTTTCCCTGGCCTGCCCGATCTTCTGACAGGTCGCGTCGAGATATCCACCCCCGTCACAAGCTTCAAGCGATGTAAGTCTCAACCGGTCGTCGCATAACGAGCATCGAATGTAGCTTACTCACAAACCCCCAAGTACAAGAGGGCCTATTCCTATATACGAACAACGTCTCGCCATACGATGGTGGTGTCTTCCACCAGGCTCCTCTTCTGTTGCCCTTGTTCTCCCTGCTCCCCGACGTAAAGAGCTGGCCCATCTTCACACACCTACTCTACATCGCCGTCGACCTCCTCAGCGCCGAGGCTCTGTATAAAATTGCCGAGTTGGGTGTTGCGGGCAACTCGAAGCTATTTACATCGCCGCGCCGTGCCAATAAGTTTGGTAGTGCTGCAATTGCTGCTGGGTAAGGGGTATTCTGACTCAGAGCTTCAGATATCAAAACTAACAGGCGCCAGCTTCTTGTTCAACCCATACACCATTGCGACATGTATAGGACGGTCAACAGGCGTCTTCACCAACTGCGCCATTCTCCTTGCCATCGCCAAAGCTATCCAAGGATCTCCCTTCAATGCCATGGTCGCAATCTCTTTCGCATCTTATTTGTCTATGTACCCTATTCTGCTCCTCCCTCCGCTTGTTCTCCTTGCCTATGATTGCCAAGTTGAGAAACGTAGGATTTCTTGCATCACCAAGTTTGCAGCTACTAACGTCGCTGTTGTGCTGGGGTGCGTGGTTTCGTTATTAGGCATGTCTTTTTTGCTTGCCAACAACTCCTGGGAGTTCCTGACTCGCACATATGGCATCCAATTGACCTTATCTGATCTCACACCTAACGTGGGACTGTGGTGGTATTTCTTCATTGAGATGTTTGACTCGTTTAGAGCTTTCTTCCTTGGCGTGTTCTGGCTGCATCTTGCAGCTTATCCCGCAGCCCTCTCTATCCGTCTCCGCCCCCAGCCATTGGCTGTCTTGACTATCCTACTGGGCATTTTCTCCATCTTCAAGCCTTACCCTTCGCTTGCGGATGCCAGCCTCTTCCTATCTGTGGTCCCTCTATTCCGACATGTTTTCCCCCTCATGCGGTATGCTTTTGTTACCACCTCTACGCTGCTGTACGCAACATTCCTTGGACCAGCTTTTTACCACCTCTGGATCTATGCAGGAAGCGGCAACGCCAATTTCTTCTATGCCATCACTCTTGTGTGGAGTTTGGGTCAGAGTCTGTTGGTGACAGATCTCACTTTCGCTGTGTTGCGAGATGAGTGGGAAATCGAACGACCTGAGATGGTTGGCAAAGAGATCAGACAGTTATAAATCATGATACAAAGGAGATCCAATGTGAGGTCACAGTGGCAGTGGGCCTGGTAAGTCCTCAGAAAACTTATGATGAATAGTTCGCAACATCTAGATCATGGGAAGGGAACATTTTTTGGAGTTATCCCTCTGACAGAGGGTATTTGGAAGTGGTTTGTCTATTACATAAATGTACAATAGTTTTACATCGTTATCATGATTCTTAGTCCACGTCTGTATCGGTCTCGACGATCCGAGCCTGGGTTGACGGGTGGGAAGGTGTAGGTATTTCCACTGGTCCTCCTAATACACTGCCCAACATGGAACCTAGCGCACCAAACTCGCTGAGTTTCGAATAGTTTTTGTGTGAATGCCACACTTGTATTCGTGATCCAAATGGCTGTAGTGCCTTGTATGTGTGGTAGCCATAGCCAAGAGCTGCACCTGTGGCAAGGAGACTCAATGCCAGCATGAGGGACCTGGCATCAATGCCAGTGATACCTCCTTCAGCACGTCTTCGCACTTCGGTCGCATACTCATCGCCCAGACCAGGAACGTTGTGAAGGATACTGTCAAGGGTTCGGCTTCCAATGCGTAACACTGTGTTATTACCAGGCTCAGCCCACGGCAAGAGTTTGGACTTGCCCAGGCATTTTGTCTTCATACCGTCAACAAACGTGGACAACCGGGGTGTCTTGTTCATGAGCCAATCCTTTAAGAAAGATCTTGGTACGGGCGCATCACGCATCAGAGCGAGATAGCCAAAGGCTAAGCAGTCCAAAGATGAGATTTCTGCACCCTTGAAGAAACCATGCATCTTCTCCTCGGGCCCTCCTTCAAGAAAATCGTCCAACACAGTGAGACAGTTTTCTGTAATTCCATATAACCTTATAAGAACGGCTTGTTCAGGGGTCATTTCTTCATGAACCGTCTTTTTTGTCCTCACAGGAATGTGCCTTCGGAATGTCTCTGGTAAAGCATCTCTCCCGGAGGATAGGTGAAGGCCGCCATTGGGGTCAAAGTCGGTATCCATATCAGCAAAGCCCAGGTGCTCAACGCGTTTGACAGCCTCGGCGCGGAGCAGTGGCGGAACTGTCCATGTCAATGGGAAAGACAATAGAGTGCTGAAGGCGGGCCGAGTTGTGGCTGACCAGTTGGCAGCGGAGACGTAGAGTGAAAGATCCAGCAATGGAGCAGCTTGTGCAGACAAGAAGGCAGCATATGCAACACGATCAGCCTGCTGAATGTCGGTCAGGCCAGCATCCAGATTGTCACCGATGGACTTTTCAGTCAAGTACTCGACAATAGGACCGAAGCTTGATACCCATACGCCCTCATGATACAGTGCTGGTAGTGTATCTGGTTGCAACGGTCAGCAAGACAGGGTTCAGTCAAGGCAACGGTAATGATAAGCCATACTACACGGGCTGATGGAAGGATCGTTGCTTGGAATCAGGCGCCAGGCTGATACAGGGAGGCTGCTATGCAGGTATGTGATGATCGCAAGGCACTCGGGCTCAATGGACGGAAGACCAAAGGCGGAGCCCCATACGTGAAGGTCTAACATGGCTGGCCAGGGTCCGATGATCAGGCTGTGAAGTTATCCCAAGTTGCCTGTAGTTATACCACAGACGTCATGTGCTCCGAAAGCAAATGTTGTATGATTGCGGGAATCAGTCCGCAGTAACGGGAAGCGCGCGTTAGTCTGAGGCGGGAAGATTGTATAGAGTTTCGTGATAGATCTCGTGGCGATACGCCAATATCACCCAAGTCAAACTTAGTTGATCCTCGAGGTCGGGGAACTCTTGAAGGCTTCACAAACGCCAGCCTCGTGGTTGTTCTTGTCTCTATTCGACTAGCCTGGCAGCGCCTAGCAAAATGCCCCGCCGCTATAGTGCACCGTGTAGCCACGTGATTGATGTTCGCGCCTCTACCTACTACTCCATAGGTTATTCGTCTACTCTGTATGAGTGACAAAATACTGCCTCGTAAAGGTTAATTCTACTATGGCAGAACTCTAAATTCTCTCAGGGTTTCAATTTGATTCTCTGTATGGTTTTTTTGTCTGGCCTCCACACCATCGGGTCGGGCTTTGCCATGATGCAGCCTCCCGTCCTGTCGGCCAAGTTCGAGCCCGAAGTGCTATCCTGATCTGGTATATTATAACCATTGGCTTTTCATGTCATGGAAACGGCTTTGCCTAGGAGAGGGGTGGAAACTCAGCACATTGATCCTAGATGATAAAAAGACGTAGGTAATTTAGCATAAGGTTAGGATGTGTTTGTTAAGTTGAGGAGACCTTTTGCTGGGTTTATTTTGACGCCTTATATTAAGGCCTAATGTTTTCTTGCTCTCTGAGGTTTGCCTTGTCAAAGCGACTGACTCTCTCGTTCTGAGTCCCTGAAGCCACTTATACCCACTTCGGAGACATATCATATTCCTATCCGGGAGACATACTAGACATATTGACAACCAGGTCTGGTCTGCGTGCCAACCTCACAGCGCTGTTTCGCTGTTGGCTGAACGAATATCGAAGAAATCCAGAGTTTCGGAGATAGATAAGATGAAAAAGAGCTGAAAGATCACGGTATGTACTCCATACGTTGGTGTTTCAACAACTGCTCGCAATACTAGTGGTCGATATGGAGCCACATCGATGGGAACGTCTCACTAACAAACTTACACCAACCGCCAGAGCAGAGCGGAAGGGTACAATGCCACAAAGCCTAAATTCCAGGTATTGAGGCACCACTAATCACTGCTCGCTGCAGCTAGCTTGTCCCATTCATCCATTGCGCAATTGGGCCGATGGCAACGAGTGATCTTCGTCCGACTCCTTATATCGACGGACAATCAGGCCTTTGTCGGTAATCTTCATCCGTACCCCTGGAGCGGTAACAGAACGGACATTGACAGCGATCGTCAATCCTTGAGACAGGCACATGAACATGGCGAGGGTGATGGAGCAAAAGATTTGGCCATGTTCGCCACCTGGCGATTAGACGATCCAAATATGTCAAAGATAAGCAGCCTCATAGCTTTGGCGGGCGTTACCGCCTGTTTCATCATTTTTTGATGTGCACGATCGTCTTTTTAATGATTATCACTGTGGGAGTCTAGAGTGGCAGAGGCAAACAATAGAGGCATGTAGGCAAGCAAACTACCGCAAGCCAAACACTCCAATACCAATGAACTTGGATTTCTTCACTTTCAGCTGGTACCAATCATGAATCATCCCAACCTGTTGGCTAGCTCTCGACCTTGGATTTGGAACCCAACTAACTGTCAGCCCGTATCACTCTTTGCTTAGGATAATTATCGATGACAACCAACTTGAGTAGGGTCGGCCAACAAACCAATCGCGGTTGTGAAGGCTGAGAGGCTCCCGCTGGCGTCGCGCCGGCTCAGGGCCGGACATAAAAGACAAAGAAAAACACTAATGTTCACTGGATTGCCATTCCCGTTGTATCAATTCCGATGCCATTCCGCACCAAAGAGTTACAGTGTGCCGTACCTTGTACCAAGCGTTTAGGTCGCTCTTGTAGGGGGAGATCAGATCACACCTCGAGGGGAACTAAGCGAAGCGAGCGAGTTTTTCTCTTTAAAAGATGACGATTTGATGAATCTCGTCTTTGTCTGCCCCTCACCCCGGTGACATCTCCAACTTGGGGAAAAGGAGACGATCAGCGCCGGGTTTCTTACCATGTAAGCCACGGCATGTCCGGCCGCAGTTGAACACAAGGCAAGACATGATAGTACATGGCAATCATCACTACGTACTATCATTAGACATTTCAGGGCAGCCGCAGTAATGTATTGCGCAAGCAGTCAGGTTCCCCTGGTAAAGGGGCCCTGTAAGTTTCAGTTGTCATTGAGGCGAGCGTCAGCTGTTCAGATCGACGCTGCAGAAGCGCGGCGTAGGCATCAAAGGGTGAGAACTGCTATGTAGGGAAAGCGAACTGCTGTTTCTGTGCCTGTGCCTGGCAATGCCCAGGAGCCAAACCCAGCTTAATTAGGTAGGCATAATTTAATGAACAATGACAAAGATTGTACAATGCAAGGGAGCTACGTACTAGGCAAGGATACTAAAGATCACGAGGCGCTATCGAGACAGGGGGTCATGGTAATCTGAGTAACGCAATTGACATTTCGCTTTTTGGGGAATCAGGCCGTGGTCTGTCCGCCGAGCAATTCTCGGGTCCGGAGATTCGCAGAAGGAGACACGGGAAGCAAGAGAAAAATGAATAAGACACATCGACTTATTGTTGCGAGACAAAAGGTCACTCTTTTGGAATCATGTTTGTTTAGGGGCAATTTCAAGGTTGATTGAGTTCGCGTAAAAAGTATCCTGGTATCTCGTTCCATTTCCGTCAACACTGAGTGATCAGTGGACATAAACATAAGGTAATCCCATTTGCTCCTGAGGATAATCGGGTGTAAATAGCCAACCCCCATCCCAAATGATATCTATGTTCCCAACCAACGTGTTCATCATAAAAACAATAAGCCCACATGCGCGCAATGCCAAAGATAGTGGAACAATGCGGTGTATGTTGTGAGACGCCGTGATAATGCCTGTCTATTGATACAGTTCCCTTGAAAGACCGTGGAACAAATTCCTCCCAAATAGTGATGAACGAAGCAGAGAAAGGGTAGTAGTAAAAAGGTTATTAGATAGTGCAATAAAGGGTATTGTAACGGTGATGCGCTTTAGCGAAGGGCGCACGCAAAGAAGTGAAGTTGAAGAGTCCAGTCGGTCCAGCCATAAGGGACGATGTGGGTGAATTGACCGGGTCGCGAAATGCCTGGGCAAACGTGGCCAGGAAGATCCGGTAAAAGCAGGTTGTTTGATTCGACGGATGAACCAGTCGAAAGGCGGTGGTGCTTTTGCATGCAGGCGGCTTGCATTGCAGACCAAAACCCATAGTGGTTATGATGGATTATGTGATGTGCATGTAGGGGTTCAGTCGTAGTAGCTCGCATGTGCATATGCGGCGCGGGAGGTCGCAAGAGCCGGGCGAACCTTGTCCTTTGCTATTGTGTAACCGAGGACGAGAAGAGCTGAAGCCAAGAGCCTGTCTGCTGGTGTCATGTAGTGGTGGTTGCGTGATCCCAGAGAAAGAGGCTGAAACCCAAGACAGATCAGATGCTAGTTGACTGTCGATACTGTCGATATAGATGCTTTAACCTCGCTTGGGAAGAGCAGGCAGAGGTCGGTTGGGAGGGGGGCCGGGGCAGGGAGGAAGCTGCGAAGGTCGTTGAGCAGGCATGTTGATGGTAGTTGAAGATGTAGCTTCGAGGTGGTAGTTGATATATTTTGAGAACCGAGTCAAGATAGCTCAGTTCCAGACGTAGATGATGTTGTTTGGTGGTTGAGTTGATCCGAGTATATCGATCAAGTAGTTATAGTTGTTGTTGTTGTAAGTAGTAGTAGTGTGAGTGCTCGAGTGTTTGTAAGTTGACTTGATGTAAGTGAGCTAGTAGAGACCAAGAGTGAATGCCTGAATAGGTTCTTATTGAGTCTGATGATGATGATGATGATGTGAATGATCGGTCGTGGGGAAGAGGGAGGTCGCTGCCCTTTTAATATTCCTGGCCAGGGCACTCTGGTGTTTGGTTTGTGCCTCCAGCCCAGCTCGAGCTCCTAGCCAAAAGGTAATCTGAGGTGAAGCAGCCCAGCCAGGGCAGCCAGGGCGCAAGACACAGGGCACCACTTGGAGACAGAGACAGGGGGGGCAGAGAAGAGAATTAGGAGGTGTGCCTGCACGCCCTCAGCCCTCCAGGAGATGATGAGGACCCGCTCCTTGGCACACACCCCCAATACCCATGCCATGCGCCATGCCACGCTGAAATGTGAAATGGAGGTCAGGATGGAGCTAAGGCTCTCTCGTACGAGGTAGATACGTCAGTTGAGGTACTTTGGCCTTAGGTACCTGAGCCCGCCGGACACCTGAAGCAAGCGGACAGTCAATTGACAGGACAGCCGAGCCTTTGGTTTCTCTCCAGGCTATTCTGGTGCGGTGTACTCTGTAATCTGTAAGAGAATACGATACACCTCGTATATTGTCTCCTTTTCATTAGCAAGTCTTTAGTAAAACGGACAGTGACAAAAAATAGAGGCACGGGAATTGAAACAAGCAAACGGTCGATGGCATACGATAACAAGACATGGAGCCCCTTTCTAAGTTCCATTAGCAGTCAACCCAAGTCATCAGTAATCAGCCCCTGTCGCACAACAAAGCGCCCAGTAATTCAGTAAAATCCACCATTTCATTCAATAATTAATTAATATTGCAACTCACAATTAATTACATGCTGTCGGGTCTCTTGATACCCATCCTGAACCCTGTGCATGCAGTAGCACAAATGCAATGTGCTCGGCCACATTTTCAGTCTCTGCCTACCTATTGTGTTTGTCCTCACTGATGCTGCAGATGCAAATGTGCATCAATAAGCTCGTACAGCACAGCAGTTTTAACTCTCACTGCCCAGCTTAAAGGTAGTCAGTCTCTACCAATACGACACTCTCAATCATCTGCTTGTACAACACGCCCATTGGACTTTTGAATGCCGGTCGACCCCAAAAAAGTAATAACGGGGGCACTTTGTAAATGCCCATTATGACGATTCCTTGCTTCCTACGGCGCATTATCAGCCTTCTATTGGATATCGAGAGATCAGCTGGGCTGCCTAGCAGGCTGCCAATGTAGCACAGCCAGCAGCCCGTAGAAGCGATGTTCGATGCAGTCAATTCAAAGCTGACTGTTACCGGTACAGATACTGGGTATCCAATTGATGCGTCCAAAGGCTACGAGTATCATGAGCCGGCGTATACTTTGGCCCGACTCTATCAACCCGCCAGTGTAAATCTTTGGAACCGGCTTCCGCCGTGGAGGCGCACCAAAACTCTAGGTTAGCTATTGGGGGAACTAACCCGTCGACGTCAAAAAGAAAAAAAAAAATCTACATCGAAGATCAATCCAGACCAGCCAGTAAAGTCTGTACTGATTCATTCCAACGAGTCCGGCTACCGAGCCGTTTGGTTTTATGTTCTCCGTGGCAGCCATTAACTTGGTAGCGCTATTCATTTTGACAAAACAGGCAATTCAGGGAAGACGCAGTGGTCGACGCCCATCTTGGCTGGCAGAACGGCTTAGACGGCCTGCGACCCTCGTCAGCCAAGCAGTGTGAAACAGGCGAAGCTGGAGAAAGACTGGTTCTTTGTTGGGAGTTCCACAGCAAATCCTGGTATAGAACGTCGCATCGAAGCTTTCGAAGAATTTCACCCTGGCCAATTGTACAAGATTGAGATTACGTTCTAGCCCTCTTCGCCTAGGCTCGCTCTAAGGTGGATATGCTGTCCGGGATGTTTGATGCTCGCTGAATGACGTCCAATTTCGGTGGTCCATGAGCCTGAGCCTTGACTGACATGCCCCCGTTCACATGTGAGTTGAGATGAAGCGTTGGTAAAAAAAGAAGAAAAAAATAGACACAAATCTGGAAAAGCTGAGACCAGGGGGAGGCGGTTTTCTGTCACCGCTTGGTTCATGTCACGCACAAATGGGTCAACCAATTTGCGAATTTCCATCGTCAGCTTACTGACTCTGCCTCAACAACATTGATTAGGGCTGAGTCTGCAGGCATGGATGTCTGCAGGCGAGATCTTGACCGCTGAAAAGAAGCAACTTGGTATGTGGATATGATATTGGCTGACCGATATTCATCAACTATCGAACTAATTAGGAGCTGCATTAATACTCCGTACTTGGGCCTTCATGCTTGCTGTCGGTCTGGTAGATGCAAGTCCAGACCCCCAAGGACGATTATTTCGATTGTGGAGGGATATCCATAGTTACGTTGGTGTCGTAAGAATTTTTACTCCTAACGTAGCTTAACTTACACCCACCGATCATCTGTCTCGGTTGTTGGTGCCAAAAGGTCTCAGATCGATAACACGATACCATACCATCCATACCGCGATACAACCTAACACTGGCGTCTAACAACACGTGTTTGTCTGTCCAAGTTGGCATGTTTCTGTCTATGGCCAAGCAAGCAATGGAGGGTGATTTCTTTTCCATATCGGAAATGCCACCTGATTATCTGACTATTACGGCGTAGACTAGTGTTGTGTTCGCCGTCGTTGAAAATAAACGTATTCGTTTCAGGTTACTCCCTGCTTCTACTGGTATTCGGCATATCGCACCGGTTTCGCGACCCAGAACTCTCCGCAAGCCTAGGTAGGCACCACGGCTGGCGAGCCTCTAACACACTTCACCTATCTCCGTGTCGTGGAAAACCTTAATGAGAGAGAATAGAGGTATAGGATTGGTCTGACGGGCTCAAGACGCGGGCCGCCATCGGTAGAAGCGTACCGAGCATTCCAGTGCTCTTCTAGCCGATGGTTGGAAAAAACCTTCGCTTTGACGTTTGCTCTCAATTTCTCCTGACAGTTGAGAAGGCCAAAAGTGTAAATGACGACTACCGTAATCTGCGTGCCTGTGCCTGGCTACAGCACGTTTTTTTCCCGTGCCATGTTGCTTAGTGAGACAGCGATGTCGTGGTTTTACGAGGTTCCTTGGACTGACGGAGAAGACCAAAATAGTACCGCTAAGCCGTCTGGCCGTGTAAGCCATTTACAAAGCATGGGATTATTCTTACAGATCTGTTTCGCCGGGGGCATATCGAATGCATCAATGTCTCGTGGTATTGCTGTGCCGCCGCCTCTTTCTTTCTTCGTTGCTTTTCTTCCCTTCCCTTCTATTCCTTCGGCACAAATACATACATTCTGCAGCCCTACATTCACGGTCACTTGTTACACAACCTATCCAAAAACATTACACGGCAATGTGTTCGATACCTACACCGGGGTTTGATGTTGAGTGGTTCGCAGGTGACACTGCCCCAACACAGACTCCGGATCTGAATCCCTGCCTGCCAACTGTGTTTCCCCAGTCAATCATGCACTGCACTGCTGTACCCCCAGTAGATTGATACCTGCCTACATCTGGGGCTTGGATGACTCACACTCTTAGCCTTGTGACGATGTTGTTGTCCAGTTCTGACCATAATTAAATCCCGACTGTGCCGGCAACGATGCGGTATACAACCTGGCAACCTAGTGGAGGAAAGAAAACTCAGGACCTCGACCCTCAGTTACAAAAAGATTTTAGCCTAATCTTAGGGGACTCTTTACTAAGCTTATTTTGGCACCCTCTTCTAAAGTCCTATAGTTTCTTGCTCACTGAGCGACAGCTCAGAGACCCATGCATTGAATCTCTCTCTTTTTTCCCTCTTCCCATTGGTCTTGGCACGGAGGCTCAGTGTTTAACGGTGTGCGGTCAAAGTTGTTTGTAACCCCACAGGAGGGAGGGAGAAGGACTGCTTATTCGTATTCAAGGTATGCATGCTCTTAAGGTGAAATGAAACCTCCACTCTGACCATCCATCGGTTGACCCCATTATTTTATGTATGGGGCAGATCTCCCTTCGCTTTCTTATGTTGTGCTCGCTTTTATTATTAATCCCACTCCTGTGGTCCGTACTCCGTACTGTACGCCTAATCAAAAAGACCTCACCTCACCGCGATTGTGACTGTGCGTTCGAAGCGAGCGCTCGGGGCTCGATATCACGCTGAGTGCGGTCAAAGATCATCGTAATGAAGTCATAGGGGTCCTATATCTGCTGTACAGCACATGCCGCAATTCCCTGACTGTCTGAGCCTGGTGAGCGCGTGTTTGTGAGTTGAGAGAGTGGGCTTCGGGTTGAAAGAAGAAAACCTGAGAACCAAACGATTCATAAATGGTCCGCGTAAGTCCAATAGCTCCGAAACTTCCGAACAGATGGTCAAGGCCTTATTTTCATTGCTTGCTTGCTGTGGACTGTCACTTTGTATGTGGGTTTGATTAGAATTATTCTATGAACGTTCCATGGCTTCCATGGCGGTGGGTGTGGAATGAGGTGCCACACCTTGACCATGGATGTGATGAAAAATGCAAAACAAAACAAAAAAGTCATGGTTGACGTTATCGTTTGCCGACTGAGGCGTCAGGGCCAACACCGTCAGAGCATGGATGACCTTCGATTACCGAGAGGACATTCTGGATGACCTCACCTCACACCGACAAGAGCCCGGTCCATCTCGTAGAATATTCTTTTGGAAATTTGGAAGGTCGGAATTTTATTCTAGAGCCAAGCTCGGACTTCAATGAAATAAACGGAGCAACGCTGCTACGGGTGTCTCCTGAGTTCCCGTCCGTCTGTGGCTGGGCTGAAAATGGTGTTTTCGGACATGTCAAATTAGCTCTTAGCTTACCGCCAATTTGGTTCACTTTATTTTTTTTAAGCTGCTGCACTGAGCAGAGACTAGAGGCTAATAATACTATAAACTACCGCTATTATACGGATAGCTAAGCCAACACGGGCACTTGCACCCGCTGTCTTTGAATGTGTTGGCCGATCAGACGCTCACTTAGGAATACGCTGGGGCAGAAAGGGTGACAAACTTGCATGATATCCATCGTTTCTGATCCATTTGCTGGCCTTTGTGTGAGTTGTCTACGATGCAACGGACTTACACGGACAACACTCATCAGAAACATCATGCACGACATCCCGTCAGTGAGCAGGTTTGGGCATCTACACGGCCCAACCCAGGGCTTGAGCGTCTACTTCTTTGATAAGAGTGGACGACGATGTTCATCCACTGAGACTGTACCGAACAACGGTCGGTACATGAGCTTTGAGTATCCATTTCCATTTGGACCACGTTGGAAGGAAGGGGTGTGCGTGCAAGTCCATCCATCTTTGTCCTGAAGCGCCAGGCAATGCCCCTGTAATTTTTACTTATTTTTGCCATCAATAAATTTCCAGCTAGCAAACTTTTGTGCACGTGCACTCAATAGACGGCAGCCTTGCTGACTGTACAAACCAACATACCCCTTCTCCTATGTCGTACAGAGTACATTACTTCTGTTGGGAGATTACATCCCTGGATCCTGCATTGGCGATGTCTGAACTATTCATCCCTTTGAACAATATTTATCTCTATAAGACAATTCATTTCAGCCTCGATGATAATCAGAAACAAGGACCAGATGCAAGCCCCTTCCTCGTACATACATAATTCAATTAATGAAGTAATTTGCCGTCGGGATTGTTTTGTGTCCCTGACTAAAAGAACGGGTGGTGGCAAACTCAGCACTAGCGGCAAACAGAGACGGTCCAACGGCTATTAGGGCAGTTGCGCAGCGAGCCTTGGAGGCCCTTCTTTGATGATTGATGACGAGGCTGGGTACAGACAGTATGCCTAGTTAGTTTGATCCCAACTTGTGCCGATATCGTCCTCCTTGAGCTGGTGATCTCCATCCACTGTTCTTACTCCGTATGGATACCAGTATCAGCTACTTGGAAACCAGGGGTCAGTGTGTCACACTAGCAGTAAGATTTTCTTTCCTTTCTTCTTCTGAATTGCTCTCCGTATTTCCATTTTAATCTGGGGTTGTTATTGAGATGAGACCCAAGACCCCGTGCGTGTCAGTTCCAGACCGCCGGGTTTCTGACTGAAATCTGCTTCACCGACTTCCTCGGGGGCATCCAGAAAGTGGGAATGGTGGCAAATTGGATGGCAATCATGGATACCGCCATTGCGACTGACTGATTCCTGAGCGGAACCGTGTTGCTGGCAATGTAATCCTCATTACATCAATTCCGCCCTGTTGTCCGTTTCATGTCAGAACCCTCTGACCCGATACTGAAGATCATGGCTCAAAGAGTGGCAGGTGATCAAGCTCTTTGTTGTTCTGCTTACAGATCAAGGACGATCCGATCACTTTCGGGACTCGGCTGTAGAATTGATAGGTTTCACCGTATCTGATATCTTTGATCAGTCTATAATCTGACTGGCTGGGCCTGATAGAAAAAATGCCTGCAGCGATCAATCATGAGTGCCTCCTCTGATGCTACCCTGAACTTTCAACATCTCTCATGTCATTGGTAAGTTGGAGTCATCTGACGCAGAACCATCACCACCAGCGAGTATTCTGCCTTTCTCGGCAGTTTTCTCCGGACTCTGCTACAGTGAAGATAGATAGATACGTACCGAATATAATGTCCGTTCCGCCGTGCTGGTAACGTACTCTACCCCTTTAGGTTGCCGTTGCCTTTTGCTTTGCCGAGATGAGAAAGCGGCCGCTCCTTTCAGACCAATTGACACCGTCGCATTTCTGACAAGGAACAGAGATCACCGCAACCCGTCTCAAGCGTGTTTGGGGTTTCTCGAGCCACTCACAGTCAAGCCTGATCATGCTGCACATCAGACATCACGGAGATGCCGTACCTCGGCTCCAAATGAGGCTTAGGGGATTCACTGTCTTTGCCCAGCCAGCCTCTTGTCCACAAACCGTTGAACTCATCCACGCGGTCGGACTTTAGGAGGCTTGGCGGAACCGTACTTGACGCCTCAGCCGGGTAACCACGAGTTAAGGAAAACTGGTTTTTGTGAGAACTCTGTCCTCTCGTCTTGAAATAGTGCCGACGGCTCGACTTCGAGAACAAGTACCGTGGCTTCTCGCCGATTCACCAGCGCATCTCCGTCTAGCGTGGCGAAACCAAACCCAATATCCCGGGTTCTAGTCAGTTTAAAAACTTCCTTTGCATTCATCTATTCGTTTGTTGCAAGTCGCCGACCGACTGGCCGACCACCATCGGGACATCCATGTCGGAAGAGTCTCCCGACTTTTGACTAAAAGTCGGCGATCATGTCAGTGACATTTTCGATGCTGTTAGCTGACTCTAATAAAGTTGACCGACCTGCTAAGCTAATAAACTCTCAGCTACAATGTCTCAGTTTCAAGCACTGCCGGCACAAGACGAGCTTACGACAGGTCAGGTCAGGAACATACATACAAACGCTAGAGCTGACGATATCCTCGTTCCCATGGACAAAGGGCCCTTTGGGACGGGGTCAAAGCCACATCCCTACAGATGACAATTGGTCCTCCAAGTTCAGCAGCCAGCCACAGCGCCCAAATGGACCACACCACCTGCAGCGCTACCATCACAGCCCAGACAACCCACAAGGCTCTTGTTCAGCTTATAGGCATGGCTGTCAAGCCACAGGCCCCAAGGGCACGCACCCTCTCCACGTGGAAGTCAGGGGCTACGTATGACGATGGCTGCTCTTGTGTGGCGTCCCCTGACGATCCCTGTTCGTGTCAATCATTCTGACGGGCATACAAACGGATACAGCAATGTCCTGTACCTCGAGTCCCTGTCTTGTCTTTGTCTCAGGCTCATGTCGTCAGCTTCATACATACGTGTGAGCCCCTTTCCCACATTCCGGACTGCGATATTGCAGGTGCACGGATGGGGAATTCAAGAACAACTGGTCTGTGTTTTTGATCGATTGCTGAAGAGTTTCAACGTGTTCGTCGCTCCGATACATGTTGACACTTCTCCTCAGCCGATAATCAATTGACATTGAGGCTGCTCAGCTTGCCCTCCCTAAGATAATGCCACCTAACGAGAGATTGCCTCCCTGCACTGCGCGACGGCACGCCCTCAATAGTTCAGCCTCCACTGGATCTGGTCTCGACCTTTATCTCGAAGCCAGCCGTGCAAGGGTTAGTGATCATTATTGAACAGCACATCAATTACCTAGTCGCGAGCGGACTGCTAATGTCCGACCCCCTGTACTGGGGAAATGATGCGAGGTTGACTTTGATATTTTGGCTACATTTGGCACAGCGACGACTGCTGAGTGGGCGGTGAGAAGGACCATCTCGTTGCTTGATTGGAACAAACACTTGTAGGTAGCGCCTTTAATTGAGTCCCTGAGTGAGGGGAGAATAGCGTCCATCGATCCAGCGATGTAACCCCAATTCACCCAAAGTGACGGGACTCTTTTGTCACTCTTTGTTTGTCCAATATTACCGATTATTCTCGTCGCTACTGTCCTGACCTGTCCCGAACCGACCCTGAAATGGGGGAAGGGGGGGATTAGATTTTGAGACACACAAGTTTTTCCGCCCACGCTATGAAACATGGTGCTGAGCAAAACAAGTTTCCGTCGGAATTCGTTACCCTTCTCTATAAACCTTGGTATCGATATGTGGATTAAGGATTTCAGCAACCTGCTTCGACTTGTAACATACGGAGTATAGTTACGTGCTTCTTATCCAGGTGCAGTGATGTGGGCGTGATATTCCCTCTAGCTGTCGTGACACCTCGGTTACTATCATCTCTTGGCTCACCTATATCCTGCAGGTTGTTATGAATTCCCACCCAGAAGTAACCTCCGTAACTGCACGTGGTGATGATTCGCAAGGTTATCAGCGGGCACGGTCCCTTGTAATGGGGCCATGAGCTGCATGTCAACACGAGTTGCTCATCAAACATGCAGCTATCTCCACGTTAGTAACGGTATGCTCTCTCCGATCAAGGCATTCCCTCTCGGCGTGCATAGATATGCATTTCTAAAGTACAACCGCACCAGACAATGGAGTTGGGGGGTGAATTCAAGACGGGTACGGCGAATATGCGAAAGAATCATGGGTTCAGGACTCGGTTCGCAGTCCTTTCCGTGGGTGGTGACGCCTACATATCTTGGCCTCTAGGAGGGCATGGCCGCTCTACCTGCGGCCCTATCGCTTTGGGCAACGTGCTTAATCGCAAGGACCCTTCAGGAGTGATACACCATGCGGATACTGAAGAGGCGGAGAGCTCGGCGTTTTTCGTTACATCCATCGAGCAAAGTCTAGGCACTGTTGTGAAGCTTTGCAGTTGCATTGTTCAAAATACCGCTTTGCAGACGTCAGCTTGCATAATGTGCTTATGATTCTCCAGTTCTCTGTTGGTTACATACGAACATGGGCAACTCAAGTTCATGATTTTACGGGGGCGTGCTGTTAGATCATCATATCATGATCGACATCTAGCTATAGAAGTTATCAGGCATCAGGGTATATCTGTTGGTTGAGCATCTGAAGCATGTACACATGATCGTCCTTGGCTTTAACCCAGATATGCGCCTTGCGATGGATGATAGATTGCAGGGAGCTTCGACTTCGAGAGACAAGGTATGTTACTAGCAAATAGCAATCTGTATCAGATCGGCCCGCTGCGGGCCCTAGATATGCTGTCGATCAACAACCTGCGACATTTTGTTAGGTGTTCAGGTTTGAGGGTCTACGTGCTATTCTTGCCTGCATTCTTAGGGACATCAGGACCTCGGAGATAGATACGGGAATTGGCGAGAGATGCGCCTTGGTATTATTTGCGGCGGAGAAATGACAGGACGTCTACAGAGCGGATGTAACTTGATGTGTTGCAGATCGTGGGGTTGTTGGTGTATGTAAGACCAGAAGACATCCATGTCCATGTCATGACCTGGTCTATCTGATGAACATCAACATATGATGACTGACGATAACAACGCTGCGATGAGCTAGTCTCAAACTACTGTCTGTAATCACACTCGACTCGTCTGATTAATTCCTGGCCTTAGTTTAGCTGGTGATACAATAAGGCGTATGCATATCTGTGAAACACCTTGCTCTACCCTATACGCGGCTTCCCTCAACTCAGCGTCATTCCTCACGGCCTGGTCAAACTATACCGTCGTGTAGTGCAGTGTAGTGTTGTTTATTAAGGAGAATATGGATTAGTCGAAGAAGCGGTCAACCATACAAAACTGAAGATCGAGATCAATGCAAGACGTGTCGTTCGTTGATATGGTTGGTGGTGATCGGGCGGCCACTAACAATGACCATAAACGAAACTAAAGGATGGATCTTTGGTCTAAAACCTGCATAAAAGAGTCACGGGACAATATTCGCAACCAAAAACCCGGCGAAGTATGCATGTCTTCTGCTGTGTTGTCGAATCCTCCACTGGACCAGCATTAGGTACTCCAGTGAGCCGCGGGTTCAACTAGTGTGAGCATATCTTGGAACGGGTGCGGCCCCAACGGTAAAATCTGCAACGGTTCTGTAGGAGGGGAAGATCAGAGTTGGGATCATCATTGGCTCATAACCCAATCAGATCCTGGTAGCGAATGGTCGGCAGCCAGAGTCATCTTTGAGCGTGACTAGCTGGCATGGGCATATACGGACGGAGTTATCGTGGGGGCGGATGAGGGGAAATTCAGCATCAGTAATAGTAATCGGCATGCCGCAGAGCAGAACAGGCAAGGGAACAGCATTACAAGGCAGAAGCGTACAAGGTAGGACATGGGGATGGTGAAACTATTATGGTGTGTCTACCATACCATGTTTTGAGAACCAGAAACTAGAAACTAACAGTGGCACAGTAGTCAGAGTAGGTGTGATGCCTGCCACAGCGATGGGATTGTCTTGTTCAAGGCTGAGACGTGCAAATACCAGGAATCGAAAGATGATGTTTCTAATGCACGGCCTGAACAGCAGATATCCATATGGGGAAATGGAAGCGATACAATGATAGCGAGGGCAGTATCAGCATGCACGAGCATGTCTGTCAGCACCATTCAGTGATGCCACGACAGCGTGTGTATCAGTTCCGGCGGAGAGGTAATAGGCCGGAAGAGGGAGGGGCTTGAAAGGGCCCACGCACGCTGGTGAGTTGATAATCACAATCTCACTCACTCACTGCTGATGTTTATGCCATGAGGAATTGCGTACATATCGTGCCGCTGTACCGGAGGCAGGCAGTGAAGTTGCAATGGTGGAGGCGTGTCTACAAGCCAAGAACAGAACAAACATGCATGCATGCATCTGCATACATATACATGCAGACATGCATGGATACCGAATGCAAGGAATGAGCAAACAAACTGTAATATCCATGTCATCATAAAAGAGAATGGCCTCATGGTCTCCCCAAGCCCAAAAGTACAAACACCACTTGTACCCAAAGTATCCCCCGTCATCGTCATGAGACCAAACGGCTGGCTGCCTACTCACCGAGTTTATGTGTTTCGTCGAATTGACTTTGAGTATTCTCCATGACCCTCGCTTCTTCTGTGTCTGTGGTTGCGGGGTTACTGGCTGCCAGTGTTTAGTTGCTGCGAGGCATGTCATCCATCCACCTTCATTGTTCTGTCTGAGACGCCAACCTAGACTTTGGTACAGTCATCCTCCATTTAGAAACAGATTGTACTCGCTCGCAAAACTCGAATAGAGAGATTGCTGTGCTGGTGCCGGCTCATACCACAACTTTGTGCTAAAACCACCAACCTCGTCACTGAACCCCCCCTCCATCCCAGGCACAAGGCACAGACAGGCACAAGGCACAGGCACAAGGTACCAGGGGGTCAAGAACATGACAATGATGAATGATGATGATGATTGAGCATCTTGTGACCCAAATTCCGATGCTGCCGTGTCTTGTCCTCGGTGAAGCGTCCGTCCCCGAATCTCGAGAGCTCGTTTATATCAGGCTGTCATATTTACGATATAATCCAAGCCATAAGACGCGCAAGGCATTAGTACATCCATCTCAAGGCAACGTATCCGTATCCGCGACATTCATCAACTGCAAAAACGACTCCCCTTAACGGCTGTTTAATCAGCTCAGCCTGGATCAATTTATCACAAATCATATTCCGTACACCTCAATCTAGTACTGAACAATTCATGATTTATGTACACTGTCTCTCCCTGGTAAGTGCCGATTACGACATGCTGGGTAGACTAACGTATGTAGTCCGAACCTCAAACTAGAACGAAAGTTTCCGTCCCTATATTGTGCATCTCTAAGTGGAAATATCGATCATCTTTGCAATGTGCCGGGCTCATATCGAAGCTCCCGAGTCTCGATATGGCCAACTTGAGCCAGACGCATAGAGAAGGGTGAAAGGCTGACATGGATAAAGGGCGCCAAATACATTTCAATTTCCAATCAAGCCTCACCGGAACATCTGAGACATTCACGATAAACCATGACAGCTGATTGAAACTCCGCTCAGAGGTTATATCTTAACACAGTTAAATATATTTATAATAACTTGGCTACTCATTTGTGACCAACCGGTAGGGTCACAACGCCGCATGCCGGCAATGTAATGGTCCGCAACGCATCCGGCTTTTCCAGACCTGCTGGACCAAGGACTTACAGATGGAATTTCGCTTTCACGCCTATTACAACCTCAAAAAAATGTGACACTTACGTACACCTATCATCGAGGATCTACCGGAAAGTTTCGAAACTGGGATTCCATATCAAAAAGGCCTCATTCTCGCTCTTGAGACCCATTATGCCACCCAACGGTACCGGGGTCAGTCTGATGATACACAAATAGGAGGATCAAGTGTGGGATATACACGAAACTCCTCCATGGGAGTATCTCCTCCGGACGTCGGGCTTTTAGATTTCCTCTTGTCATATCACTCTGAGACATGCAAACTTACCAAGACCCGATATTCCTCACCCACACTACGCTGCTCCAGGTTTACGGCTGCAACCATACAGAACACCAAACCAGCTTCATAATGGGGTTCATGGTAGGGGCCTGGTGTTCGTCTGCTTGTCAACTCCAGATCATCGCCGCTGTGCCAAGCTGGAGACAGGACCCGTGCGAGACTGACGCCAAGAAACATCGAGGCCCGTTGTCAATGGTGGTGTGGGCTGTAGCAGTGATGCTATTCTCGCCTAATTGAATATCACAGCCATTATCTATGAATGATCATCCGTATATACCTTGGAGTAAATCGCACCTCGCCAGATTAGACTAATGAGTTGACTGATGTGACAAGTTGGGCAGCAGACTGTGATCAGCGAATGATACATCAGGCATTGAGTGCCTAGTAAAGTCACTGGTAGCCTGTCTCCTCCCGCCGCCCGAAGGCAGCCCGAACACCCACAGGAACCCGACGGCCGTATCCGCAGTTCCCGTCTGTCAAACCCCAGTATTCGGATGGACCCTCATCGACCTAACATCAAATTATCAGGCCATTCGGGCCAGCCAGAGAAGCACGAAGATTCAAGACCCCAAACCTAAGCAATAAAAAGACTCCGGCAAGATTAGCATAAGCGTAGGAGGCCCCTTGACTGCTTTGGTTACACTTTTGGTCTCGGTTATGGAATGTCCTCCCCAACAGGCACTTGCGTAGAAGAAATCCAATTCTCCATCGTAGCCTGGCCTTCTGGCAGGGCTTTCCCACCCCCACCACTGCTAGCTGCAGCGTTTGCTCTTTTCTTGACCACAAGGCACAGCACCTGACCGTATATTGCAAATCCCTCATATGAGACGTCCATAGCTAGCTTCTTCTTGTCTTCGTTTCCATCAAGGCCGTCGTTCGTCCGGGCCCTGTGCCTCTTGTGTGGGGGTGCCTCTGTATCAGAACCGATTTCGATGGCCGAGGCTGTTTCATCATCTTCAAATGCCTCATCGTTGCCATCTTGCTCCGGGCCCTGTATTCCTCTTTGGCGCTTACTCCGCCGTGCTTTTGTTTCGGCAACGGGGATATCAGCGAGTCTCACCTCATCATCGTCTTCTTCTTGCAAGACAAGTGCACGATATTCATCCTCAACGTCCACGGGAACACTATCTGTCTCACCGATGAGTTTAGACGAGTTGGACTCGAGTTTCGGTGGTAGCTTGTCCCTGAAATGTTTGGTCTTGTAAAGGAGAGAATGTCTCGTGCTCGTCTCTGTCAAGAAGATGGAGACCTCAAACTCGTCTAAGTGATATCAGCTACGGACAGAGACAAAAATAGATCTCAACACACATACCTGATACTATGACGTCTTTGATGCTCTTCTTCTTGCTCTTCTTTCTGATCCTTTCCTTCTCTTCACGCAGCTTCGGAAGCACCAAAGGACGGATTGCCTCGATGACCTTGGGTAATACTGGATTTCGAGGATTCAGAAGCCATGATTGGGCCAATGCAGGGTTATCCAAATAAATCCGGCATTCAAGGACCGAGTACTTGGATATCCTCAGATATCGTCGGACCGGAGCCATCGTATATTTGACGCTATATGTGAAAGCGTGAAGTGTAGTAAATGGAAGGAGCGTGAATGACGCTGGATATGGCGTCACTTTAGTGATGTAATGAGTACCTGTCCACTATAAATCGCCTCGCGACACGCTAAAAGTCGGGCATGGACGTTCGCGTGGGTAGGTCTGGAAACGTGCCCCGCGTCAGCCTTGCATTAGGTGTGTAAGCGATTGGATGGGGGGAGTTTCAATTGAACGACCGCTTGAACAGCCCAGTAGCGCCAAAAAAAACCCATTGCTCAGCCGTGTTTAACTTCGACACCGAAAGCATCCTAACTAAGTGCGAAATGGTTCTTGATCAACCATGCTTCAATCCTGGAAGTCGTCCTTGAGGTTGCCTCGGTCGAGATTTCCGTATGTTTTTCCCCTTGGCAGAACCTCCAAATTTGGAACGTGAGCAGCTAACGTAGCTGATCTCGCAGTGTTCGACCGACCTCTAAGTTCGAACCAAATTATCTCAAGCAATGTACCGACGATTTATACGAATGGCAAGCACAGAATCGACCTGAGGAGAAGCCATTTACCCTCCATGATGGGCCCCCATACGCCAATGGCGAGCTTCATGTCGGTCATGCCATGAACAAAATTCTTAAAGATATGATTGTGCGTGTTAAAGTGCAGCAAGGCCGACGAGTGACATATCGACCCGGCTGGGATTGTCATGGTCTCCCAATCGAAATGAAGGCACTGGGATCGCACTCGACGAAGGGGTTGACTCCTGTAGAAGTCCGGAACACAGCACGAAAGCTAGCTTCCAAGACGGTTGTGGACCAGATGAAGGGATTCCGGGCTCTCGCCGTTATGTCTGACTGGGAAAAGAAGTGGACAACGATGGACCGAGATTATGAGATAAGGCAATTGCGCGTTTTTCAAAACATGGTCCGTCGAGGATTGATTTACCGCAAACACAAACCCGTTTACTGGTCCCCTTCTTCGCGGACTGCGCTTGCTGAGGCAGAGTTGCAATTCGTAGAGGATCATGTCTCTACCGCCGCATATATAAGGTTCCCTATTGTTTCAGACTGGTCGTCTATACCTGAACTGGCCGGTTTCAGGGGAAACCTGTATGCAACTATCTGGACAACCACTCCCTGGACCCTCCCTGCCAACCGGGCTATTGCCATCCACGACCAAATTGAGTACTCGATCCTCCAGGTTGGCAATGACGGCTATTTTGTTGCTTCGAGCCGTGTTGGAAACGTGAAGCGCTTCCTTGGCGACTTCCAAGTTGTAGCACATTCTATTCCAGGCTCTAGCTTGAAAGGTCTAGAGTATAAGAACAAACTCCGGGGGCAATCTGCTCCGCTGCAGCCTATCATCACTGCCGATTTCGTTACCTCTAGCTCTGGTACCGGTCTGGTTCACATTGCCCCAGGCCACGGCCGGGACGACTATGAAGTGTGCTCTAAAATTGGCATTGAAGCATTTGCTCCTATTGACGATGGTGGTTTCTTTACTGAAGAAGCTTACCCTGACGATCCAGATAAGCTCACCAAAGCGAGTTCCGTCATGGATGGCGGAAGTCACGCTGTCTTGGAATTAGTGGGCGACGATGTACTTGGAAGCCATAAACAACGGCACAGTTTTCCTTACGATTGGCGAACCAAGCGACCTGTGGTGACTCGTGCTACAGCCCAATGGTTTGCTGATGTTGGTATTATCAAAGATGATGCCCTTGAAGCACTGAAGGATGTTCGGTTTGTTCCAAAGGGTGGTCGAAACCGCCTTGAAGCTTTCATCACACGTCGCAGTGAATGGTGTATCTCTCGCCAGCGATCATGGGGAGTTCCCATTCCTGCACTCTATGACGAGAACGGAAATGCTGTCATGACAACAGAAACAATCGACCATATCATCTCAGTCATGGAAGAGCGTTCTTCGTCTGCCTGGTTCTCTGATGACCCAGATGAACCTGCTTGGATTCCACCCAACATGGAGGGCAAATACCGTCGAGGCACTGATACAATGGATGTTTGGTTTGATAGCGGCAGCTCATGGACAGAAACTGAGGGCCCTGCTGATGTCTACCTTGAAGGCTCCGACCAACACCGCGGATGGTTCCAATCCAGCTTATTGACTTATGTTGCCACGCAAACACCAAAGGAGTCGACTGGAAAAGCTGCTGCTCCTTTTAAGACCTTAGTCACTCACGGATTCACTCTCGATGGGAAAGGCAAGAAGATGTCAAAGTCCGAGGGCAATATGATTGTCCCTAGCGAAGTCATGAAAGGGATTCTATCACAGGCTTACTCCAAAGGCTACAGGCAGAAACTTGACCCTCTTGGTCCAGATGCTATTCGACTGTGGGCAGCAAGCGCTGATTTCACATCGGATGTTCTTATAGGACCAGATATTCTTAGACCTGTCAATGCTTCGCTGATCAAATATCGAACCATCATCAGGATGCTTATCGGGTCAATTTATCCAGAGGCCCGTGAGCGCCCATTGACTAAGTTGGACCAAATGGCACTTGTTCAACTTTCCGATACCATGTCAGAGGTCATGCAGTCATACAACGACTTTGAGTTTTACAGAGCGGTCAGTACAATTAACCACTGGGTCGCAACTGATTTGTCCGCATTCTACTTGGAAGCCCTGAAGGACCGACTCTACTGTGGTGATGGCGGCGGTGCCTTGGAGCCTATCTTGATCGGACTTTTGCGCATGCTGGCACCGATAACTCCTATGCTTGTTGAGGAGGCTTGGTCGTTCCGGCCAGAATGGATGGCCAAAGACACGTGAGTTATCATCCTGTGCTCCCTGATGTTTACGATTTACTAACATCGACTAGTTCCTTGATAAGCCCAGCTCGCCATCTATATGATGACCCGCTCATTGACCCTATGCGTTTGACGCTTCCTCAAGATGTGGTGCGTAAGGATCAGTCCATCATCACAGAAGTTCATGGCGCTGTAAAGGCAACACTGGAGGACGCGCGAAATGCCAAGGCGCTTGGCAGCTCTCTTCAGAGCGCAGTCTACCTGGAAGTCGAGGATGGAAAAGCGGCGGCTGTTCTTGGGCGTTACATGGACGAGCTTCACGACATATTTGTTGTGTCTTCGGTGCAAGTCAACGAACCCCTCCCCGAAAATCCTGCTTGGGCTTTCCAAAAGGAGTTCGAGATCCAAAATGCCAAGGTCAATGTGCATGTGCTTCCCCCGAAGGAGGAAAAATGCCCAAGATGCTGGCGATACATGGCGCCAAAGCAAGACGCGCTATGTGGCAGATGTGAGGAGGTTGTCGGTGCATAGAGAAGATGTAAGAGAGGGATGACAGGTTTGATGATATGTACCCCTCTTTGTCATGACAAGTGTATAATATTTGTGTAAACTATCAAGATATTAGTGATCTTGCTACTGATTCTATTTTTGAACAGTATCTGTATCAATTAGACGACAACAGCCACTACAAGAAATGTATGAGAAAATGCTGAAAGATTCCGGCCTTGAGTTTTATCTAAGGATCTGTTCCATTCCAGAGTTGAGTCAAATCTCAAGCGCATGACTCTATTTATGAATTTGGACTGCCTCTGAAACCCCGCCATTACGAGGTGTTCAGCAGCTCCCGCAACCTGGCTTAGACCTTGGCTTCGAGTGAGTTAATTATTTTCATGTGATGAGTATCGGCAGTTCGGGCCTGAGACAACCGGTACTTGGAATAAGGTGTATGCTTCCCCTCAAACCTTGTACTCCAACATAAGATGAGGTGCCACATCAAGACACGCGTGCGTCACTCCCCGCCACGTTTGTGCCTAGGATAGGTGAGAAACCTAGGCGTAAAACTGGCCCGGGGCGCATCAGAGAGGCCCTGCCTGCCGCCTGTGGCTTCAGTGTCTTGTAGCACCCGTCGGGTCACATCCACTCCCGTGACGTCCTATAGACCCAAGGACCCCTACGCCTAATGTCCAATCCTTTCGACATTAACGCTCCGCAAATGCAACATCCTAACCAACTTACAAGAAAATCTTTGGTCCAACGCATCATCACTGCGACGTATTCCCGTGCACTTCAAAGTGAGCGATGAGCTCTTGAGGCGGATTCCCCCTGTCGGGCATCCACTCCGACCTCGATTGCTGCCGTCATTATCGGTACAAGATTAGCTTCCCAGAATACATCGTCACCAAGGACAACAATATTGACCAGGATTTAGCACATTAGATCGACAAGGACCCTTGAAAAGAAGAAAAACGATGCTGCAATATTGCTTTATTCATCAACACTGACGACAACTCCCCGCTTCTCCTTCGAGCGCGAGCCTAAGAATCTGCCCCTGCTGCTGTCGTTGTATGTAAATACCACGGCGCAATGGCCGACCATCATGCTGCCTCGTCGCTGAGTGCATATGGGAGGCGGGATGGCCCAGTTACCCCGGAGCCTCCCACGAGGTTTAGTTACGACACCGCCGAGAGAGGAGAGCCCAGCATGAACGCTCTCCTCCACGTTCCCCTATCCCCTGAACGACCTCTTGCTTTCTCCGATGACGAAACTCTTCCACGCTACCATCACAAGTCTCGTGGAGCTGCTGCAGTTCCCAGCGGCCTTCAAGCCGGCCGGCCGAAACGAGCCCGTTCGAAGCGACCGCATAAGACCCAACCGAGCAGTGCATTCTTGCTTCAGGAGCCCGTGGCCACAGATGACGACTCCGGAAATCAACGCCGGGCACAAAGAAGTAAATCTCGACATAAGGGGAAGGATGTTCAAGAACCATATTTATCCAATGGCACACGGGACCTAGGTCTTGGGATTAGCTCCGGTAGCGGTCCTCGAGCTCGCGTCGTGTCGCCAGATACATCTCAGGAGGAGTTACTTATAACAAAGAGGGATGAAGCGCAAAGGCGAGGCCGTAGAGCGCACGCATCACAGCCTGGTGCTGCCCTGGACGTCGACTCAACCCAGATAGTCAACATGGCATTGAACCTAAGCGAGTCACGGCGAATTGCGTCTCGGCGCAACATTAGCCGCGGTAACCCTCCACGTCTGGCACCTGTACAAGACTCTCAGACCGGGAGCAATCTCAGAGCACATCTTCAGCAACAAAGAAAGGCTGTCAGAGGGGCATCGCCGATTCCGAATCAAAGCCTTACACCACGACTACCAGGTGTTAGATCCAGTAGCCCACTGCGCCCTTCACCTTTCGAAACTACAGACGCCTCATACCGTTACCATTTTTCGACGTCAACTTTGGCGAGGGCACAGAAAGCCAGAGAACATCTAGAGTTAATGGCCCAGTATAGACGATTGCTGCAAGTTCTTCCTCCACTTAAGACTGGCTACGACAGACCTTCAGCTTCGGGCCCTCCCGGATCACCTACAGAGGGCAGAATACATGCCTTTGAGAGCAGAGAGCTCATGATTCCACTTGGCCGAGAGTACAACCCATTGCAGTATATCAGAAATCGAAAAGTTAGGGCTCGCGAACGAATGGTCATCGATGGTGAGAAGCAGGGGTTTGCTGACGTAGAATCTGTTAAAGATTGGGTCAACAAGGCTTCGGAGCGAGCATCGAGGGAGCTTCTTTCCAGTGATGGTTCGGTTCTACCACCATTTCCAGGTGCTGAAGAAATCGATTCTCAGATAGCCACGGATTCGGCTGCCAAGGCGGCACTGAGAGTTCGACGCCCGAGGGTTGACTGGTTTTTCGAAGCCTGCGACTTGATTGCAGATGCCTACTGGCTCGAACAGGACCATCACAAGCAACTCATTGAAGACCGTAATCTCAACAAAATATACCCACAAACAGGAGAAACCTTAAGCCGGTCAATTTCAGGACAGACCGATGAGCTTGGAACTGGTGTACCACCTTTTATCACTGAAACTATGGAAGAAATGAATAGAAAAGCAAACTCGAACGAATCCAACCTTTCGAAGCCAGAGATTGAACTTCTCGAACCAAGCCACAGAGACCGAGCACGCCAGAAACTTCACGAGATGGGATCTTTCCACCGACAGACTGGCTCAGTGCACCACCGTCGTTTTAGGAGACGAGGATCAACCTCGGATGAGACCGCCAGTGAAGATGATACGCCAACCGAAGGCAAGGCCCGACGTGGAACAATATCAAGTCGCGAGACTGAACTGCTGGAGAAGCAAATGTTGGAAATGGTGGCCCGAGACATGAGACAGCAACGACTCTCTCACGTCCAGGAGACTGAGGCAGAATATATGCAGCCCGAGGACTCGACTTCACCTGAACCCAAACCACAGTCTCAACTGGCCACTGGTAGAGAGTGGAATACGATGGAGTCTAAGGATTCAGAAAATCGCCCCATTCACAACAGAGCTTCCTTGGAAATCCCATCACTGCCAAAACTGGGCAGGAATATGGGAGGAGGGTCCCAACACCGCGGAAACAGCAAAGAACACACAGACTCTCCGCAGCCTATGTCACCTGAACTTGCTCCTCAATACAGCCTATCTGCGCCACCGACTGGCCTACAGCTGTCGGCACCGTCTAGTCGATCATCATCTCCCTCCAGAAACCCATTTACAAAAGTGAAGCAAATCTTTAAGGACAAGACGCGCGATGAATCTGAAGAACCAGCATTGGAAACGGAGGCATCCAGCAGAAGACCTTCCATTCCAGATTCTTTATCCCCAACGGAAATCAAGCCACTCGAACGACAACCATCTAATTCACGGCCGACCTTCGAGAGCCACAAACACCAGCGTAGCGTGGGTAGTATTAGGCCAAGGGGCGACGACCAGGTTGGACTTCGAGGCATGTTTAAGGGCCCTCGTATTGACACGGTAATTCGAGGTGGTGTATCGAGATTGGGCGACATGTTGTGGAAAAAGGACATCCCCATGGAGGGAACCACTGATGTCATCTCTTCCGATGAATCTGATAATGATCAGCCCAAGGGGAGATCGAGAATTTCTCTCAATTTGTCGCGAACAAACTCGAGGCGTAACAAGCCCGAGCCTCAACATGGGGCTAAACACTTCTTGGATTCGATGCCACAGTTCCAGCCCATGGCAGAAACCCATGGTCAATCAGCAATTGACGTAAAGAAGTTGCAACCTTCTCAATTTCGTGTTGAGGTCAGCAAACCGTCCGCGCCTGATATGTCTGGAATCTCAAGCCCCAGCAAGCCTCAGCAAGTTGACAAGGTCACTATCGTCGAGCCCGCCATGTCGGAAGTAGAGTCTTGCCAGGAGAGCGTCAAGGATGGCCTCCGTATCTCAGAAAGGGAAGCTGACGAGGCTGCTCCAATGGTTCGGCTCAACGAACCTGATAATTTCAAAGCACGGAAGTGGTCTATTGCGAACCAGGCCATTCCTCAGGAAGGACAACTTTCGAAGCGTGAAATTGCCCGACTTCGGACGCTTATTCTTACCTCTGGCATCAAAGCCATGGAGATTTCTCGCCGGGCTCAGGAGTTGAAGAAACCGCTTCTTAGAAATGACCTTCAGGAATTGGGTTCTTCACCACAATCAAGTCCAGTGGGAATACCATGGGTTGACATCGCGAAAATGACACCCAAAAAGTCACTGCCTTTCGACGATGCGCTCCCTTGCTCCGACCATTTCCGCCTAGCTCGCCAGACCCTAGACGTGGCGATTCAAACATCAATTGAGCAGTGGCAGACGTCAGCCGATAAATTCACTGCCCAAACGCGTCCGAAACTAGAGGAACGCATCTGGTGTGTTCGCTCTCGAATCGCAGATGAACTATCAGGTATGACACGCGAGGCATCAGACCAAGCTGATGAGACTGGCAAAGACTTAGCCTTGGGGCAGCTCCTCAAGGTCAAGCATGTCACCGATCTTACCGACAAAATGATGCGCAACAGACGCAGGAGATTCAGATGGCTCCGTCGCGGAATGTGGTCCGTTGTTGAGTGGGTGCTTGTTGGTTTTATGTGGTATGTTTGGTTTGTCGTTACCATTTTCAGACTCTTTCTGGGCCTTGGGCAGGGCGTTTGGCAAGGTGTCAGATGGCTCCTTTGGCTATGAGTTGAGACACGTCCCTCTGAAACTTGAAGGTGTGGGGAGGATTGTGTGTCGCAGGAGTTTTCTACATGGGACTGAGTGCTGCGAAAAAAAAGATACCACTATTACATTATTTCACTCTTCACTTGTCCTTACCATTTTCTTCACTGTTCTTACCCATCATTCCCTCCCCCCTTTCCTTTGGATACCAGAGCATTATCCGATTTTGATACCCCTTTCTCGCCTGTGGGGAGAAGCATGGCGTGGCGCCTTGTCTTTTGGTGGGAGCATCTTGCCTTGGAGCAAATGTGTGAATTATGAGCGAAACCTGCTGTACAGTTTTCTTTGTTTATTAATACTCTTGGTCTCATATTTGTAACTTAGAATAATAATACTTATGCCATGCGATTCTGTTCACTTCTCTTCATGGCAACACCCTGTAAACTATATAGATAGGTCTAAATAAGACTTACCGATCTAAAAAGATAGCATTTGTGTGATCTTGAGATGAATTCGAGAAACTTCTGGTAAACTGATAGGAACTTTTATAAGACAATACTTTGTTCGGCCCGTAGACTGAAGGCCTTAAGTCATTTGACTCTGAGGGTTCATCTAAACCTATATTAAAGGAGACAATATCTATGCATTGACAAAGCCATATAGACAAGCAACATCATAACGACAAACGTCTTGATTATCCCAAACCACCCAGCCGGTACAAAGAATCGAAAAAAGCAGGCTTCTATAGTCTTTGAATAAAGAAAACCTTCAAAGTCATGCCACCGCGCCACTAGAGCAAAGCACCCACATTATAACCAAAGTTCAAGCCCCCTTTTGATTCTATTCAATCCTCTTCTTGCCCTCCTCGGCATTGAGGTATCGGGCTGTGCTGAGTCCTCTCTCGTGTTTCGCCACGTAGGTTCCAATAACAGAGTCCTTACGTGCCTTGGCGAAGTGTTCATTATAGCCCTCAACAGCAAATGGCCTGGGGTTGAGGCGTGGCCAGTTAACCTAGAAATAATTAGAATGGTTCGAGGTGAGTGTCAGTCAGCGAAACTTACGTAGAGCATGCCGTGGTTCCAGACAAAGTAGAAAGACCAGGCAGCAATAGCCATCCAGAAGAAAAGGAAGACACGAAGAGGCAGGGCGCTTGCCTCTGGGTCTCGGCGGGTAAAGAGACCAATGAATACAATAAAGACACTGAAGGCAAGGATATAAGGAATAGCCTGGATCAAGACCGGTCGACGGTCAGTGAAGACCAGAGTAGTGCCGATATTGGTTGAGCCCGGTCGGTAAGCTCCAAGGAAAAGATCGAAAGAATCCTGTCGCGGTCCATCGAGGAAATTGTTACGGAAATAACGTGTGATACCAATACGGGCATCCTGAAGGGCGCCGACTTTGGTCCGGTTACCAGTACGTGTGACATCCGTCTTCATGGCACCAGTGCCAGCATATGAGTTGGAGACAACATCAGCGTTGTCAGCCCAGAGATTACGGAAAAGATCCTCAAAAGCAGGATCCTCGTCACGGAATGAAGAGCCGCGGGGCATGAAGCCAACATCTTCAAAGATGCGGTCAAGCTTATGGCGAGCGAACATGCTCTGGACAACGTTCGTTCGGTCGAGACAGTCCATGCAGTTTGTACGCATGACACTCGTCTGGTAGCTACGGGCGTCGAGGCTACCGTCAACGCTGGACGGGGTATCAACAGCACGGAAGTAGCCCTGCTTCTCCAATGCATCGGCCAACTTCTCAATAAGAGCGTAAGCCTTGTGCATCTTCATGCCCTTTGTCTCGCTGTGGTAATCAAAGTAGACATAGTGCAGCCGGTCAAACCCTTGGCGTTTGCCCTCCGGTTGAATTGTGGTGAACTTCTCCTCAGTGAGCAAGTCTGCCTCTTGCCGCTCCTTAGGAGAAGAAACGAGCTTCTCCACCATCTGCTCGTACGATTGCTTGACCCGCTGCTCGCGACCCTTCTGATTGACCAAGTTGATGAGATAGTTGTCACCGTATAAGCGAATTTGCTCGTCGAAGTGTTTCTGTGCCGCGGAAAGAGCTGCATCAACGCCGCGGATTTGGAGCTTGGGAACATATCGCAAGCTGTTGATTTCAGCCCAAAACGTAGGAACGCTGCCACGTGTTTGAACATAAGAGAATATCTGCATCTCTTGACCGGCGCCAGCGCCAAACTTGCCGCTCTGCATGTCCGAACTGCCTGCGTATCCACCCAACCCGCTGCTACTGTCGTTGAGGATGATGATTTGTTCCGTCTCATTGTAGTTGGCGACGTGTCCTTCATCATCTACACCTCGAGTAAAGTACCTGGTACCACCACGGTGGCGGGATCGGCGGGTAATGAGAGCCAGAGTCAAGGGGTTGCCCTTGAATGTGGTAGGCTTGATCTCCAGCATGCCGAAGATGCACGGTAGGATATATGGGTCAACGCCGGGCTGTGAGCCAGGCTGTGATCGAGCGCCTCGGGTGCGGAAGTCGATTAAATCGCCCTGAAGATACTTGTTGAAGAAGAAACGATCGTCGGCCTGCATCCACAGGGGCTTGGAAGTGTCGGCCTGGGCCTGACGTTGGAAGGAGTTGGTAAGATCGATGGAATAAGAAAAGTACATAGGCCCTGAAGCCAAAAAGTTCTTAAGAAGCTGAATGAAGATGTCTTCGTCGGGGTCGTGAATCAAGCGCTCGCGCATGGGCAGGATCTCTGTGGCAGCGACCTTGTACACCATGTGACCTTTGAGACGGCCAACAGGCTGGGCTTTCGTAATGAAGATGACATACTTGTCTTTACATGGTCAGTGAAATGCACAATCCAAAACCAGATGACATCAGCCCAAGATTTGGCGCGGCGGAGACGAACCAAGGCGAAGCTGAATAATTCCTAGAATACCAGCGATACTCGAGACGCGAGTGGTTCTCTTGGCTGATGCGGCGCTGCCTTCGCTCAGGCGGACATCGCCAGTGGGACGATCGATTACCAGGGCAGGCGCATCGGGAGACGAAGGCGAAGTGAAAGTATAAGAGTCGTTGGCGATCTTGACATTAATGTCGCGATAAGGCAATTTGGGGGTGTTGAGCTGCGCCATAGCTGAAGCTGTTAAGATTAGGAAAGCAAGATAGAAAAAGAGTTGAAGGTTATAGTAAAGCCCGGGAATTAAGAGTGGCCAACTGGCGACTTGTTCACCCTTGACGGCTGCAAGAGATAGTGAAATAAGGGAAAAAAGGGACACGACGTGAGGGACGGGCTGAGTTTGTCTGGTATTGGATGGTTAGCTTGAATTGGCAGACGAGTTGATGAGGCCAGCGCAGCGAAGCTATAGCACAGCCACATGGTTAATCGTAATGACGGGATAGAATGGAACTTAAGGGGACCATGGTGGCTCAAGGCGGGACGCACGTCACAAGCCCAGAGCCATGGTATGAGGCTCGTGAGATGTAGAGGTACATGCCGCTCGCCGAAATCAGGGTCTCTGGATCAGTACAGCTACCGGGTGAACACTGCGCAAGTGTACCTCCCCGAGACCCCGTCCTCCCACCTATTACAGTGGCACTGTGGGTGTCCGTCCACCAAAACAGGCCCTGCCTGACGTGTGCCTCGTGCCATTTGAGCCAGTCACGGCTCAGGACTAAAGAACCAAGGCAGTCACTTTACCTCCCCAAGTCCCATCCACGTCCGTCCCGTCTTAATCAAAGAAGCGAAGCCCCATCTTAAGACTCGCCTCTCACCTTCAGCCTCGACTTTTGTCTTGTCATCTCACTATCGTTGCCAACCTCTTCGCCCTAAATCGCCCTTTTCCCTCGATTCGCTTGCGTCGCGCAATCATCCCGATACGATTTCCGGTCCGAGCGTCTCTCCACGCCCTCGTTCTAGGACACGTCCAATCCCTCAACGTCCAGGTCATACCGCCACTGCTGCTATCACTGTCACTCTTGATAGACGTTCCCCATACCTCTTCATCTCGAAATTACATTCCCATCTCTCACTATGGCCTCTCGACAACCTCCAGCTGGCGCCCGCGGCACTAACACCCGGTTCGCTCAGTTCAAGCTGGTTCTTCTTGGTATGTTACATGATGTCGGCATTCCTTGCCTGACCAGTTTCGGATTCATGGCATATTTGCTAACTTGTGACATAGGCGAGTCCGCTGTAGGAAAGGTATATCGCAACGACAGTCTTTGATACGATGTTTACTAAATTTTCAACCTCAGAGTTCAATAGTCTTGCGATTTGTCAAGGTATGAACTACTGGCGCCCACGCCATTGTATGAGACAGCAACTTACCAAGACATTCTAGGACCAATTCGATTCCTATCGCGAGTCCACCATCGGTGCTGCCTTCTTGACCCAGACCATCTCTCTCGATGAGAACACTACTGTCAAGTTCGAGATCTGGGATACCGCCGGCCAGGAACGCTACAAGTCTCTCGCTCCCATGTACTACCGAAATGCAAACTGCGCCGTTGTCGTTTACGATATTACTCAATCTGTACGTTCACCAGATCTACAACCACCATAGGGTCATATTAATATTCCTCCAGGCATCACTAGACAAGGCAAAGGCTTGGGTTAAGGAGCTACAACGCCAGGCGAATGAGAACATTGTCATTGCCCTCGCAGGAAACAAGCTGGATTTGGTTACTGAGCAACCCGACAAACGAGCCATTCCTACTGCCGATGCTGAGGCTTATGCCCGTGAAGCTGGCCTCCTCTTCTTCGAGACTTCTGCCAAGACTGCCGAGAACGTCCAAACTCTTTTCACAGCCATAGCTAAGAAGCTGCCTTTGGACCAAGCTGGTCCACGACATGCTCGACCGGGACAACGACCGGGTGTCAGCCTGGCTCCCGAGAACTCCAACACTAACGTCAGCGGCCCTTGCAGCTGCTAGGCAGGCATCGAAGTTGAGGCATCAGGTTTACAGTCCACTTTTCGTTACGCCCACGCACATATCACAGAGGCCTCAGCGTGGATCCAGCACGGCGAGTTGTCCGAGATTACGGACTCTGAGGTAATGCATGAGCTGGGGCGTGTCATATAATTTATCGGAGTCCTTGGGTTTGGAGGGATCAGTTCAGTCCATACTTTTTTAATACCGAACTTGAATTTTTGTTGCTGGTAGTTTGAATGACCTGGATGCTCGACTGTACCGTCGCCTGGCACTTCAGCGTGCCAGAGAACGGGGAGTGGCTAGGGGAGGTATGAGAACAACAGACCTCGATCATAGGCGACTTAAATGTCTGAAGGTTTCTTATTCCCCATTGGTGGCTCATGACATGGGCAAGCAGGAGAGTATGGACGAGCCGCTCTATAGTTTCTTTTTCTTCACAGCTTCTGAATAGATGGCTGCTATTAGATGAATTATGGGATCATGTTAACAAAATCCTATGCTGCATGTGATCAGGCCATGCGTATTTTATGTTCACGTTGTGAGTCTGGAAAAGGCCGGAATGCATTTCAAAACACTATTGGCATTAGAAGCTCTTCATAACTACTTACTAAGTGGCTATTTAGGCTCTGGTCCGAGGTCTCATGTCTTTTTTTGCCCCCAAACAGAGTTCGTGAGGAAGTCTGGGATGCAGACATGTCTTGGAGTTGGATCCACGTAAGAACTCGTCAATTGAATGAGTGTTAGTTGCGTTAGTGTATTCAGTATCGCCACATAACAATGAAAACATATGTTGAGATTATTATAATTCTTTAGAATAGGTATTCAACAGAGCACGACTTGATATTTCAACCCCATGATCACATGTAATCAACCAGAAGTTACTAACCATAGGCTCTTCACTAGGAGAGAAAAGCAGCTGATCAACTGCGTAAAAGGAGCCTATGAGATAAACTTGCTCTTTTTAGAATTGAATGAATGGTTTTGCTTCATCATGTTCGGTGGTTGATGAGGTAGTTGCGTCACCCGGTTCCTGCCGCTTGCTTAACATTTAGCTCCATACAAATCCCGGGAGCTGGGCTTTTGCCGAACTTCTACCCTGAGCGTTTTTGAAGCAGCTCTCAACTCCATCTAACCGAAAATCAACTGCATCGCGAACTGCGCCCTGTTCGCCATTGCAATCCCTCATGTTGCGAACTTCGCTTCACTCTGTGAGGGCATTTGGCGGCAGGCCCGTTGTGGCCGCTGCTGCCCGCCAATGGCCAATTGCGGCCTCACGGCGTGCCGGCCTTGCTGGTCAGGTAAGCTTTCTTTACAACGTCACAGCTCGTGTTAGTTGCTTCAACCAGAAATAAACTAACCGCGACGATGATTCCAGCGTTTCTACTCCGTCGAGAAGAAGCCCGAGCTCGATCCTACTAAGCAACCTGTTTTGCCAGCTTCCCAAACCGTTACGTCCGAGAGAATCCATGAGACCACCCTTGACGATGTTGGCGAGACCAAGGCCGCTATCACAGACGTCCCTTTGACACCCCCTCCCCCTCCTCCTGCGCCTGCGCCTATCAAGAAGAAGGGGTTTTTCCGAAGGCTCAAAAACTTTGTCTTCACCCTGCTTGTTCTTGGTGTCGTTGGTTTCGCTGGAGGTGTCTGGTACTCTCGCGTGAGCGACAACTTCCATGATTTCTTTACCGAATACGTCCCCTTTGGCGAGCAGGCTGTTCTTTATCTCGAGGAGATGGACTACAAGAAACGATTCCCTAACATCACCGGCCGATCAAAGACTCAAGCCACCGAGGATGCTGTTCGAGTCCCTGCCCAAAGCGGTGCTTCCTGGAGAGTAGCCGATGCAGGCCAAGCCGGACGTCACTCAAGTGCTGGCCCTGTTGCTGCCGCTGCAAAGAAGGTTGAGGAGGTTGCTAAACCCAAGGCCAAGGCCAAGTCTCCAGTCGAGGCCAAGCCTGTTGCGAAGGCCGTTGAGGAGCCTACTCCTGCCCCCAGGTCTAACTCTGGTTTCAAAGCCCCAGAAGTTAATGAGCCTTCCAAGATGCCTCCTCTCAAGCCGATCGACCTTCTATCGCTTGAGGATGCAAGGGAGCCTGTCGTCCAAGACCTCGTCCACATGGTGAACGACCTCATCCTAGTCATCAACGCCGACAATGCCCATGGCAAGTACGGCACCTCTGTTAGCAAGGCTAAGGATGAGATCGCCAAGGTTGGAGGCAAGCTCAAGGCCATGAAGGGTGAGTTCGAGAAGAAGGCTGCCCAGCAAGTCAGAGAGAAGATCGAGGAGTTCGATAAGGCTGCTACCGATCTAATTGATCGTGTTGAGAACACCATGATCAACCAGGAGAACCAATGGCGACAAGACTTTGAGCAGGAGATGAAGAAGGTCCGAGAAAACTACGAGGACCGAGTTAATGTCCTTCTTGAGCGTGAGAAGAAACTCAATGAGGAGAAGCTCCAGAATCAGCTCGCCCAGCAGGCTTTGGCCCTTAAGAAGGAATTCACCAAGGATGTTGAGAAGCAAGTCGAGCAGGAGCGTGAGAGCCGACTAGGCAAGCTGAACGCTCTATCATCTGCCGTGTCAGACCTCGAGAAACTTACCACAGGCTGGAACGATGTTATTGACACCAACCTCAAGACCCAGCAGCTACACGTTGCTGTTGAGGCTGTCCGAGCCAGCTTGGAGGATGACCGCCACCCTCGCCCTTTTATTCGCGAGCTCGTTGCTCTCCGGGAAATCGCTTCGGATGACCCCGTTGTCAATGCCGCCATCGCCTCCGTTAACCCATCCGCTTACCAACGCGGTATCTCTACTACCTCTCAGCTGATTGATCGTTTCCGTCGAGTCGCCAATGAGGTGCGAAAGGCTTCCTTGTTACCCGATGAGGCCGGTGTTGCCAGCCACGCTTCTAGTTGGGTTCTTAGCCACGTTATGTTCAAGAAGCAAGGTCTTGCGGACGGTAATGATGTTGAGAGCATTCTTACCCGAACCCAAACATACCTTGAGGAGGGCGACCTGGATTCTGCGGCGCGAGAAATTAACGGCTTGGATGGATGGGCCAAGACCTTGAGTAAGGATTGGCTCGGTGAGGTTCGCAAAGTGTTGGAAGTTCAGCAGGCTCTCGATGTGAGTTCTATCGTTTTCCATATGTTTATCTTTGCTTTTGCTAACATGATCATAGGTGATTGCCACAGAAGCCCGTCTTCAAAGTCTGCGTGTGGATTAAACAAAAAAAGGGATGTTTCATTTGTTGTGTATAATTGGATCCAGGCGCCGTCGTGTCTAGAGAGAGGCTGGATAGCCGTGTATTAGATAGCAATAGACGATGAGAGCGTGATTACCTTATTCTGGCTATTTATTATTGCCGATAGTAACGTCTCGTTGCATGATTCCTGATCATTCGTTGATGAATACAGCACCAGGGCTGAACAACTTGTTAAATCTAGTAATAAGTTAAAACTGCAGAGGCCAAATTCGACATTGTTGACAGCGAAGAACACTGATCGTCGACTTGTCACAACAACAGCAAACTGCTGATTTTTGTTGCATATGAATTGCTGGTCAACATAACTGAATATGTTAAATGGGACAAAGGGCTAGTGTAGAGGTACCACATAAGTTACACATGACGACCGAATAAGCTATCCGACTCCGTTTCTTCACCTTCGCATTTAACTTTGGCATTGATTCTCCCAAGATTTTTATCATGCACTCATTTCTCAGCAAGACCCGACAACACCCGTTCCAACTACCTACTGAATGAAAAGAATTAGTTCACTGCTTAGAAACCAATCAACGCATACAATGGCGGCACGGAAGGGCATCAGCACCGTGTCCCGCGATTACAATGAAGCTCTCCGTCTGCTTTCGACACTTTACTCAAACCGCCAGGTCACGAATCTTTTTGACAAATCAATCGCCGCGAATGCCTCATCTGTGCCACCAAAGGATCCCAATGCTTTAGCTATTCCTGAGATGCGCGAATGGCTCCGACGTGCTGGATATGAACCCAAAGATCTCGCACGTCTGAGACACATTCACATAGCCGGCACCAAAGGTAAAGGCTCTGTAAGCGCATTTGCAACGGGTATGCTACGGGAGTACGAGACTGTTGGGACTTATACGAGCCCACATCTCGTCAGTCCTCGCGAGCGCATTGCTATTCAAGGAGAGCAGGTTTCTCAGAAACTCTTCGCTGAGGCTTTCTTTGAGCTCTGGGAAAGGTTGTCTGAAGCTGCTGAGAAGGATGGCAAAAGCCTCACCGAGTCCGAAGGACCTGGCTCAAAGCCATTCTTCTTCCGCTTCATGACGCTCCTTGCTTGGCATATATTCCTGAGAGAAAAGGTCGATAGCGTTGTTCTTGAATGCGGTATCGGCGGAGAGTATGACGCTACAAATGTGGTGCCTCCCGAGGCTGTTTCTGCTGCGGTCATCACGCAGCTGGGTATAGATCATGTCGCGATGCTGGGCGACACGGTTGAGAAGATCGCATGGCACAAAGCCGGCATTCTCAAGCCAGGTGTGCGTGGTTTCGTCCGACGAATGGACGAGAAGCCTGGTGTGATGCAAGTACTTCGACAACGGGCAGCAGAAAAGGGGGCTGAGCTCATCGAGTTGGATGACGCCAGGATCGAACTATGGGGAGGTGTGAAGGGAAGACTGCTCGGTGACTTTCAAAAGTATAACCAAGCTCTTGCCGTTTGTGCTGTGAAACAACATCTAGGTATTTATTTTGATCCCAGGGACTTTTTTATGAACAGTCAAGCAAGGATGGACAAAGGGCTATGGGACGCAAGTCTCAGAGGGCGCTGTGAGGTCATTCAGCAGGGCCACATTGGCTGGTACCTGGATGGCGCGCATACGAAGGATAGCATGTATGAGGTCGCAAAATGGTTCGCTTCGAATGTCGAAAACGATGAATCCTCAATTCTGGTTTTCAACCAGCAGGAGAGGGATGCAACACAACTACTGGCAATATTGCTTGACACTGTTCAAGAATTTACAGGGAGAGAAAACATATTCAGTCATGCGCTCTTTACGAGGAATGATCAGGAGGGGCCTTCAACGGATGAAGAAGCCAGAGATCTGAGTGTGCAGACACGTGTGGCAAGGATGATGGCTGAGAGAGCAGCTAATTGTGAGGTCAACACATTCGACAATATCCAGGACGCTGTATCTGAGGCCAGAAAAGTTGCAGGATCCCATCAGAAGGTTTTAGCAACAGGGAGCATGTATCTCGTAGGGGGTGTTTTACGAGCTTTGGAGCCTGAAGGATTATTATAAATATAAATACTCCCTGGTGTGCCGGCCAAATTAGATCGTTCTATTATCATCAAATCATAGAGCATCCGCCTTTTCCAGTATGCCCAAGGCACCACCAACGAGATGCAGGCTTCCCGTGATAAATGCCTCCACCGTCTCCCCCTCTGTGAAATCCTCTCCAAGGTGTCGGACGTAGTTAATGGATTGCTCGATTGTGGGCATGACTTTTACCGTGGCTGTGGGATCAAGGGACATCCACTTATCCGCAAACCGTTGCTGAACAGTCATCTTATCGATCTCAGCAGGGTCGAATTGACGGTTGATAAAGTCACGCTTGTAGCCGGATGCGGCATAGGTGACGTTTGTGCAGAAGATGACATGGTCAAATGCTGGCTGTCCTTCTCGTCTGGTCGCCTTGAAGACGGACTCGAGAAAGTCGACAGCTTCGGAGCGGCCTTGTTGGTTGAAAATCATGACACGCATTCCATTGCTAAATCTATTAGTTGCAGGGCAGGATGGGGTAACTTGATGACTTACCGCCCAGAAGTTTCGTCCTTGAACCACTTGGACGACATCTTGAGACTATCAGAAGTATGGGCGCCATCGACGTGCCATGTCACCTTGTCTTCCTTCTTGACCTCACACCGACCTCTCCATACAACCTTTTCAAGCCCGTCTACAAACTCCTTGGGCAAAGTATCCGTCCGAGCTGGTAGAGAAATGCCAACTTTTTCCAGTGCTGTTTCGGCGAGTGCGATAGCCAATGTAGCATTGCGCTTCTGAAATATTGCATCTGGTCGAATCTGAACACTGCTAAGTCGGGGGTCGACTGGTAGGACTTTCAAATCCGCGTTCTTTTCCGAGGCCCTTTTCCTCAGAACTTCTTCTGCATCTGGCACCTGTTCGATTGTAAAAGCCGCGCTTCCAGACTTCATGATACCCGCCTTGTGCCATGCAATCTTGGCCACTGTATCACCGAGAGCAAAGACATGATCAATGCCCAGTGTACTAATACCAGATGCTATAGGTTTCTCCACGACATTTGTAGCATCAAACTCACCACCAATACCAGTCTCATATATAGCAACATCTATGCCTTCTTGAAGAAAGACGTGCCAACTCATTAGAGTCAGATATCGCGCATAAATAGGTCGAGGAGCCATGAGTTGCTTTGCGTCATCTTTCGGTGCCGATTCAAGACGGTCCCACACTTCGAAGAAGTACTTTGCGAATAGGTCTTCTGAAATAGGCGTTGAGTTGATGCGTATGCGCTCACGAACAGCGATGAGATGAGGCGATGTGAAAAAGCCTGTCTTCCGGGGTATGCCCCTTGTGTGCTGATACTGAGAGAGGATAGAGTCGACAAAGGCACAGGTACTACCTTTTCCTTTTGTGCCGGCTACATGTACAATGTTTAGGCGATTGAGATCAGATGGCTATCATTTGATTAGTCTCATGTATATATGTCGTGCTCGGTGGCCTTACGGTATATCCAATGCGATGAAGATATGTCCGCATTTCCTTGATAGACACAGCATCAGGCCTTATCCCCGCCTTCCGACGAGCCTCAATGATATCAAAAGGTGTTTGAAGTGAGTTGAGCGCATCAATGGCATCCTGAAATAAGTCAGCTGGTCATTCTTCTTTGTCTTGCGCGTGAAACGGTATGAGAGGCTGCGTACATTATAGGACCGTCCTTTTGAGGCCATGGTGAATATCGCGACTCGTTGTACGGCTGAGAAACTGATAGGTTGCCTAAAAGCCCGCCATAAGACATGACGCATTGAAGTCGGCAACGTCTTGAGATGTTTAAACGAAGCTGTCTTGTCTTTGGTGATGGTAACTCGCAGAAAGCTCGGGTAATCCACTCGTGAAATCAACGCCGTGCTATAGACGAGTTATTCGGGCTCAGTGACCGTACCATGAGCTACTAATGTCGAAGGAGCCGGTACAAGTCAGAGATATCGTATGTAGACCTTTTCGACTTTGCCAAATAGAAATTTGGGCTCCTGAAGCGATGTCGCCGGGCACCAGACTAGAGATGTATCCCGCTAAGAACTTAGTGATAAGACGGGCTTCGGGAAGCGAATGCCGCTGACTGGATTATTACCTAGCCATGGCCAAAGTAAGCTCATATAAAATTCTTCAGCAAATAGAGGAATACTTATTTGATATTATTCTGACATTTGAACCTCAACTATGCAGTTATGAATCATTGTCGCTGCGCCAACAAACACCTGGCAACCCCAAGGCTAACATGCATTGTCCTTCGGGGAAACCTCCGAGTATCGGAGCCATCAACCGATATTGTAATCCTCAATAACACCTTCTCTCTTCAACACCCACTTGTTCATGCCTTCTTGCAGTGCTTCAGTGAAGCCGCTATCGAATCTCTTTCCGCTATCAGCCCATGCCAACCTTGCTCGCCAAGTGAGCCACTTCTCTGCCATGACACCTTCGGGCGCTCGGATGATACCTGTAGCCAAGTCGACAACCTGATGGTCCTCAGACGGCCTTCGACAAGCGTGAGAAAAGAAAATGGTTGCACCGCAAGTACCGCAGAAGGATCTGACCACATCTTCCGACGATTTGAACGTCTTGGCGCTCCCAATGAGTAGATCGTCTTCGATACGGGGTTCGCATATGGATAATGGGATAAATGTCCATCCCACAACGTTAGTCCCATTGTGAAGCCGACAATCATCACATGCGTCAAAAGTCGCGAGCCATTTGGTATCATCTCTATGCGAAACGAATTGCGAATAGAATTTGTCCTCCTTGATCTTTTGGCTCGGCCGGGGAATAGTGAAAGAGATGCCTTTACACTCGCATTCCACACGAAGACGCTCCTCCCCGTCATCCCCAACTTCCATGTGAGATTCAACTATATTTGCCCCGGGGCTACCGTCAGGAGGGTTCCAGTCCATGAACTCCTTTCCGCTCGTATGTGTCAGAGCCCCGGCGATGCCCCTGTCCTTTGTCGAGTTGCTGAAGATGTGCTTCCGGACATCAAAGAAGTCTGAAGCGTTGACGAATATTGATGAAGCAACTGTCCAGAACTCGTTCTCAGGCGGCCCAGTTGAAGCAATGTGGCAACCACACGTTGAGCAGAAGTTCCATGTTCCGATCTTCTTCCCGATCGCGTAGCGGGTCATATTGCTTCTGGAGGATGGTTCCACGAACTTGGGCTTCACTCCATCCGGCAGCGGAGCATGGAAGATGCATGGCGCACCAGAGCCATACCTGCAGAGACTGCAATGGCAGAGATGTGTGAGTAGAGGTAGTTTCGAAACCGGTACATCGATTGTATAATGGACAGAGCCACAATAGCACTTGGCTTCAAGGGTCTTACTTTCAATACCTTCGGCCATGGCTCAGAAAGTTGCAGGTAGGCTTAGATGTGTAGGTAGTAAAGACTGTTCTGTCGGCGACCAGTGGATAGTGAACGAAGTTGCACGTCAGCCCGAGGCGAAAGACCTGCTGCTTTTATACGGCGACCTCTGATTGTGGGGATAACTCAATAGGCAGGTGCCGCCATACGTCGTCTTATAATTCCTTGGATATATGGAAGTGCATCTGGCATGTAACAACAAAGTTGGTCGGAGGGATTCAGGCCGATGGATTACATATTTGCCCACATTTGAACATGTTGATGCTCTATCAGAATTCGTGACCAAAGATAGAGTTATCTGTTAATGCCATAACAGACAGCGTGAAGTTCGCCTCCTTAGTATCATGGTGCACCCCGCGATTAAAGCCTTTTGACCTGAAGGGCGTGCATAACGCTAAGGCTGAGATCGCCAGGTCGTTATCGATCGTTATTTTGAATTGGTGGGCGGATGTTATTGTGGGCCTACGTCGACAGCAAAATACTAGCCAGATTGATAGCCGAAGTTAGCCCGTCAATCTTCAAAGGCTGGTTCCCCAACTTTTTTTTCTTAGTGGAGAGGCTGGACCATTCATCATGACTTCAACGACTCACAAACTTTCTTCCTCTTCTATCTCCTTCTATCGCAGCGTCATAAAAGTTGCACCGGATTAGAAAAAATGCCAGAGCTCTTGGACTTTGATGAGCAACAGAGGCAACTGGAAGATGATCTTAGCAAGCTGCAGAATGCCCTGAAGCATTGGCAGACCTGGCATGTTGAGTATGAGATGCTCAAAGAAGAGGTTGAAGCCGTTTGCAAGAATGGCGAGACGGAGCTTAAGGCTATTCATGCCGGATTCGAAGGAGAGCTGCTGAAAGATCGTGAACTCGATGAGATCTTTGGTGAGAGGACACATCGATCTGGTGAACAGATTCTGAACATTCTTGACCGTCGCATCGATTACGTTACCGCGAATATCGCATCGCTGCGAAATCAAATCAGCGCTGCTGAGACCAAGCTTGATGAAAGTCAACCCGACTTTACTGAAGACGACGGCCTGCCTATTACGGAAATTATCGAGCAGCTTGACGATGACGACAACGTTATCTCTTACAAGCTTAACCAACCTGATACGGCCTTACCTCAGATTCAAGATGCCCTTCAGAAGGCCGGTATCGACGATCTCGAAGATAGCAACTCAGTCTCAAAGGCCGAGAGCCCTAGACAAAAGGAAGCGGAACACTCCCAAGAAAATCCCTCGCAACATATAGAGCTTGAATCCACGACTCTAGCACCATCCGCCACTAAAGGGGTGGTGTTTGCTGCAGATACTAAAATGCAAGACGGCCCAATGCCCCAAGTCTCGCGGAATGCTAAGCGTGTTGAAGAGATCATGAACCATGCCAAGGAGCAGGAGAAGATCAGCAGCGAGCAAGCGTACATCCCCGAGGATGAGGATGAAGAGGATGCGGAGTTGCGGCGGCAGATGCTTGAATACTCGGGAGAAGTTGGTGCTGTTGTCGCCGAGCTGCAGCTCGAGGAGGGAGACAGCGATGACTACGAATATGAGGACAGTGATGAAGGTTTTGAGGGTGATGATGACGGCCAGGAAGACAAGTATGGTCGGTATACTGGCCGCGTTGTGACGGATGATTACCGTCAAAGAATGCTAGAATTGGAGAAGAAACTGGGCATCAAATCTCGCTTCACGGAGCAGCCAGAAGATAGGGATGGTGACGCGAGTTCGGATGACGAAGAAGGCATTGGCCGTATCGTGGTCAAGCCAGCCTCGGTAACAACATCATCATCAGCCTCAAAACCTGCGCCCGTCAAGTCAAACATCAAAGAAAAGCAACCAGAACAACTCAACGGCAAGAAGGGCGTTCGCTTTGCTTCCAATCTGGATATCGCACCAGAGAATGAGCCTCCTGTCCTTCCAGCGAGAGAAGCTCCTATGAAGGAAAAGGAACCCATTGTGGAACCATTGAGCGACAAAATTGTTGAGCGCTCTAGCACCGCCAAGGCTCCCGATACATCTGAAGTCAAGTCGACGCGCAAACCATCGAGATTCAAGAAGGCCAGAGATACTGTTCCACCGGGCCCTCTTGATGTCCGTGCAAAGTTCTTAGATCAAGACAGGCCCACGGCACCTACGGGTCCTGAAGGAACAACACTCGCTGACACATTAGTTGAGCGCGAATCCATACGCGCTGCTCCCCACCCACCGGATGAATTCGATGATGAGTTGATATATCAAGAGGTCGCTGATGAGCACCACAAGCTTCGAAAGAAGTTCATCCAACGAGAAGGTGGGTTCCTCAAGGAAGATGAATCTCCGATCCAACCTTTGGAGGAGCAAGATGGTGGACGAGAGCCAGTCAGTCGTTTCAAGGCTGCCAGGCTCTCAAAGTACTGAACAAAACAAAATAAAGAACAAAAGTAAGGCACTCGGGTCTGGAAATGACAATGGAATGAGCTGCAGGGGGAACGAAGAGTCGAGAAGAATCGATTTGTTACCCGTCTTATGCTGCTCTCGAGTTGCATTTTGTGAAGGGCATCAGTGATTGCTACAGTGCTACACTCTAATACGCGTCGTTTATGCTAACCCTATGTAAGGATGGATAACTTGACATTTGATTTGGTTATTGACTATTGACTCTGATGGGGGGTCACACGGAACGCTTTTCAAATCTGACAATTGATGTGTTGCAGCCTTTAATCTGCTTCTACATTACTAGCGGCTCCAATAGTAAATTCAGACGGGCTCTCTGAAACCATTACCTTAAGCTTGTGGTTTTGGTTATTCGTTTCACCCTTTACATTTCATTTTAGCTATCACACCTTATTTATTAGTGGCCTGAAGAATCCACGTGCCTATTAGTATTCTTATCTGTTGTCCTCCGCCTCGGACCCTCGGTGGCTTAGTTATGACTTGCGTGATGTTTTGTCTGCGTCTCTCTTAGTATCTATCCCTGTTTGTCGTATTGCCTATTCAAGCTTTTGAGGCTTGCATAAATGTGGAATGCGGGCGTTCCGGAAGTTCGGCACCGCATCTTTCGGCAGTGACCGTGCCGGTTAATGGCTTGCTGACGGCCTTGAACCCTATCATTGGCGAATGGCGTGCCTGGACGAAACCATACTCGGCGTCAGTTTGCCGTACGTCTTATACATAGTATCCTTAATAGTACGGACCCTGGCCAGAACACTCTCCCTACGGCTGCTCCCGTAGACAATATCTCAGGCCTGGACGGCTACTCGGCATCTCAAGCGTACGTCACAGAAGTCTCTGGTCAAAGCTGAACTAACAGGAATCATACGGTGAGGCCAATCAAGAATGTAGACAAAGACAGGAGCTGCTGGGACCGAGTGGCTGAGTTTCAGTGAACAGAGAGGCCTCTCAGTTGGCTGAGGGTACTTAAGAGCTCGTTCCTAGCTGTGGGATTACTGACTTGAACAATACAATACACAGACAGCACTAATAAACAAACAAATCTCCTTCATCACCTACTCACTACCTTTCCTCTTCTTATCCAGATCCATCACTCCATCTCCCTCGAATCATTCAAGATGCCCGCCGCCATGGAACCCACTCAGCAAGCCCCCATGACCTCTGATAACGGAGACATCGTCACACAGCAGCCTGTAAGTTGTATAGCACGCAAGGCTCCATCCTTCACATACTAACACGTATCAAGAGCGCTGAGCCTCAGCCTGATATGACCATGCGTGGTGGTGAGGAGGCTGGCTGTGAGATCTGCTGTGGTCTCTGCGCCTGCGATGAGGGATGCTGCTAAGCAGACAGACTCACGTAGAGTGTTCTGAGCAGAATAGACTGCTCGGGATTGGAGTTTGGGTAGCATTGTTATCGTGATTTAGCAACTCCCGTCTGGATGGTTGATCCAGTGGAGCAATAAACTACATTCAAAACATCTGATGCCTTCATGATATAGGCTTTATGTCTAATAGTAACCTAAACCAGAGATCTGGGACAGATTCTATGTCAGTTTGGCCGAACCCTTTTGAGGAATCCGTCTTCCGTATCCACCTACGCCTGAAGGCTCGTAGTACAAAGATCAGCGAACCAATAGATAGGCATTTATACAGAGTCTTAGATAAATATGCAATATTGCGATCATCCACAGAATACAAATCAGACTGGATTTCAAAATTGGTACGGTGGTGTTGTATGTGTGCCGTGTTTTTCAGGAACCTAATCATACTGGCTTGTTCATACTGCCTAAATAGAACAAGTTCATCCTATCACGCACATCTATTTGTACCCGAAGACTCTTTAGCAAGCAAACTTTTGCTTAGTGTAGGTTTCATAGTGTCTTGTTCTCCTTCGTCTTCGTCTTCTTCTTTTTCTAGGCTTCTTCCGCATCATGTTCCTGTATCTGAGCTCTGAGATGATCCGGGACGTCCTTGATGTCGATAAGTTGGAGGCCTTGTTTCTTTTTATGAGAACCTTGGGTACCAAACGTCACCTCCATCTCAAGCTTCTTATTCTCATCGAACTCATCGGTAGCCGTTAGTGGTGGCGACCGCCCTTGAGTGGCAGAGTTTGGACTCTTCTGCGGTCTGTGAGGTGTCGATGGAGCTGGACCAGGCCGTCTCGGCGGCCGCAGGGCACTGGGTGGTGGCTTATTCTTTCTTCGCTGCTTCAGTCGTGCCTGTTCTTTCCTGTTGAACTCTGCAATCTCCTTGGGGCTAGGGCCAGATTTCTTAGGTGCTGGGCTGGCTGTTGCTGTTGGGTTATAAAGCGTTGGGTTGCCCCCTGGAAGTGCCAGTCCACCTACAATCATGGGAGCAATATTCGACTGTTGTTGCGTATTGCTGGAGCCCGCTACGGTGGGTGGTGTTTTGGCGGTAGTAGTATATTGCTGAGCTGCGGCTGTGCTTGCGGCTGCTGGTGATTGTTGGTCTGGCGGTATTTGAGTGGGCGCTGACTGAACAGGTGAGGGCTGGCTTTCAGCTGGCAAGATAGATGAAGGGACACTTTGAGGTTGTTGTGAGTTTGGTTTAGGCTGTTCCTCTGGTAGGGTCGTTGCCGTTGGTCTTTCGACCTCATGATCACTGATGGATGACTCCTGCGCGTTAGTCTCAGGAGTGTTAGCTTTCTGACTGTTTGTTATATCCGCATCAGTCTGTTGAGCTTCAGTATTCTTATGAACAGACTCTTTGCCTGAAGGAGAAACTGCCTGGTTTGAAGCACCATTCCCAGCAGCAATACCCCCAGCACCTGCGAGGGCTAATAGGCAGCGAGCCGCCAAGTCCGCCTTCGCTGTATCATTTCCGCTGTCTTCATTGACCGGGGAGCGCGTTTGTTGTAATGTTTCTGGCTGTGCATGAGGTTCCCTTTGCGGCACTGACTCAAGGGTTAATTGGACCGCGGGAGTGTTCTTGTGTGCTCGCGACTTCGGTTTCGCAATCTTTCGGGTAGCGAGCTGTTCAGCTGTGGCTTCTTTTACTGGATCAGGAGGATTGTTGTCCGTGGGAGTTTGAGCGTAGAACTTGTCTTTGTCTGTCTGCTTGTCGTCCTTGAACTCGTCTATGAGCTGCTCTACAAGCTCTTCTTGCTCCGAGTCAGTCATCCCTATCTTGGTACTCGGGGCCTCTGGTTGTTGAAACGAGATGTCAACGTCGGGCGGCGGTGCAAACGACTGCATATCCTGCATAGCAGTATCTTCGTTTACTATCTCTCTCATTGGGCTCGTTGACAGCTGTCTTTCTGGTTTGTGTCTTCTGAGGAGTCTCCATCTTGGTCCATGAGGTCATTGAGCAGTTCTTGAGCTGCATCTCCTATTCTTTTCCTTTCCTCTTCATTTGGTCGCCATACATCGGTCATTTGAGCGTCACCCGTTGTAGATGTTAGGAGGGTCTGCTCCTCCAGTATACCTACACCAGGATCACCGGCGGCACCAGACTCGGAACTCCCCATCTCTTCGTCACTGTCCTGAGGATTGGCTCTTGCGACTGGTGTTTCTGGTCCTCCGTTCAAGCCCTCTTGTTGGTTGTCGGCAACATTATAGCCATCGAGGCTATCTTCATATATATCTTCGTCAGATTCGTTGTATTCATGCAGGGTAGATGCTGCGATTATCTCATCGAGCGAAGTCTCTATGTCTTCGCTTCCCCGAAGCATGGGAATGGAGCCAGGACCAGGAGAGCTGGATTGCTGCCCTATAGTTGTTCCTTCAGATTTAGAGTGGCTCAGCGTGTTTGAAAGGAGCGAAGTCGAAGCCGGGGGCAAAGTTGTCCCATCTTCATTGACTTTGAGCAGTGGTGTCTTTTTATCGGCATTTTCACAAGCTTTAATAAAAGCTTCAGTCAAAGCCTGTTGGTTCCTCTCAGTGCTTGGGTATACAGTAGTAAATTGGTATCCCGTGGAAGGCTCATTCTCGGCGGATACGACGCTTGAAAAGGGCTCTGGGGAGGCCTGAAGAGAGACTTCGCTTTGGCCGTCTTGGGCTCCCGATGCTATACTTACGGGGTCGCTAGTCAAAAGATTAGAGACAGATGTACTCTCTGGGGTAGCAGGCTCAGTAGTCTTTGTCAAAGGAAGCTCAGGGGTAATTGGATGTCTAACGACAGGGCTTCCTTGAGCATCGTGTTTCGAGTCGTCATTCGAGATGGGTGTGGAGTGAATAGGGACGTTGGCGGAAGTGGTCGTAGTATCAATGGCTTGCTGAGTCTCCAGAGACTTGAATGAACTAGTAGGCTGTCGGTCCAACAGCCCCACGGACATCTCGCACATTTTCTCCTTCTTGTCTTCATACTTTTTATCCTTAGTCTGGGTGATACCTCTAGTAGGAACACCCCTTCGTGATTGCTGATGTATGCTCTTACACTCCTTTGCCTTTGTGCCGCCCATAGAGGACTTGGGCCCCGGTTCATTTCGCCTCGAAGTCCCTGCAGCAGACAGTCTTGAATGTATCGTAGACTTCACGAAACCTCGAATAGATGAGTGGATAGCGATGGGACGGTCGAGGCCGGTTGCATGAGTCTGTGTGGGCTCGGGTTCCGCATTAGTCGTAGGCTCAGGGGAGTCAGGAAGTGTGATAGTGGCGGGAAAAGATGAGGATACACCAAAGTATTCTGGCTCCACCACTTCGTCCTCAGCTCTGCTGCCATGAATAGTGACCAAGTTGGCGTAGATGCTTGGCTGGGGTCCCTCGAGAGCCTTCCCCTTATCGAGAGACGTCTGTGTGTCCGTGTCCTCAGACGAAGCTGGATCTGAACTCAGCTCTGGGATTGGAAGCTCTGGTATAACGACTGGGGGCTCGGGCTCTTCCTGGATAGGAGAGTCTACCAAGTGAGTCTGTACGCCCCGACTGGCGTACGTTTGGGGTGCCAGCTCTAAGGGCTTGTGCTTCATGTCATGGCTAGCAAGATCTGTTGGCTCCGTTTGTGTGCTCGCATTCTTGACTACGGTCCGTCTCGGTCCCAGGGTGCTGTACCATCCTTCTTCCCAGGCTTTTTTGATGTCTTGGCCTCTTGGAATAGGTCGTGTGTCAGCAGGAGCCGGAGCTGGGGGAGGATGAGGGGCTGGGGGAGCCGGTGCAAGAGAAGGTACCGGTGTAGTTGGAGATACCGGTGCAGTTGAAGGTTCCAGTACAGTGACAGGTCCAAGTATAGTTACAGGTTCCAGTATGGTTAAAGGTCCCGATATAGTTGAGGTTACCGGAACAGTTGAATTTACCGGAGCGGGCTCATGGACAGGGGGCAGAGATACAGGGTCAGTGGCTCTAAAGCTTCCAGCTAATGTCGCCTCAGCAGATCTGGGAGGAGCAAGCAGCCTCAGGCGAGCCATTTCTCGGATGTGTTGGCTGTTTGCTGGCCCTCTTGATTGAAGGCCCTCCCAGACTAAGCCAGTCCTCTCATTCTCGAGCTTCTGCCTCTCCTTCTCGATTCCCATTCTCTGGTTTTCTGCTTCGGCAATCCGATTCTGCTCGTCGAGGACTTGAGCTTGTCTCCTGATATTGTCCTCCTCGACCAGCTGTCTCATCCACCGTTTTGCACCAGTATCGCTGGGCTGGATGCCGGTTATGTCTCCGCCTGGTAGGTCAGGGTATTTAAATTCAGTGCCCGTGATCTCGTATAGCTCGTCTCGTGTAGAATTGAGATATACCCTCAACATTTCTTTTGCTTGGCTAGCCCTGAATCTGATCATGGCAAGGTGTGTAAGGATGCTTGGAATCGCAAGATACTCCCATACATTCCACATGGTGGAAAAGAATGGTCCTATGGGCCTTTCGAATCCGTATCGAAATACCTTTGGAATAAGAACCAAAATGAATAACTTGAGGACGGAAAGGATCAGTACGGCCAAGCTGACAAGACAGTTGCCGAGAAGGATTGTGGTGGGCACAAGGACGTTACCCATCGCCTTGAGGGCCTTGTAAAGAACGTAGATGGTGGCGAATGCAATTATGTAGTATTTGTTGTCGAAAGGCTCGTCGATGGTGAAAATAGAATCCCACAACCAACCCCAGAGCCAGCTGGGATCTAATTCGTGTGCCATGTTGTTGATTCGTGTTGAGGGAGTGGCTAAGAAGTCGCAAATGTTAGTTCCCTTGATTCGTGGTGATTTCGTCTACGGTAGTAAGTATAGAGTATAATATCGTATCCGGAGCGCATGAATGATATTGTGGATGTGTATATAAGTGAGCGAAAGATTCTTGGAACTCACTTGATAATGATGCGTGGGTGATGGTTTATCATATAGTACTGAAGAAATCTTTTCAAGAAGCAGAGTTTTGAGAGACATATAGTTATTTGGCGAATTTATTGTCTCCCAATATTCTTTTGTTGTGAATAAAATCCTTGAAAGTGACCAGGCCAGATGCTAGCAGTGTTCAACCACAAAAGAGTCACTGAACAAGCAAGCACTGGCGAACAGTGACAACAAGAGTGAAATCCCTTTCCATTCCTGAGATGTGTTCACGGATCCTGCCCAAGACGCATAAATAGGTATCGGCAATGAAGAGATGGCTTTGTTAGCATAGGGCCACCAAAACAATGTCTAGGATGCCTTCAAGTTCAGCCTTATTGTATCATATCCATTCCGTCAAAAGGTCTTCATGCTTACGCAGTCATGGACAAACACAAGATAATGGTTAATGAATAGATATTCTTTATTTCCGCGCAAGCCTTTGTTGTTGAACATCGGCCAATGGAGCAGTGCCACAAAGCACTGCTATAGACAAAGACAAACGCAAACCTAGGTATCTGTGTCCAAACAACGCCAGTGATTTGTTCCCAAATGCTCCAATACCCGGTCCCATCGTCACTCATTATACTGGTTTGTATGCACTATCCTGCCTTGCGACCTCTCGCAATCAGTCTTCTGTGCAATTCAACCATCACGTCACTCCACTGCTCTTGTCCAGCCCCAACAAACTTGCCAATCCGTGTGGTTAGAAATTCAGTCACTTTGAGTACGTTAAAGTGTTCACCATACAGCACCTTGGCATCAGGTGCAATCACCACGTTGAGTGCTTCGGCGCTGCTTTGACCTTGGAGACCCAGCTTGATTTCGAGGCGTGTCTCGAGAGGCACGAGCAGCAGAGATGTTGTGATGGCTATGCTTGAGTCGGATGTTTTCTCTACTGCCGTGGGAAAGGTAGCGTTCAGTCGGACAAGTTGCGAAGAGACGAGGTTTGCCTTGTCCCAGGCATTTTGGACACTTTTTAGGAGGTGGGCAACCTCAGTGCGGCTATGAGGAAGCGCACGAACGTAATCTCGAATACTCTGTAAGAAGAACTCCTTCTCTGTCGTCTTGGGAAGTGCATTCTGCTCTCGGTTATCAGCGATATACCAGAGATCAATTCTCGAGTTCGGTTGATGCTCCTGGAACGCGGCGATATCAAAAACGATCTCGATCTCACGCCTGTAGGCCATCGATAGGACAGTTCCAGATATGCCAGTCACTGACCAGCCATATTGCTTCTCGATGGAATCAACTCGAGCTAAGACTGTGTTAGTCACAACTTTAGAGCAGATTTATCGAGACTTACCCTTAAGACTATTGACCTCTGTGCTCGTCCAGCCACGACATTCCTCTCGTATCTTCTCGGACTCTGCGATTTCATCGACGCAATTCTGCTTCTGCGTGATCAAGTCCTCGACTTCAACTTCTGATGCTTGAAACTGCTCCCTTAGCTCTGCGATGCGCTTCTTCTTGTATTCGACATCCTCGTCAAGAGACACCAGCTCGTCGCGGGCAGCCTCGAGATCGGCAGGGTCACAGTCAGCAAGCTCCCGAGCGATCTCCTCGAGATTATTTCTTTCCTCTAGTAGCGACTTGTAGCGAGCCACAATCGGGGGTAGCACGGAATCAAGGAGACTCTTCTGCTTATTCAGAAGCTCCTTGTCGGTTTCCATACCATCGTCAATTCCTGAAAGACCTTCTTTCAATCCCTCTTGAAGTTTCATTCGCCACTCATACCACATGGCTTTGCTTAACAAGCGAGCGTGGTTCTTGACATTCATAAACTGCTTGTCCATTAGAGTCTTGATCTCAGGTGTGGCTGCCATATACTCCTTGAACAGAGGCGGGTTCTCCTCAAAGGTGTCGGTCTCAATTTCCTTCACGATTCGTCGGCCTTCCGATATATACTTCTTCAGCTCACGGCATGAGTGCTGGTAGAGTTCAAGCATCGGCACTGTGCAAGCTCCAGCGACAACACAACGTTCGAGGGAAAGGTCCTCTTCACCATCATCAAGGAATCCGTTGTCGAGGGTTCCAGGCGCTTGCGTGTGACGACGCTTGGTTGTTGTCAGCTCCATGAAGCGAATGGAGGTCATGTTTAGGAAATCCTGAAGATGAATTCTGTCTCCGTCCTGGTCGGCCTCTGCCTCTACTTCCTCCTCCAGCTGCTCCGCATCTCTGATTGGGGTTTCATCGAAATTCACCTGGTGCCCAGCCCTATCATCTTCGACCTCCTTGAATCTACCCTGGTGCCTTGGCGTAGTTGCTGCATCGAGCTTCTCTGGTGAGGACAAGGTCGGTGTAGCAGTGTTTGGTTGCAGGCTTTGTCGGAACGAATAATTCAATCTTCCCGTCGTCTCCTCTTTGGAGGGCGGTTGCTGAAGTCTGACGTTCTTGACTGGGCTTCCTTGGTGACCTCTGAGTCTTTTGACACCATCGTTATCTTCTGGTTCACCCTCATCGTCGTCGAGTTCGTTGGGTCGCTTGCCGAGAAGACCTTTGGCACTTCCTACATGAAGACTCTTACGACCCCTGAGCGGCTTACGCTTAGGACTGAGGCTGTCAATCATTTCTCGTAGGTTAAGTGTGGCTTCGGCGCCGTCGGCTTCCCTCTCAAGAATTTTTCTGCGGTTTTCTTTATCTTCTTCCTCCTGTACCTCACGGTCAATCTCTTGTGTCAGCTCCTTAGGGTCTTCAAACATGACGCCACGCTTTCCCGGCACGAAATTCGTAGCCGTATCACCAATGGAGCCTCGTCGATCGAAAAGCGCAGCGACCTGTGGGGATCCAAGTCCGGCCCGGTCAGCCCCAATTCCTGACAAGCTTCGTTGGGGTGTAAGTATAATTGTCGGAGTTCGGTTGCTGTTCCTAAAACTATCCTGGAAAAGACCTTGCTTTGGAGTGGACTTGACAGGCGATGGGGTCCTTGAACTAGCTCTTGTCGTTCTGACGGAAGATGGTCGCTTTGGCGAAGCCGAGCGAGGGTTTCGTTGTGTAGAGCGAGGTGTAGCATTCTTTTCCGATACAACTGAATCGAGCTGAGGCGTAGCTAGTTTGGTAGATTTTGGTGTTCTGGCCTTGGTTGACTGCGGTGTTGTTGTTGTTGCTTTTACAGGTGAAGGTGTGTGAGAAGTTCGAGAGTTTACTCGAGGAGTTGAGATTTTAGTACCAGAGATGCTACGTGGAGCGCTCCTTGGAGTCCTTGAGGGTTCGGGGCTTGGTGTCTCGGTCTGCTTATCGTTCGGTGTTGTTGGTGTAGCTTGTTCGTCAACTGCATTCTTGATAATAGCGGCCTGGAGTATATCATCAGGACTATCTGCACAATCAGCCTCCTCTTCCATAACCCGCTTGTCCAGGTCCCGTGAGCCACCTGCCGCTTTACTGAGGATACCCCCAATGGCGGTGGTCATATCCATACCCACTGTAGCTTCACCTTCATCCTCATCCTCATCCTCATCCGCTTCCTCATTGTCCTCTAGGCGGTCAGTCCCGGGTTTTGACAGGATCTGGCCAACTGCAAGAGTCATATCCATGGGGGCATCATCATCATCGTTTTCATTTTCAGCGCGGTTGACCGTACGCCTCCGAGAAGCGGCGATACTCTTCCGCTTCTTTTGTGACAGGACTCCACCCATTACAGTAGTGAGTTCCATCGACATGTCTTCGTTGCCGTCTGACGCATCATCTTGCTCGAGCGCTGGACGTTTGATGCCACCTATTGCGGTCGTGAAGTCCATGGTAGCCTCTTCCATTGGGGTGTCCTCTTCCTCTTCATCGGCATTGTGAGCGTTGGTTCTCTGGGGTTGGCTGACAATACCACCAAATGCACGCGTAACATCCATAGACATATCCTCATCCGGATTATATTCTTGTGGGGGCTGGGGTTTGATGATGCCCCCTATTACACGAGTGACGTCCATAGACATATCCTCATCCGGGTCATACTGCTGTGCAGGCTGGGGTTTAATGATACCACCGACTACGCGTGTCATGTCCATATCCATGTCCATACTCATGTTGGTTCCGGTAGCATCCTCCATATCCTGCATTGCTTCATCTTGCTGAGTCTGAGCTGGGAGCGGTAAGTTTTCTTGATCTTGTACGGCAATGTTGTTCTTGTTCTCCTTGCCCCATCCAAACATAGGGATATATTCTTCGTCCTCGTCAAGGTCGTCGTCTTCATCATCTTGGAGTTGTTGATTGCCAGCCCTTCTCGCAGCCAGTCTCAGGGCTTCATCTAATGTGGATGACTCTCCATCGGAATCTACCGATCGATCTGAAGCAGCTGTTGTTCCGGTCACATCATCGACAGTCATCATCGTTCCATCGTCGGATTCACTGCTATCATCGTCGCCATCTACCTCAACATCGGCAACCTCTTCGACTGCATCTGCAGGTTCGGAATCTGAGCTATAGAGCGTCGTCGCAGTGTCGTCTTCGGAGTTGTGGAGATTGACTGGCGGGAGTCCAGAACTTCGTCTCTGCTTCTTCTCTTCATCGTCGCGTTCCTGTTGCTGAGTTGCGGCATTAGAAAAGGCTGAGTTTCGCCTTGTTGAGTCGGTAGACGTCGTCGAGTCCTGGTTAAATTCAACTTCATGAAACGTGTGCAGAGTTGCCTCGGCAGCAAAAGATACGCGACGGTTTGCAAGAGATTTGCGACGAGCATCGCGACGCTCACGCTCCTCTCGTTCCCGAGCTGCAGCTTGCTGCTCTTCTTCTGTCTTGACAGCGATCTTGGAGCCGCTATTATCCGTGCTGTTCGGAGTAGAAAATTCTTTTGTCGGTTCACCAAAGTCAATTAGATCGGGTTGTCTCGGCTTCATAGGCGGTATTTCAGGTATCGGCATGGTTTGTTTGAGAATTGAGCGCGGGGCTCTTGATGGGACTGCAAGAGACTGAAATTATTAGTTATTACTTATCTCTGGAGTAAAAAATAATCATGTCTCACAGCTCTTCTGTTTCCGTTGGCTTTCATGAGAGCATCCAAGCCACCAGGACCTAAACTCTTGCTCCTCGACTTTTTGCGGCTCGCGGCTAACGAGCTTGTGACGTCGACAGTCGCATTTTCTTTCTCGAACGCCTTATTAACATCTGTATGGGCACCGATTGATCTTCGCGTGCGCCTTGTAGCAGGCAAAGTTGCATCGGCGGGCGCCATCATGCGTAATTGAGCCGTTGGGTTTTATCGAGTCAAAAGTCAACCCCCAACCTGAAGCGCGACGACGATAAGTGATAGTGGGCTGTGACTTGGCTATCTCGCGTGTTTTTGTTTACTTTGGCTGCCAGGGGGGAGAGTGGGGCTGGCATTTATCAACCTCAAATGGCCCACTTTCGATCACAGCCATGGCGCCTTCTCACGTGAGCCTGAGCCACAGCGATTTTTGAAAAAGTCACGTGAGTGTCTCTGCACCTGCCTCGCGAAAATTCCAAGCCCTAATTGTCCTTACCTAAGGAAGGCACGCAAAAATTGGTGTTATTTTCTCCTTCCGCCTAGCATAGCCAATATCAACCTCGTCTCACCCAGCTCAACCACACGCCATCTCGTTACGGTACCTGCCCGAGAAGGATAATTCAAGATGTCAGTGACGGTCCAGCCCAACTGCAGCGTCGAATCCGAATGAATACACGATCTCGAATCCGAATGAGTCGCTAACCTTTGCATCAGGGCGACCGAGTTGACCGTCCAGTCGGAGCGTGCTTTCCAGAAGCAGCCTCACATCTTCCAGAACTCGAAGACCAAGACCAAGAGCACCCGACCGGGCAAGGGTGGCCGACGATGGTATAAGGACGTCGGTCTGGGTTTCCGAACCCCCAAGGCCGCCATTGAGGGTAGCTACATCGGTACGTTCGACAGATTTTGAGATTTTGAGATTTTGGGACTTGCAGGAGCACAAGAAGACGAATTTTGCCAAACGACGGGCACACAAACAGCGACACCAATCAACCGTGCTGGGAGAGATTTGCGCAAATAAAATAACACGTTGAGCGCATCACTAACATTTGGATCTACAGACAAGAAGTGCCCTTTCACTGGTCTCGTCTCTATCCGTGGCCGTATCCTGACCGGTACCGTCGTTTCCACCAAGATGCACCGCACCATCATCATCCGACGAGAGTACTTGCATTTTATCCCCAAGTACTCTCGTTATGAGAAGCGACACAAGAACGTTGCCGCTCACGTCTCCCCCGCTTTCCGTGTTGAGGAGGGTGACCAGGTCACCGTTGGCCAGTGCCGACCCCTCAGCAAGACTGTACGTTTTAGAACAGACGAACTGGTATCAGGGATGCTCGCTAACATAATTTAAGGTCCGCTTCAACGTCCTGCGCGTCCTGCCCCGAACTGGCAAGGCTGTTAAGAAGTTCTCTAAGTTTTAAGTTGGGACTTTCTTCTGGCATTTTTTCGGCGTGATAAGCATCAGGAGAGATGGGAAGTTTCTCCTGAAGGGTCGGGCACCGGATGTTGCGTTGCAAGTGATTGTGCTATAGATGCAATCGCGAATAAAAAAGGATTCACGAAGACAATTGTTTTGGGTTGATGGTTCACAATCGGGCGTGATATGGCTAGGAAAAGGGTCTTCATGATCTCAAGATTACGTTCATACCTTTGACTATTCGCCTACCAAGAAATGCCAGTGCCGTGAGGAACTGTTGTTTGACCTATCTGATGCGGTTGTGTGTGGTGAAGACTCCATGATACATAGATGCAACTGCAGTTTGATGATGAGGTGCCAGTTCGCCTGAATCAAATAAATGGTTATGACAATGATATGAATAATTCCCATTTGGCCTAGATGCTTGATATTATGATGTCGACCGGCTCGGATCTTTGGATCCTATGGGTTTAGTCTCGCCTGATGAACTACAAAAAATGGCGTTGGTATACAGTGCTTCGTACAGTGTTTCGCTGAAATTCTTACCTCCACCTATCGCAGTTGAAGCTATAGTCTAGTTTTTGGAGTGTCAACTTCGAGTCCAGTTTTGAACTCAATTCCAACCCTTTTCCCATAGACTGGTGCCAGTTTAGAGAAACCAGTTTGCTACAATGGGTTGGATATCTTCGGTCCTTGGTACCGGCAAGTCGTCAGACCCTCTTTCAAAACTCGATCCAAGCCTTCGCGACTTTCTGGAGAAAGAATCTCCCCTCAAATACCCTTCGAACCAACCTACGAACCCTCCTCCAACAAATCAGCAGCCCCGGGATGCCAATGCAGTGGCGACAATTACAGAACAACAGAAGCCAGTCGTACCTTCAGCAAGCTTGTATCAAGACGGTCGATATGCCCACCTCTGGAAGAACTACCAGCCGCTCGCCGAGATTGAGGCAGAGACCGCAACCGATCATGAGAAGCTAATGAGCGTCTTGGAGGCATACAAGGAACGAAAAGAGGCCATTGGCAAGGCAGCGTTGGAAAATTGTGCTGAATACCAAGAGGAGTGGGTGAATTGCATGAAGCATGGAAGCTGGGAGGATCAAATACAGATGTGTAGACATCAAGTTCGAAAATTCGAGAGGTGTTATATGATGCAATCAGTATGTGGGCCACATCCGCCTTACTCAACATCCCATTTTTAACTATGTTTTAGCGTTTTCTGAGAGCGTTGGGCCATGGGTCAGTGGTAGGCAGATCGCCTGAGGTGGAAGAGGATATCCAAATGCACGCCGACTCTCTTTATCAGCGAATGATCAAGCACGAGGAGGCAGTCGAGAAGGCTAAGGCAGAAGGACTGCCCGTGCCGGTCTTCCAGACAACTTTGCCGAAAGCCAAGAAAGATGCGGTCATGCCCACTGAAGAACTTCAACAGCAATGGAAGGAACAACTTGATAAGCTACCAGTTGATGAGCGTGCGGTTGAAGAGGCTGCTCTTCGTGCCGATCTCCAGGCCAAGGCCGAGGTCGCCGGCAGCGTTCAGAAAATTTGGGATACACAGGCGGAGCAGAGGAAACAGCGGCAGGCAGAAGGAACATCTACGTTTGGAGATTACATCGCAGCTTTGTTTGGGAAATCTGGGAAATAAAACGGCGGGCAGAGAAGCATACTGTACAGTCATGTATATTATGATGAGCAGACTATTAGCATAGCTCTCCAGGCTGCATGCCCCTATGTAAGACTACATGAATAAATAAATGTACCAATGTTATAAATGCAATAATCGGTTATTGTTCATTCCGGTCTCTTATAAAACATTATATCTAAAGATGATTTCTCTATTAAAATTCTATATATACTGTGATAATTAAATTATAAGCTAGAAGTATTATTTCTAGTTAAGACTTGCAGCTAGGAGCTTATTCTAATATACAGAACTTAGTTTATAATTAATATATTACTGCTATTATATATATAAATCTTATAAATATAAATAAAATATTAAAATTTATTTTAATAACCTATATAGGGCCTACCTATATATAGAAATACTATACTGTCTCCTTATACTCCCCAGCTTTAATATTATATATTATGCTACCCTAAAGCAAGAGATTGAACTTAGTATCTATTGATAGTTTGAGAATGACGAGACAAACATTCAGACATAAACGAATTAGCACGGTTCCGTGGTCTAGTTGGTTATGGCATCTCGTTAACACCGAGAAGGTCCCCGGTTCGATCCCGGGCGGAACCATATCTTTTGCCATCTTTATGTCTTAGAGCTTCAGTATTGTTCTGCATTTATTAGCATTATCTTTTGGCATTTCAATGAATTATAAGTAATTGCTTATGTATTGTTCTTAGTAATTTTATCTATTCTTTACCTTCATCCACCCACTCGTTCCCCGAACGGGGGAATTCTTATTGCTACCTCGCAAGTCTTTGTTGGGTTGATTCGTATCAACAACCTCTTCTTCAACTTTCCATGCATCATCATTTAGAACTTCCCAGTCAGGGGCAGGCGCCTCACTGAGCAGCTTCTTCCTCAGCTTGTCGGCCAATTTCATCGGACCGGGAAGCTTGAATGTCTTACTGAACTCGGTAGCTTCAGCTCCGCCCAGGTAGTAGAAAGTTGTGCCGTGGGAATATTGTCCCATGCGGCTGGCATGGGCATCGGTTTCATTCTTGGATGCGCTGGGATCCTTCTTGCTAGATGATGAAGGATAGATATTTGCACCAACATTTTGGTGATTTGTGAGGAGCTCGTGTAAATTGCGCCCCATATTGCAAATGTCTTCAAAGTGAGTCCTATCACCTATAGAAACACCTTGCGTACTGCAAGCCCAGGCGATGTTGTAGGCGAGCAGAGTCACACCTTCTATGAAATATGAAAAGGTTGCTGGATCTTCCTTGGCCAACAGCGCTGGTGGCTTGTCAATGAAAAGAGGTCTTGGACGTGAAACACGCTGGGACTCTGTGTCTCCGGACTGAGAAGGATTCCCTGCTCCTGTCTGACTAGGATATACTGGATCCTCAGATCTGTAAGAAGCAGAGAGATTGAAGATGGTTGGTCGTGGGTAGTCGCGGTGAGGAAGAGTAATTGCCGCAGGAAGACGAATTGAAAGATAGTGTGATACGAGCATCAGGATATGACAAATGTGGCTGAGAGATGTTGAGATCATCTCTGGTGTTGATGCTGTAAAGGGAGTTAGTACATAGTCGAAAGAGTCGTGGAAGAGCCTACAGTTCATTGTGGCCAAATCAACAACGGGAATCCCGCCAAGGTAATACTCATATTTACCAGTAGAGCCTTCTTTGACACGTTCAAGTCCATATAGCCGGGCTGCCTCCATACAAAGAAAAGATCGTGTACGAGCCATGTCGCCAGCGCTGCGAGACCACTTATACCTAAGTCTGCCAATGTCCGTTTCTATATCTTTTTGCTGTTTCACTCTGCGCTCAACCAGACCACCAGACACAGCTGCAATATCCGACTTGCGACGAGAGAGCGCAGCTTTCCGGGCCTGGATCTCCTCCCTGGCAGCTTTGATGTCATTTCTGAGCTTATCGGCAGCGGCCAAAATCTGGGTCGTCCTGTCTTCAGCTGTTCGCTGTTGTGCCTGTAGTGATTCTCTGTGAAACTTGTTTGGGGCGCTCGTCTCATCTAATAGTTCGTTTAATTCATTTTGGAGACTCTCGTTTTGCAGGAGAAGTTCCACATTGCTTATGCGACCATCGAGAAGCGAGTTTCTGGCGTCCACGGTGCACAGAAACGGAAGACGCTCTGGGTCGTGAATACGATGGCAGATATCGCAGTCCATACTGGCCTTGTATCTTTGCCACCTGCGTTCAGGCAGTTGTCCTTATCTGTTGATCAAAGAAGCCCAGGGAATCACGTTCAGCCTTCCGGTGATGAAACAAGAGAGCCGGGGAGCATTTTCGTAAACCCGAGATAAGCGACTGAAAGTGAACGTAAAAGTAAAAGTGAAAGCCAAGTGACTTGTAGGTTTTGAAGTAGAAGATGGGAGTCACGGGTCGAGCATTGATAGTGACAATGTTGTGGCGCATGAACGTAAGCCACACAGGCAGCCAACCAAAAAATGCAGGAACACACACACTTCAGACTTCCTGTTAGTGAGCAAGTAAATGATTCAAATACCTTACCTAACTTCACCATTTAGGTATCGGGAATCAGTCTTCCTTCACTGAGCTCAGTAAGCTTTGATAGAGAAATCACCGCTTTGTGGAATACAAGATCCAAGACCACTTACCAACGTCTCAAGACAGTTGATCAGGCTGCTCACTCGACAGTGCTGCACGTTCCTAACAGACACCCCTGTTGCTTGGCCGACAAAACCCCTGGTGATTCAACGCGAAATGCCCAACATGGATACAGCACTTCCACTACAACAAGACGGCGAGAACAGTCACAGTCAAGACGATATCAAACCCACTGTCCCTGCTCCTGAGGAATCAAACATGAGCAACATCCAGAGACACCCGCATGCTAATAGAACGACACCCGAGCCTCAAGATGATCGACATGCCAACAATTCTGATCTGCCAGATACCCCTGGTGTTTTAGAACCATTTGACTGGGATGAGTTTGAAGCGCGTTATGAGGCTGCTTTGCAAGAGGCAGATGAGCGAGAGCGGGAGATTCTGAAGGAGGCGGATGCTCTCTCAAAGGTAAGTTCTTCTGAGCAATGATGCAGACTGGTGAAACTAACATCTGGGGAGTACTTCAAAATCTGGGCTGCGTCAGCGTCAGGGCACGATGATGAGCGGGCAGCGAAGCGCCTGCAAACACGACGACGCTTTGTGAATCTCGCTGAAAACAAGATGGAACGGAAACAACAGCATTGTGAGCCAGACGTGCTTTTTATCCCACCCTTTGACCAAGTATTGACGCTTTGCAGATGATCAAGTTGTAAGGGCCTTTGAGAGTGCTCTAGCACTTCTCAAGTCCCAGTGAGCCATCTATGGGCTCTGAGTTGATGGCTGAAGCTTCAACCAGCTCCATCATCAAACTTTTGGACTGTCTTCACACAACATACTTTGCTTGCCAGGCTGCAGGACATATTTTTATCTTTTCACACCGGATCAAATCGATGTTGGTGCATTGGCACGTGACATAATTTCGGCCTGGACGCGTCTTCCGCCAATCTCGCCAAATCCCAAGTTATGCCTGATCTCGCGTTAAAGAAAACAAGACATGCCGCAATCAAATAATGGAAGTACAACAAATGCGCATGGAATACCCAGCATTTCCACCGTACGTTACCCCGATACGCGCAGTTTGATACTTTACTGATACTTCTAGGACGATCTCGTTGCTTTCCACGAATCCCATTTCTCGCACACAGCCGTCGCCGCCTTCGGATCTGAATTCGTAGACTCGCCCTCCCAGGATCAAACTCAAGATGACGCCGTCAACGATACTCGGGAGGAGGAGGAGGACGATAGCCTGGGCTATTATCCGGATGGTGTGAAAAGGACTTTGACAGATGCGCAAATCGAGATATTTCGACATTCAGAACTCGAAACTCAACGCAAAGAGAAAGAAAGAGCGAAACAGCTGGGTTTGAAAGAAACAGCGCCGTCGAGCGACGTCATGGATTTGAGTAATGATACCCCCACTTCAAAGCAAACCAAAAACATGTCTTCCTTATTACCCGCTTCCTTCCAGAGCAATAAGAAACGAAAGAAGAAGAAGAACGGTCTTCAGCGCCCTCGCCCCGAACCGAAACCAGACTTGCGCAAACGAACCTGGGACGTTGTGGACAAAGGCTTGGACTCGCTGGAATACGACTAAGCATGTTCCCTGGATGAACAAGGGATACTGCTTTTGAACTTTCGAACGTTACCCGCCAAGACATTTCGATTGTAAGTTGATTCTGCCTCCAGTGTGTTTGAATCTCATTATGATGAAAACCCTTGTATCGTCATCCTTAGTCGGATCGGGGCTGGAGGTGGACGACGTATTGGCTCCTGCTGATATTGACACCTCTGCAGCCCTGAAATGTCGAACAATTAATCTTCTCTCTGAAATATGAGACTTTTATTCGTATTCTTCCCAGCAGGCAGTTTGTTTATGTTGCTAATCATGACTGTGGTGTAGGATACCGCAAAGCCGGCCAGTTTGACAAGTTTCACAAGGTAGCTTGTACATATTATATGTCTTTTAGTGGCCAATGAATATGTGAGGTAGGCGCTTTGACTGGTGGATCGCAAGCCATGTATTTTATTCGAGGCCTATTCGTGATGCAAATGTGATTTTTGGTCCCAATATTAAATTCTTGTTATCTGGACGCGGCCGGGGTCAGAAGAAATGGAAACAAGTATATTCGCGAACTACCTATCCCTAGGAGATGGGTCTACATATAATCTCGACCTACCTTAGACTTAGCTTGAGCATGGGATAATTATGTTTGTTTAGATGGCGACAAGATGTTCATAAAGTAACATTTATTAGCAGACTTGACCCTTTGGCCTTGGATAGCCTAAGCACTTCACGGTTTCTGTGACACCTGGAAGTCTTTCTAGACTGTGTATGTTAGTAACTGTTCAATAAGAAGTGAATGCCAGAAACAAACAGCTATCACGCATCCATTCAATTTGGATCCTAGACACGCCACCATCTATTTGCTTGCCTTGTGATTGATTTGGAGGTACTCGTGCCCATTCGCCAGTGTTATCGCGGGGCGGCCGATAAGCGCTACAGCGAATCATAGCCCAGCCCGCCCGCCAAAATACGGGGCAAATCTGGGCTGGGCTGGGCCCGACCTGAAATGCCATCCCACCTTGATTTTGCAAACCAAGTCAAAGCAGGTCCAGCCGCCTCTCCTCTTCAGCCTCTTAGACTAGAGACCTTGGGTTGGGCTAAATTAGATATACAACTACCTCGGCCTCAACCTCTCATCTTTAGCATCTCTGTCGCTCCGACCGTCGTTGACGTCCCGCGACACTATCTTCTTCCACCGCCAGCGTCGCCTCCCTGCCACAGTCTCGATCTCTGCCCATCATGGCGCGCGTCTACGCCGATGTCAACCAGAGCATGCCCCGCAGTTACTGGGACTACGACAGTGTTAACATCAGTATGCCCTCACCCCACGTGAGAACTCCCTTGACAATGAAGCTGATAAACATGTAGGCTGGGGGGCTCTAGAAAACTACGAGGTCGTCAGAAAGATCGGTATGCCGTTGTCGTCCATTTCGTTGCTTAGTTATTGACCCCTTGTGCGTCTGTAGGTCGTGGAAAGTACTCGGAAGTCTTTGAAGGCATCAATGTCGTCAACTACCAGAAGTGCGTCGTCAAGGTCTTAAAGCCTGTGAAGAAGAAGAAGATCAAGCGCGAGATCAAGATCCTCCAGAATTTGGCCGGGGGTCCCAATGTTGTTGCCTTACTTGACGTTGTTCGGGATGCGCAGGTTGGTGCCAACCTTTTCAACTGACATCGCAATATGTAACTGACCACACAAATAGAGTAAGACGCCGTCCCTCATTTTCGAGCACGTCAATAATACCGATTTCCGAAGCCTCTATCCCAAGTTCAATGACATCGATGTCCGGTTCTACATCTTTGAGCTCCTCAAGGCCTTGGACTTCTGCCACAGCAAGGGTATTATGCATCGAGATGTTAAGCCTCATAACGTTATGATCGATCATGAGAACCGGAAGGTTGGTCAATCTGGCATGACACGGCTGACGTAGAGCCCACTGACAGTTCATAGTTGCGTCTCATTGATTGGGGCCTGGCCGAATTTTATCACCCCGGTACCGAGTACAACGTTCGTGTGGCCTCTCGCTATTTTAAGGGCCCAGAACTGCTGGTCGATTTCCAGGAGTACGATTACAGTCTCGACATGTGGAGCCTGGGAGCCATGTTTGCTTCTATGATCTTCCGAAAGGAGCCGTTCTTCCATGGGAACAGTAACTCGGACCAGCTTGTGAAAATTGCAAAGGTTCTTGGTACTGATGATCTGTTTGACTACATCGACAAGTACGAAATTGAACTGGATGCGCAATATGACGACATTCTTGGACGATTCCAGAAGAAACCATGGCATAGCTTCGTCACCTCGGAAAATCAGCGATTTGTTTCTAATGAGGCCATCGATTTCCTTGACAAGCTACTGCGATACGACCATCAGGTTTGTTTATAGCTTCAACATCTCCTGTCTGATCTAACATTTGTGTAGGAGCGTTTGACCGCCAAGGAGGCGCAAGCGCACCCCTACTTCAACCCCGTCCGTGATCCCGAGGTTTTTAAGCAACACCTTGCAGCTGCTAATGGCGCTGCCAACAAGTCTTGAGAGTGCTTGGAGTCGTAGCTCTCCAACACTCATCACCTCTGGCGATCCATCTCGTGGCAACCCTGAACCCATGATACCCTGACTGGCGGTTACTGCTTTCCTTTGTCGGTTTTCCGTCCCTGATAGGATACACCCATACTAGGAAGAGAATATCTCAGCCGGATCTGCCTTGATCCTTTCCGCCATGAAAGCGCGCCGACTCAATGGCTCTGTGAGATGGACTCCGTGAGAATGGAGCTGGATGAGAATATTCAACAGCCTTGGCATGACGTATGACTCAAACGGTTCGGTGTAATGAGGAGAAGCTTGCGTGACATGCAGCGACATCTCGGACATCGTTACAGGGGCGATGTGGAATGAGGCAATGTGGTTTCGGCGTTCCAGGTTCTGGGGTTTATAGCACGTTGAGATCGAGGGCTAATCTAACCATCAATACTCCTAACTTTTTTTTTTTACTTTGTAGCTGGAGGTTTTTATGCTTTTGAGTCAGCTTTTTCTCGAGTAGCGTAAGCCTCAAATAAAACCACAGCGCTATGTTTGCTTGTTGTATATTGGTCTCCCAAGGCTTTATTATCTAGAGTCTTCTCTACCAAAAGTAATATGTAAAATCAGAACGACCATTCATATACAAGAGAAGCAAAAGTCTCGGCCACACTGATAACCATCTAGACCACAGGTTCGTAACGTGCCCCTAGGTGTCTTAATAGTGCTGATAGGACTGGACATCTCATGGAGACGCTTTCTACTGGGTGTCCTTTGGGCTTCTCTGGTTAGGGCACTTGCCCGCAAAATCCTCCTTGTTGAAGGACGGACGCTTGCTGTCTTTGATGTTGATTTGACTCTGCGCGCTAACTCATCCTGAGACTCACCGGTGTCTGATTCCGAATCCGACACAAATGAGAGGAGGGATCGGCGTGATGATGGTGCACGAGTAGTACGAATGGAAGCATGTCGAGGGGTGTGTGGTTTGTGAGAGCTTGAAGGGGGTGCTGTAAGGGGAGCCCTTGTATCCGTCGGCTTCCGCGGTGTCGATACCCCTTGAACCATGGTAGCTTGAGGCAATTCAGGCAGAGATTCGTCATAATGTGCAGCTTCGTCTTGAGGAGGTGCATAATCAGAGGAATTGTCGTCAAGACGAGACCCACTATCCTCAGAGTGATCGCTGTAGTTAGGAGCTTCTTCAACATGAACGCGCGAGGAAGGACAAGCGGTAGATGACTGCTCGTTTCCGACGGCCATAACGGTCTCCAGTGTTTCCATAGGCCCCTCTGGAATTGTATTTGGTTCCTGCAACAGCTCGGATGGCGTCAAACGTACTAGCTGTTCCTCCTGGTCATCTGAAACATCCTCCTTGAGTTCTGTTGACTCGTTTGTGCTGTTGTTGGAATTTTGGAGCCTTTCCCATGTCCGCCGAAGCTTGATGGCATCATCTGAAGTTCTAGCTTGTGGCTTATAAGACACTGGGCTCTTGGGTTTTGTCTTGAGAAGCCACTTGAGTTCGTTCGTTAGATGATGTTGACGTGTTACTGGACGTTCTTCAGTCGCCTCATCGCCATGATCTGATTCTTGTGAGGCTTCTTCATCGCGATCCGGACAATCATGGCCCCTCACAGCATGTGTCGAGTGATCTTTGGACCCAGCTTCAATAACGGGATTTGCAGGATTCGATTTCTTTGGCGCTCCAGCATTAAGCTGTACGGCGCCCCTTGTTGTGACTTTTGTACTGGAAACAGTATTCTTTTGAACCTTGCGTGTTGAGCCTTTGGGTCTTCCTCGCTTGCGCTTAATAGGCTCCATTGTCTGGCTCAGTATACCGCCAGCTGTAGGCTCAACTATGGGCGCTGCTCGTTGGTTGGGTTTTGGTGAACTACTCGCAACATAGACAATGGGCCCAGCGCTTCGAATTCGATCATCTGTTGGCATGACTGGCGATAGAGGTTTTCGAAATTCTACCTGGCGTTTTGGTGCTCGGACCCTTGAAAGAACAAGAGGAGCTTCGTCGTCTGAAAGCTCCATGCTAGAAACAGTATGTACATCAGAAGCAAAGAGTCTGTCGTTCCCTACCTTGCGCTCCAGTGCCTCAGGAGCACCGCTGCTGAAGGGAGTCGCGGTATCCTGTGAATCTGGTACAACCTGCCTTTGGGAGGTCCTCCCCCTCTCGGGTGCTATTGTTCCCAGCGCATCGCCTTGAAGCTCCTCCGAGGACGAGGCACACTCATCGCCGACATGATCGACACTCTTGAAGTCTTTGCGAACGACTGGATCAGCCTTGCATAGCTCCACCCTCAACCTCTGGCCTGATTTCTGCCATTCTTTGGCATCGTCCCAAGAGATCTTGCCCATATACTCAGTTTGCTTCCTCGCTCGGCCAGACCGTCTCCGACCAGAATCGTCTTCCTCGTCATTCTGTTGGGCCAATCTCACTACATTTCCATTGGTTCCTTCCAGTGCCCCTTGTGAATGTCGATGAACCTCGCCTTTCGCAGGTGTTTCTTTGGTTGGAAGGACAAGACTCGCCTCAGGGGTCGACGCTACCTCAGTAGTCTGAGAAAACATCAAATCATCATCTTCGTCGGTATCATTTATAGTTCTGTCAGGGACCGGACCTTCCTGATTATCGCGTGACTGTTCCTCAGACATGCATTTATGATGGTCATCTGCGACTGCCTCCTCTTCCGTACGAGAGCTGCTATGGTGTCTGCTCATTGCCTGCTTGGAGGATGCTTTCATAGAGCCAGCCCGCTTCGTCTTCTTGGCCCTGTTAAGACTCCAAATCGACGTCTGTCCGTTATGGGTAGGGAAGTCGTATCTTCCTCCGGCGAACCAAGGCCCTGGCATACTCGGCGACATGTTAAAATATGGAGGAATATCGTCCCGACCCCAGGCTTGCATGGGAAAACCGTGCATTCCTCCCCAGGGCCCAAATCCGGGAGTTCGCCTGAACCCAACTGACGAGCCTAGTTCATAGGATGGAGGACCAAAGTGAGGTTCACTGGCATGGAACATGGCGTTGTTAATTTGGGAGTGATCCATGGTCGTACCCATATCAGCTTGTAGTGCTTCCCGGGACACTTCGCTGTGAGTCCTTTGACCCGTTGGCGCGCCTTGTTCTGCAAACGTTGGCTCCTGGTTGTTCTGATTGTCGCTCTGAGAATGTTGCACTCCTTTGACCGGTTCTTCGCCATCGAAATATCCATCCGTAAGATCCTCGAGCAGAACTCCTTCATCTTCGTCGATATTACTATCGCCCTCCATCCATAGTCCCTCAACATCTCCCTCATCACGCATATTACGCAAATGACCGTTATTAACCACAATTTCTCCAGTGTTCATGTCGATTTCATCACCAATACCCTCAAAGTCCCGGCTGTATTTTTCGATAATATGAGCCATTGTGGCTTGCAGTTTATGGTCAGCATTCGCCCGCTTGAGAGCAAGCTGAATATCAGGATCTCGGCGCATCCTAATCTCTTGAGGATGTGAGGCAAGTTCGTCATCGTCACTTTCATCTTGAACCTCTTTTTGAGCTGAGGAGCCCCGTCGCCTTTTCTTTGTTGGTGGTTCCATTGTCAATATGGTCATAACAAGCCCTGAGGAATCTCTGTCGAAATTAAATCATGCATGATTTTGTGACCCATTCTTTATGAGGATGCATGGTAGCCTTCCATTAGATGGCTCCTGCATTCTTTGATGACGATGTTTCGTTGGAGGAGCAACTGAAGGGTCTAGACGCGTTGTGACGCGCCATCAGGAGCCGTGCATCGCGTAAAGTACTTGGACACATGTAGATCTTATCGATCAACTTAGCGGGGTTCACTACTAACCAGCTAACTTAGGACAGGCGGTACCTACAGCTTAATGCAAACCATCCATCTACCTAACTTAGGTACCTAGTACTATTATCATGTGGATTGGATGCTATCGACCTTCGATAGCTTCATGTGACCTTATGAAAGAACCTGAGAGTCAGGCTTAGTTGTGATAGCTCTTTCTTTGTAATACTTCCTTTTGTTTACTCTGTACTTGTTGTGTAAGCAATTATATAGTCCGTAGCTTAACTACAGTAAGGTAAGTTTCACCTGTCATTCAGTACCCTGTGATCAACTGCGCATTGGCTCGTGGCTCCCAATGCTAAACATAACCCGACGTCACCGCTAAGACATCCACCACACCTTACTCTGGCCATTTCTTTACTTTCCCTACCTTTCCCACCAACGGCTCGACACTCTTTCTTAAAAGCTCTGTACAGCGCATTCGTTCAGCAACCGGCCTTGAACAATGTCTGCTCGTTAACCCAAGTATGAACTGCCAGAAATGCCGCCAGCCTCTTAGGCTGGACGGATCCCTCGAGGACCTCAACCCAGCCGCCTACGATGTGCTTGTTTGTATGTGGCCTGATCCTTTTTCTGCGCCTGTATCTGACCTTGCTCGCCAGCATCGACATCTCCCCAGACCCTTAAGAAATCATCTGTGACGAGCCCACCAATTACGCAACCACAAGAGCAAGCGCGCAAGTCTCTATACGAAACGGTCTCAAGAAATACTGGGCCACCGACGTTCAAGCGCAACCATGGAGGGCATCCCCGCGATTCCTCTATGTCTTTTGTTTTATTGTCAGAGTCCCAGATGACTCACCCGAGTCAGCCTACAGAGTCTCCCGTTATGCCAACACCATTGCGCCGTGCCAGCTCTGCCAGAAGTAATGGTGATAATGTCGACGCGCCCGTTGGAAACGAGATGGAAAGGGTCAACCGACTTTTCGAAATCTTATCCGCGCGATCCGATATCGACCACCCTATCTGCGTTGAATGTACGGAAATGCTTGTTGAGGGCCTGCAGAAGAAGCTAGAGGTTGCTTCACGCGAAAGAGACGCCTATGTCAAACATCTGAAGGAGGCGAAAGCAAACAAACCAAGCGAAGAAGACATGAAAGCTCAAGGGGAAGCGCTGAGAAAAGCTGAGCAGGACAGAGCAACAGCTATGGAAGAGCTGAAGAAGCTGGAGGCGGAAAAGACTTCTTTGGACGGGGAGCTTGTAGCTCTTGAGGAGGAGTCGCGACAACTTGACAAAGAGGAGGAGAAGTTCTGGAGGGAACGAAACGAGTTTGCCACCAAGATGGGTGAATTCCAGGCGGAAAAGGACAGCATCAACGCCAAGTACAGCAACGATTCCCAGCTCCTAGAAAAGCTGCAGCGATCTAACGTATATAATGACACCTTTTGTATCAGCCACGATGGGAGCTTCGCGACAATCAACGGTCTTCGGCTTGGACGTCTTTCTAATAAACCGGTAGATTGGCCAGAAATCAACGCCGCATGGGGACACGCACTGCTACTCTTGGTTACCGTTGCGGACAAGCTTTCCTACAGATTCGATGGATATGACCCGCAGCCTATGGGAAGTACGTCAAGAATCATCCGATACGAAGTACCAAGCCCTTCTTCCAGCCGATTAGGTAGTCGAGCTGTCAACGCACCCCCAAAGAAGCATGTACTCGAGTTGTACAGCTCTGGCGATATGCCTCTAGGATTAACCTTCATGCACCGACGCTTTGATAACGCCATGGTTGGGTTCCTGGAGCTTGTGCGACAGCTGGGCGCGTATGTGCATAGGCAAACAGATGCAACTGGTACACCTCTTAGCTTGCCATATAAGATTGACGGCGACAAGATTGGCGATGTCAGCATCAAACTCGGCATTGCCCAAGACGATGGATGGACGAAGGCGTGCAAGCTGACATTGACGTGTTGTAAGTTTCTGCTCGCGCACGCCAGCAACGTCACCTCCAACGCAAGAAGTGGCGGGAATTGAATAAGTACGCTGCTGGTTAATCAAGGAACTTGGGGTTCTCTGAGCTGGGCTCCTTGTGTCTCCCTAATGTACTTAAAGTGGTGGAATTTTGGACAAGCTGGACGGCGTTATAGGGTGGAAATTGAGCATAGAGGCTGCGCCTACTCGGTCGCAAAGAATCATTTGGCATCATGAATAGAAATAAGCTGAAAATGGGGTTTCTACCTCATTTCCATGAAGAAAAAAACGCAAAAATTCAAATTGTTTGTTTCGGCCCGTATCAAACGAGAGTGGTTAGTGCTTCCTTGGTAAGGTAGTCACCCGTTGTGAGCACGTCTACCTACCTACATTCCTTCTATATAGAGGTTCAATTTTCACTCTACGCATAAGTAAGGTAGGCACCTATCAAGGCCTACCTATGACTTCCTATTGTGCTTGTTCAATACATACTTGGCAAGAGGCCAAGCTAAATCAGGAGCTCAGGGAGTTACTTATTCTTCGTGATTCACGCTCTCGCTACTCTTCTCCTTTTAAGCCCTTACATTCACAACAATTCCCAACTTCTTCAACCTAAAGCATCCTCTATAAAGCACTCAAAATGGGCAGTTGCGCTCATTGTGGCAAGGCTTCAGCCGTGTGCTGCTCTCATTGCGTCGGAGCTCCAGAATACCACGACGGAGATGCTGTCGCTACCTTCTGGTGCAGCCCCGGATGCCAGGCAGCTCACGAGCCAACTCATCAAGAGTATTGCTACAACCTACAACGACGCAAAACTCTTTTACGTACGGCCGAGCTACTCAAGGCAGCACTTTTGGCGTACAAGGAGGTTGTGTACGACATTCATGTGACAAGGATTGAACATGACGAAGACAACGGAACTCTAGTCCTCACACACACCCCGAATCGAATTGAGCGCCATCCTTTCCCGAGCCACCTCACAGGTATTGAAGATCACAAACAGGCTGCTCTTTTAGTAAACCAGTGTACTATGGCGATTTCTCTCCTTGGTCCGATGGCCAGGGGTCTCTTGGCCGGTAGGTTAAGCCGTTTATTGCGATCCAGGGGTCATCCTGCTAATAGTTATGGATTAGGAATTGTTTCTCGAATGGATGTCGCCGTTGTTGAGATTCAGAATCCTCCCCTCACTATCAAATTTCACCCCCCTGATGGCATCATGACAGACCGGAAGTTCCACACCATTATTGAAGCGACGTTGGACTCATCAGGAGAACAATGGCTGATCGACGTCACAGGCTGTCAGTATGGCTTCCGGGAGATTCTGCTTCCACTCGAGAAGTACATTGCACAGAACAACTGCTCCTCATATGAGCTGTTGCAGCCTTACGGTCACACTGAAACCACCGACCAGGACGAGCTTCCCCATTCACCTCTGATCATACTCACAAGAGGGCCCAATGAACAACAGTTGGCAGACATTGAAATTGAGAAAGGTTATCGTCGACACTTCGCCGCCCTAGTTCGCGCAGTAATCAATCAAGGATTGACTCAGGGGCCCGACGCTCAATTTGCAGTCACTCTCGATGGATTGGTCCATAGAGTGATCACATACATGTCAAATTATCAACCTCGGATGGGGGCATACCAGGAGAGCATTATGCACTGAGAGCTCTCTGCTGGCTTGCTTGGGTCCAGATGGGCCTGCAGGACCACATAGATAGTTCCGATGGATGGCTGCATATAGTAAGGTAGGGAGGGGTAAGTAAGGTAGCCCAAGGCTCACTATGGAGCATTTTGGAAGGCGGTGCAACCTCGTGGATGGTAGCCTACTCCTGCACGCAACCAAGAATTGAGAGTTGATTCCTTACTCAATAAGGCGAAATGATTTACTTATTTCAAATCTTTTTCTTTCTTTCTTTTTTTTCAGTATGAGACGAGACAGCAACCTCAAGCCAAAGAGAAAAATGCCTAATATCGTCGATAAGGTCTACTGGTCCCTGGAGTGAATGACCGGGCTGTTTGATGGAGTAATGATCTGGGAGCTTACATATGTATGTCCCCTCACCTCACTACCTCACAATAGGTTCACACTACCTATGAAACCCCACACATCAAACGACAGATCCACTTTTGACCTCCAGCACTGCCTCGTAGGGCTGTGTTGCAGCTGGGATTCCCAACATCTCCATGTGTTACATCCAGGGAGTAAGAAAGTAGACAGTGATAGCGATGCCAAAATAACCTCTTCAAAGACCACACTAAGCTTAGGCAATTTGAGCAAGCTTGCCTAAACTTTCTCTCATCTGGTATTGAGGTCCTACGGTTTCCTGCCTCCCTGTAGGCTATTCCAGAACTGTGTTACACTTGCTCAAGGCAAACAGCCCGGGGCTTGGAACTAGGCGCTGCTGCCTTGACTGGTACCATAGCTAATGACAGCGGAACTCCTTGATTGGGTAGAATGTTTCTCAATTTCGTGGTAGGCCAGTCTCAGCTTACACAGCTTTGTCAATTGCTCTATAAAGCAGACAGGATGCTCACGGTTTCTTCCCTAGTCGACTTGTTCTCTTATCTTCGGGCTCTCTTGACATAACTGCTTCTTGATTCCTGTGACTTTCGTATCTCTCTATAAGCTTATTTGTTCTTTGGAATCATCATGGGTACTCCTCAGCCTCATGAACTCAACGTCGTCGAGGGCGATGACACCAGCTCCATCGTGAGCTTCGAGGACATCCCCCCTAGGTCCAGGCCGAGATATAGACATAGTCCGCCCATGGTCTCTATGCCCAGGGTGTGCCCAAAAACAGAAATCCTCAAGATCGATGGCAAAGTGCCAGACGTCCTTCATGTGGTCAAGTATCTCGGTTGGCAAAATAATGTCATAGAATGTCAGTTTTCAGCCATGTATTCTCAATGTTGATATTGAGCTAACCGTATGACAGGCCGTCAGAGCGACGCTGCTTTCAAGCATGTTCCCCCGTATGGATTCAATGGCGATATCAACGTCGTAGTCGATGACGATGCAACTGGAGATGAGAAGCCTGTTATCGAGATCATCACGAAGGTCTTACCCCGGAGCCGTTCCCCCATCCCTATCCACCGTCGGTCTCGAGGACCTCGAGACCAGGAAGACAGGCCGATTACTGAAGCATTCGAGAACATTGATTATCGCTACGACAATCTCTACCCCGATGAAGGTCAAGATCCCGAGGTTCCTGGTCCAGAAATTTCCCGTCCCTTCATGATCATTCATTCAGATCACCTTATCAATGCCCTCAAGGCCGTAGTAGCCTACTATCCTTACGTCAGCTTTGACGGCAAGCCTGTCAAGATCAATGCCCCTTACCGGGTCCTCTACCATCATAGACAGGAGCTCGCCCGTTACAAGGATAACCAACCATTGGCCCATGACACTGACTACGCCGCGACTACATCAAAGCATATTGACGTTCTCCTCAAGTTCCTTGACGATAACCTCGGCGATGAGATCCGTCGTGAGGAGCGTCGTCATCAACTTGCTACCCCAAGGGCTACCTTTGATCTTTTTTGGCTTCTGCTCAAGCCAGGTGAAGTCTTCTACGCAAAACGCTATGATATCTGGACCCCATATGTTATCAGTAGCGTCACCATTGGACAGGGAAACAACAACTCCTGTGATGTGTATAACATTAATTGCTGGATGCTTGAGTCAAACGGTACAAAAGTCAAACGCTTCATGTTCAGCTACAACCTCTCTCCTTGGCTTGGTGAGCAAGCCATCGGGAGCCTTTCCATCATCCCTGCAGCTTTTTGGCCGGAAGACCTCGAAGCCCAAGGTGGAATGGCAATGAAGGAAAAGAACATTGCTCTAGGCAAGCTCTATTGGGAGCTCTTGAAGCGGCCAACATACATGGATTACGAGGGACTTCTTGTGAATTCTGGGCCCAGCAACAGACAATGCCGTGGGCCAACCGGCTTCATGTGCGGCCGTGTCATATGTGATGCCCCCGGGTTTGATACATTTTATAATCAAGGACCCGATAACATGCGTGGAGGTCGCTACCATCGCGTCCCGGTTTACAATGAAACCGCGCCTCCCTCCAAGGACCATCTTCCCAAGGATCTCCCGCGATGTGGCTGCGATGCCTGTATGGCAAACCGCCCAAGCTATAGTACCGAAAGCCCGTATCATGGATTCGAAGATCTTGATCCTACCCAAGACTCTCCCCCAGATAGTGACCTCTTCTATCTTGTGTGCAGTAAGACTATGCCAGGATTCCTCCTTGGCGACCGCCGATGGGGTCACTTGAACATCGCCAACCTGAAGCAGCTGAAGACGGACAAGGAAGCTTTCAAGTATCTTGTTCTTGACGATGAGGTCAAGATGACTGTTAAGGCCTTGATTGGAAAGTTTGCTGCTGACTTGGGAGACGGGAAGCTGTCCCCCTGGGGCAATGACTTTGTGAAGAACAAAGGAGAAGGCCGAATCTTCTTGCTCCATGGTGCACCTGGCGTTGGAAAGACGTGCACCGCCGAATGCGTCGCCGAGCTCACCAATCGGCCTCTTATTTCACTTACCAGTGGCGATCTTAGCGTCGACTCGTTCAATGTTGAGGCCAACTTGAGCTACTTTCTTGAGCTTGGTCAACGCTATGGTGCTCTTGTCCTTCTTGACGAAGCGGATGTCTACCTCGAGCGCCGTCGCTCTAAGGATATTACCCGGAACGGCCTTGTATCTGTGTTTCTTCGGGCCCTCGAGTACTACCGCGGAGTTCTCTTCCTGACGACCAATCGTGTTCAGTCATTCGATACTGCATTCCTCAGCCGTATTCATGTCGCATTGCATTACAAGAGTCTTACTCACGAGGACTGTGAGCGCATCTGGACACATAACTTTGATCGCTTGAGTCGAGATTCAAACGGTTTGATCCATGTTTCTGGTGCGGCTCGCGACTTTGTGTGGAACAGCCATGATGTTCGTAGTCTGAAATGGAATGGGCGAGAGATCCGCAATGCCATGCAAACAGCCCTCGCTCTGGCCGAGAATGAAGCTCAAGGGGAGAATTTGGAGCGGGTTACAATCAGTGAGAAGCATCTCAGGGCAGTTGTGAAGATGAGCCGTGGATTCCGCGACTACATCAAAACCGCAGTCCCCCTTGAGGGATTCGAGAAGACTCTCAACGATTCTGACGAGGAGTGAGACGAGGAGACTCAAATTCTCTCTTTAATATGTGTGATTGTGATTTTATTCCTTTACTTGGACGATACATGCAGTCAGGCAATATGTTTCGCAGGCTCAGCGTCCATTCAGAAATCTCTTTATTAGTACTTTAGCCAGTAAAGATTTATGACCCCAGATTGAATACACGAACTTCATGATTTAAATAAAGCTTTGTGACGATAGCAAGATGTAAGAGGCGAAATGCAAATAAGTGCTATTTTCCCTACAGGGTCTTCCGTCACCTCTACCAGAGTCTGCTAAACCTAGTGATTTATTATACAAAAACTCGAGTTTACAACAAGCTATGATCATTAGTAGAGTTTTCAATTGTTAATTATACATTAAGCTATGTATTATTGTTCATACTTGTTGATACATGTGTCTCAAAATCTTGGCCATCTGTTCAACATCAACAGCATCCACTGCCCAGCGCTCCAGTGTGTGTATTGCAAGTTCAATAAGCATCTGCCACTGATCAGGAGGATGAATTCGGTGCGGATTAGAGGCAGCAGTAAGAACAATACATGCGCTTAGGAAAATCTTACGAGATATCAGCCATGTACCGCCATGACGCCCTTGGAAAGAGAGACGATGGATCATTTTGGCGCAGATATCGAGTTCTTTGAGCGCAAGGGTGTGTACTTGAGGAAAGACAGGATCATCCTGAGAACAGTGCAGCAGGTAATAAAAGATAGGGCGAAGCGTATACTCTTGCCAGAGGGATGCCCTGCCTTGAAGAGCAGATGCAAATTCCTCTTCTGGAAGTTTATCCTTTTCAAACTGAACTGCAACAGGAAGATGGTAATGCCTAAAATTCGGTGCGTCAGCTTGTATGTCACGTCAAGTCAAGTAGAAACTTACCACTGCGATATCTGTTGCTCAGATTCATGATACTGACGAATCAAGTATGTTGGGTGCTTCATCCAATACCCTTCCCCGTTTCTGTACAAAAGGTTCAAGGTCTCGTCGACCGTACGCCGGATGGATATTTCGGACAGGTAGTAGTACCACCCTCGCTCGTCGACAGAGCGTTGCGCTTCATCCTGATCGATATGCAATCCTTCGCTTCTTGGAGTCTGCCCAGTTCCAGCTAATAGGCCTTGTGGAGGTGTCGGAAGCGGCTCTGGGTATGAGAAACTCTCGAGGGCACTTGGTCGCAATCCTAGTTCAAAGACAAGCTCACTGCGAACTGATCAACACTCAACTATCGAATTTATTGGTGGAATTACTGACCTTTCTGCTCGAAAACAGGTCCAGAAGAGTCTCTGCTCTAGATGATAGTCTGCCGGGTTGTTTTGCCGAAAAGGTACCCGGGGTCTTTCACCACGCTGGCGCAGATGAATCTCCAGACGAGAACAGGCTTGTTGAACGTAGTACCACGCCCTCAACGGGCGAAAGGCAAATTTCTCGAAGATGGTCGCCAAGACAAAACACTGAATATCTTCAATAGTATTCCCAAGAAGACCCATCCTCTTTTGCGCCGCTGCATAGTATGGTTCAGCCCTGGGGCCCTGGTCGGGGTCGTCTCTTTGCTGAAGCTGCTCCCGAGTTGGCAGGACAAGATACTCATTTGGCTTTATCCAAAAGCCAGTATATTCAGCCAGAGCACATGACAAGAGCTAAAATTGTTAGATTGGTAAAATATGAAGGGAAGTGGCGGGCTTACAACGAGGCAGGATGAAGTGTCCCATTTCAGACCATTCTCTTCTGTCGTACGAGCATGCCTCATAAGTTGCTGTCCGTCCAGAACCGGATTTCGGGGATGTACATGTGCAAGAAACTTCCGGCACAGGGTGACAAATGAGGATTCATCAATGCCCTTCCCGGTACTGTTTGGTTTCTGTACACTGCTTTCTTTGTATCCCGGACTTAGTGGGAAGGAGTCGATGTGACGGGCATCACTCGGGATAATGTTGCTGAGGGCCGGCCATTGAAGCAGGGATTCACAACGTAGAGCAGCAAAAGGAAGTCGTTCAGATTCGTGCGGTTGCACTTGTGATCGCTTTTGTGTTTCGTATTGTGCACCAGCAGAGAACCTTGTCCATGGGCTGCCAGCTGCAGGTGTTTGGGGGGCTTCGGTATTAATGAGTATAGGCTCAACATCTGAGAAAGGTCGAGGTGAGTCGTTGGTTTTCTGGAGTATCTCTTTGATTTCATCTAGGCGGTCCAGTATCTGACGATTGGAAACTGCATTTTCCACCCCCTCATTTCCCATCTCGCTGTCTGCGTCTAAATAGATGCACTTGGCTCTATGTCGCACACAAAAGCCACAAGTTGGACGAACATTATCGCACTTTGTCTTACGGACACGACAGAATTGACAAGCCGTCACAGCGCGTTTCCTGCGGGTGAAGTCGGTGGTGGCCAGTCGCCGCTGTCGTTTACCCGATCCTTGGGATTGAGCATCATCGTGATCTTGACCGTCTTGGGAGGTGGGCTCTTCTGGCGAGTTGCAGTAGAAGCCTGGCGATGTTGCAAATGTGGTCGGTAACACGGTTGTTGTACTTTCTCTTCTGATGGGCGCACGAAGGTCGAATGAGTATGACATTGGGATCCGAGAGTTTGTGCCGGTCATGGTGGACGTCCATTCAATTACTGGCTCTTGACATCCATTCATTCACTCATTCATTGACGGCGGAGGCGGGGAAGAACGGACGGAAGCCCGATGTTGGAGAAGCCGAAGCGGGCAAAGGTCGTCCAGAAGCTGGGTCTTCCGGCACCAAATTTTTTGTTTCAAAATCCATTTTTGGGGTATCATTGAAGACCATAATTGCCCACGGTACAGGGTGGAAGGTTGAAGGCGTCATCGCCTTTTGCCATTGCGGCATCGTCCCATGTTATGGATGTGATAAAGAGTGGAGTTTTGGTGTTGCACTACGAGTTTGAGCTTTTGAGTATATCGATCTCGATCTTATCAAGAATACATGAGCTTGAAAATATGTGGCATGTGTTCAAAGTGAGAGAAAATTTTAGGTTGCTGCATTGTGGTGATGTAAATATACCTACCTAAGCAAGAGGAGCCAGCATCGTCAGTGTGCATATTCGTAGACCTGCCCGTGGTGTTTCTTACAAGTTAACATATCCGTATTGTCTCACATCGGGTAGGATGAACTTATGAAAATTGTCCAAAAATAAAACTTAGAAATGTAATTTAGATACAGCGACTGTGAAATCAGAATAAAGTGTGTATTCTTCTGGGAGATAATAGATAAAGCCTTTGACGGTCCCCTCACATACAGTGACATAACCCACTGTCGATTGGAAAAGGACTGTTAGGTACACCATACCTAGTCAAGCCGTTGCAGAGTACCTAACCTCATATAGACGGTTCGTGTGAAGTTTGGTGGTCGCCTGGCTGATCCCTACAGTTCGTAGCCAAGCAGTATGTATCATATCAACACCCATTCAGAGTACATAGTTCTCGGCGACGTGACTCATCAACCCAAACTTGGATGGTCTCCTGAGACATGCATTATTGGTTGGCGCAGGATGCAGAAAGCACCCCTTCGAACCAGATCTAAGACATATACCTACCAAGTCAATAGTAAGAAAACATCTGGAGTCTGGAACCATCGGGCATTTGACAAAACATTGGAGTGAGACGTCGGGATCAAATATCCCGAAAATACGGCATTATCCATCGCTATGCCAGGATCATGCCCTTGACAATTGCAGCAGTTTGAGATAACTTCCGATTAGTACAACAAGGATCACAGCAGATGCTGTCAAGTTGTTGATCATGAATTTTGGCAATGGTCAGTCTTCTACTCCGTATGCAGCATCTAAACAGTCTCAAGAGAGTCTATCCATTGCAGCTGTTGGTATCCGATCTTGCCCGCTCTGAGATCGCATATACTGACTGGCTTTCTCGGTAGATTAAAAAAAAAAAAAGGGTTTCTACAATATCCGATCCAGTTTAATTCAATTGTATCTCTACTTGTCTGAGGCAGCCCGATGGGATGGATAAGACGGGATAGTATTGCCCGCTCGTTGAAGGTCCTTCCATAAACGGTTCGCCGGGTCCACCTTCCAGATGCCCACTGAATTTAGCGATCTCCGCACGGGCCAAACGTCCCGGGAACGGCATTCCCAACCCGCCGGGTGGACTTTTTGACTCCGTATTACACCACGCTCAGGGCAGTTTCTTCAATTATTGCCAACTACGATCCGAAAACATACTACTTTCAACAGAAATTTCAAGGCAGCTGCGTATAGGAAATCATACTGCCTGGAACTGAAATCCAGAGCCCGAGGCATCAATTCTACTGCCTACCTGCGGACACAACCTCACCAGATCCTTGTCATCAAATCTATCGTTCAAGAAGGTTGCTGATCGTGCTGGACCTTGTCAGTCTCCGCTAACTACACGAATGGTTTGTGGTGTTGATTGGCGGGCTCGAAAAGACCCTGCATTGTCACCTCTAGTGGCTGACGAGCGGTGACAGAACGATGCCGGCCTCATTTTGCTTAACGCAAGAGACACAAAGGAGGAGGCTTGTCAAAAGATCTTGCGCGAGAGCCCCGTAACCCCGGTGCCGGGTGATATGAAGTATTCTGTACTAGGAAGTACACTTGATAGCCGGATCCCGTTGATACCACACTATGGCATTCACGTTCTGCACATCATACCTTGCATTAGAAACGAACTATACTCTTTATGGATCGTTGATGCCTCGCCGTGAAGAGTCATGGGCAACCTGATATCAAAGGAACTTTTTTCAATTCTGCTAGGTTCCCAACAACGGACCTTTGTAGGATATCTCGCAATCACATCCTTGCCCCTCTACCAACCCCCCCCCCCCCCCCAGACTATTTTCTCTCAACCCTGTTCGAGCAGTTCCTCGAAGCACTAAGACTATACTCGATCCAAAAACCGCACTTCTTGATTATCTAACCGAATCTTTCTGACGTTGACTCAACCCACTCACCACGGAGTTGAAGGGTCCCCGTCTTTTTTTTTACAAATCCTTGAAGCGGCATCAGCCAGCTTACATGCGTAAGGCGTGACTGATTTCGAATCTTTTTAAAAACCTGTGCTGGATCCTTGTCTATCTCTCCCTCCTTTTCCCTCGTTATTTCGGAGCACGTCAAATGTATAGACTGTTTCTAGCCTGGCCCTTTTAAGATTTTACAACTCGACTGAGTATAACCACCAGAAACAACGACAACAGAGGGTGGCGACAAAGATTATATTCTGGCGTTCTTTGCCATTGTTTTTCACGACTCTTCTTCAGCAAATCTGCTCAGAAAGGCTCAATCATGAGTGTACCCAATAACGTCGATGTGATTTTGACTGGCACAGGCCTTGTTGTTGTAGCATCAGCCACTACGCCTGCTCTAGCCACCGCCGTCACCCAACTACGGAAGCGTGCTGCACGGGACAACTTCTATGAGGATGCCGATGGCAAGAGTACGCCTGAAAGCTTGGCCGCTTTTTCGAACCGTCTTCCCAAAGTTTCCATCCTTGCCCTGTCCGCCGTTGGTCTTGGAACATCAATTGCAATTTCAGTACTTCACTCGCTCTCGCAGTCAGATTCGCTCTTGCTCAAGAATTGGCTCATTGCTGGGGCATGGGTGAGTATTTTGGAATGGAATGGCAATATGCAATGGTCACTGACGTTCTTCTCTAAATAGGCTCTTATTCTTCTCCATGCCATCTCCTTGAGTGCCCATCATGCGCCTGTAAAGGTCCACGATCTTGGCCTGTGGCTTTTTGGGTCTTCTCTCATCGTTGCCACCATTACTGTGCCCCAATTGATTAAGGAGGCTCAGTTTTTCACTCGAAACAACACAGTGGCTCTTGTTCTTCGTGCTGTGAATGTTGGTGCAGTCGTCCTTCTCTGCCTCTCCAGTGTGCTACTCCCACGCCGACCTGATGTATTCTTCAAAGGCAAAAAGGTCGACGAGCAATGGACTGTTTCTGCCTTCAGCCGCTACACGTGGTCCTGGGTTGACCCCCTCCTTTCTTTTGCGGTCAAAAAGAACGATCTGGATGCCAGCGACGTTCCTCATGTAGACCGGACGCTGAGAGCTGCTGATTTGAAAGAGGACTGGCTCGCATCGAAACCTCAAGGCAGTCTCTTCCGCTCCCTGTTTTGGGCATACAAAGGCTCCTTTATGGTACAGCTCTCCCTTACTGTATTCCGAAACATCCTGGCCTTGTTACCTTTCTGGACCATGTTGCGTGTGATCAACATTCTCGAACAGCGCGATGTAGGACTGTCCGGAGCATCCAACTTTGAGCTCTGGATTTTGATTTTTGCGATGGCTGGCTTTAATCTCTTAGATGCCGTAAGTACTTCATATAAACTTGTTCCCTTATACTGATGTGTCAAAGTGGGTTGAAGGATGGGTATTCTGGTACTCCTTTGCGAGCATTGCTCTCCCTATCCGTTCGCAACTGTCGACACTGATCTTCGAAAAATCGCTTCGACGCAAGAACGTCAAGTCCGCGGATAAGTCGAAAGAGTCGGATGAGCCACAGGGCCACGCAGAAGACAAGGAGAATGAAGAAGATGCAGATGACGGCTCAAGTGTATTGAAGTCTAGACAGGCAATCGTCAACCTTGTTGGTGTCGATGCGTTGCGAATCTCGAACTTCACGGGTTTCCAGTTCCTGATTATTAACAGTGTCTTCAAGCTCCTATTTTTCTCTTTTTTTCTGGTTCGCCTGATTGGATGGATCCCTTTCACAGCTGGTTTGGTAGCCTGGGGTCTTACTCTTCCCGCCAATACCTACTTCTCTCGAGAATTGCTATCCAGATCGGATAAGTTGATGAAGCTCCGTGATGAGAAGTTAGCTGTGGTCAACGAAGCTCTTCTTGGAATGAGACAGATCAAGTTCGCCGCCCTGGAGAGTCGCTGGGAAAAGCGCATCTTGGCTATGCGAGAGAGGGAACTGAAGACATTATGGGGACTTTTTGTTGTTGATACCGGTCTCTTTGGATGCTGGGTCGTCAGCCCCATTTTACTTGCTGCGACATCTCTTGCTGTCTATGCTGTTATGAACGGTCAACTTTTGCCTTCTGTTGCCTTCGTTAGCATTGGAATTTTCAAGGCTTTGGAAGTCTCGCTTGGTGTATTGCCGGAACTCATCACGATGGGAGTTGACACGTTTGTCTCCTTGAAGCGAATTCAAACATATCTCAATGGCCCCGAGATGAAGAACACACTTTCCGAAGGCACAGATGTGGCCTTCGAAGACGCGTCCATTGCCTGGCCCGAAGATGACGAGACACCTGACGAGGATAGGTTCATCCTGAGGAGTCTGAACATAAGATTCCCTGCTGGCGAACTTTCAGTGATTTCTGGAAAGACAGGTACAGGGAAGAGTTTACTTCTTTCTGCCATTCTTGGTGAAACTGATGTATTGGAGGGTTCTGTTTATGTGCCTAACACTGTTGCCCCGGAAGACCGTCGCGATGCCCAAGCCAACCTCGGCGACTGGATTATTCCCGGATCTATTGCTTATGTTAGCCAAACTCCTTGGCTCGAGAGCGCATCTCTACGTGATAACATCTTATTTGGACTCCCTTTTATCGAGGAACGCTACAACCAGGTCGTTGATGTGTGCGCTCTTAAGAAGGATCTGCAGATTTTGACAGATGGCGACAAGACGGAGCTCGGTGCAAACGGCATCAATCTGTCTGGCGGTCAGAAATGGCGTGTCACGTTAGCGCGGGCTATTTATTCACGAGCCGATATCTTGGTGATGGACGACGTCTTTAGTGCTGTCGATGCACATGTCGGCCGCCATATCTTTGAGAAGTGTGTCACGGGCGATATTTGCAAGGGACGTACTCGAATCCTAGTCACTCACCACGTTGCTTTAGTGCAGTCGAAGGCCAAGTATATAGTAGAGCTTGGTGAAGGTGTTGCTCTGCATGCTGGTTTGATTTCTGACTTTATCAAGGATGGGACCCTGGAGGAGATTTGCCAGCACGAAGAGACTGCGCAACAAGCTTCTGAAGATGAGACGACTGATTCCTCAACGGCTGTCAACTCCGAGGAAGCTTCCATCACAGACCCAGCCGAGAATAATGAGAATAATGCGCTGCAGAAAGTACCGTCCAAGAACGCTAAGCAGTTCATACAGGAAGAAGTTCGGGAAAGGGGTGTCGTTAAGAAGCATGTCTATCTGACCTATCTGCAAGATAGTGGCGGCGTTGTCCTTTGGAGCATTTGTGCACTTGTTTTTCTTGGATATGAAGTTGGCATTCTTGGTGAGCATTATAAATCTATGGTCAAGTTTACTGCTAACATTGATATCAGGTCGAGCATGGTGGCTCCGAATTTGGACTGGTGATGTCGACGAAAGTATTTCAGTTGGCAGCATCCAGCAGCAACATGGTCACGCCTCAGTATTCTCTCTTCAACATTTCCCGTACTCCTCCGCGCCCGAGTTCAGGGATAGTAGGACTCACTATGATTTGAAGTACTACTTATGGATCTACATTGCCATCTCCAGTGCTACTGCAATTGTTGGCACATTCAGGTTCTTCTGGGCCTATTTCCTTGCTATCAAAGCGAGCCGATCACTCTTTGAAAAGATGCTGTTTACTGTCCTGCATACTCCTCTGAGATGGCTCGACACTGTTCCCGTCGGCAGAATTCTAAATCGATTCTCGTCCGACTTCAATATCATCGATAACCGTATCACTATGGACTGGACTCAGTTCATCTCCAACTTGCTATCCCTGGTCGGTGTCTGCGTGGCCGCCTTCTTCGCGTCCGGTATCGTGATCCCCTTGGCTATAGTTCTACTGGGACTTGGTATTCTACTGGGTAATAGATATCTTTATGGCGCACGACCACTAAAACGACTCGAGAGTAACTGCAAGTCCCCAGTCTTCGAGCTCTTCAACGCAGCCCTTGCGGGTGTGTCGACAATCCGAGGCTACAAGAAGACACAGGTCTATATTAACAGGATGTATGAGAAGCTTGATTCGTGGAGCATCATCACCTCTTACATGTGGCTTGTGAACCGCTGGATGGGTCTACGGATGGGTCTTATTGGTACATTATTCTCGACTATCGTCGGGATAATTGTTATTGTGAGCCCTAATATGGACGCTGCCTTGGCTGGCTTCACCTTGTCTTTTGCCATGGATTTTGCCGAGAGTATCCTCTGGACCATTCGAAACTATGCTGGTATGGAGCTGAATATGAACTCAACCGAACGAGTTGTCGAATATACCGAACTTGAGACCGAGTCGCTTGAGGGAGAGAAGCCTTCTGCCGCGTGGCCTACTTCCGGAACTATGGAGATCAAGGATCTCGAGGTTTCATACGCTCCTGACCTTCCACCAGTACTCAAGGGAATCTCCTTTGACGTCAAGAATAACGAAAGAGTCGGTGTTGTGGGGCGTACAGGTGCTGGAAAGTCGTCTCTGACTCTGGCCTTGTTCCGATTTTTGGAGGCCCGTTCTGGTAGCGTCACTATCGATGGCCTGGACATTTCCAAAATTGACCTGCATAGCTTGCGATCTCGCCTAGCCATCATTCCTCAGGTATGTATATTCGCTTTTGGTTTTACTACATACAGACTGACATCTTCTCAGGATCCTGTCCTTTTTTCGGGAACAATCAGATCCAACCTTGACCCATTTGAGGACAATACAGATGATGAGCTTCGCGAGTCACTGGGCCGCGTCCATCTTGTCGACTCACAGCCAGTTACACCCACTAACGAGCCAGCCTCTGCGGCGACCTCGACACTTGCTGCCAAGAATACAAACATATTCCGAGATCTATCAAGCCCAATCTCTGAGTCTGGCGGCAACCTATCTCAGGGTCAACGACAACTTCTCTGTCTGGCTCGTGCCATTGTGGCACGGCCTAAGATCATGGTACTAGACGAGGCCACTTCCGCCGTCGACATGGCTACCGATGCCCTTATCCAGCGCAGCATTCGAGAGGAGTTTACAGACAGCACACTCATCGTCATTGCACATCGTCTGAGCACCATCGCTGACTTTGATCGCATCCTAGTCCTTTCAGACGGTCAGGTTGCAGAGTTTGGGACTCCCAAGGAGCTTTGGCAACAAGAGGGTGTGTTTCGTGACATGTGTGAGAGCAGTGGAGAGAAGGAAAAGCTGAAACAAACGATATTTGGCTAGATGATGAAGAAATTTTAGGACCTCGATTATAAACAATAAAAGTACTGAATTTCGCATAACCTTAGTATGCCTTTAGATTGGTTATCTTTTGCCCCTTGGTTTAAGAACAAGTGTTTTCTTGTTCCCCGAGGCAAGGGTATCAGTAGAGAAACTTCCCGATATTTGAATCGCGAATTTCGAGTCGAGGCATTAGCAAGGAAGATCATTTACGCCAAGAAACATTTCTTTTCACTTTAGAGTGTATGGCTCAGCGTCACAAGTTTAACTCGGAACAATCGTCCAGAAGGACATAGGGATCAACAAAAGAGCATGGAAGCATATGCACAAGTCGAAAACAAATAACTGCGAAATTTGATTTTAGTACTAATCCTCGAATCAAGTAGCTGATATTTGTTCAAGTCCTAGATCTTGGTGACACCGAATTCATGCCCTGGGTCAAACATTCCTGTTTCTGAATAGTAGATCTCCCATAAATTAATCAGGCGGTCCATAATATCTGGGTTGCTGTCAGCGAGATCGTGCAACTCGCCTGGATCGTTCTTCAAGTTGTACAGCTCCCATTTGTCTTTTCCTCTTGGTGCGGTCATGTACAAAGCCTTCCAGTGACCCTCCCTGATGGCTCGAAGACCGAACAGCTCCCAACCAGTGATCTCCTTTTCCTCGTCATGAAAAGCTGGAGATTGGTCTTCAAGATGTAACACCCATGAGGATCCCCTCACGGGGAATACTTCTCTGCCTCGGAATTTGCTTCCTGGTAAGGGGATGCCCGCCAAGTCAAGGACTGTCGGTAGAATATCCATGACCGTACAGAATGAGTCGGTGTGCGATCCGCCAGCCTTGGAGAAAGGAGGATATCGAACAAGGCATGGACATCTAATACCGCCTTCAGTGATCCAAGTTTTGAAACCTCTAGAGGGCGCCATTGACGCGCATGCCCATTCAGGACCATACCAGATATATGAGTCTGCCATTCCCATGTTATCAATCGAGTTATCGTAGTATTTGTTGATGATCTTTGGGACACTTCCAACACTGCCCATCATGGGAACAGCTTCGAGCATAGCCCCTTCGGCTCCGTTGTCTGACATGAAGAGGACAAAGGTGTTGTCTAACTCATCAATAGAGTCGAGATAGTCTACCACGCGGCCGACATTGACGTCTATGAGATCTACCATAGCGGCATAGACTTCCATTTTCCTCGCCGACTCAGCCTTCTCCATGGGTGACATCTTATCCCAAAGTTCGACTGTCACGGGTGCTGGTTCTGTGTCTTCAGAGATGAGTCCCAGTTTAACGAGATTCGCCAACCTTCGTTTGCGCAAGGCTGCTGGTCCATCGTCGTAGATACCCCTATATTTCTCGATTGTCTCGCGGGGCGCCTGTAGAGGCCAATGAGGTGCAGTGAAAGGTAGATACGCAAAGAATGGTTGTTCAGTGTCTTTGCGATCTTTTAGGAAATCAATCAATTTTTCGGAAAAGGTAGTTGTCGAGTAAAAGTCGTCGGGGATATCTTTTGGGTTTTTCCGATCTAAGAATCTGTCGTCTTGCATCCAGAACTTGCCGGCGTTCATGGGTGTGAAGAACCCGTGAGCTGGGTCGTCGAGTTGTGGTTCATAGTTGTAGTGATTACAGCAGCCTGATAAGAAGACATAACTGTTGTCAAACCCCCTCCCGTGAGGGGATGTCTCGTTCGTCGTTCCGAGGTGCCTGGCGATAACATTTAGTAATGGTTTTGAGGCTGCCGAGTCGCTCTCAACCTACCATTTTCCAGACATAATTGTATGATAACCAGCATCTTGGAGAATCTCACTAAGCGCAGCAACGCGGAAGTTGAGGTATCCCTCATAGCCAGGCCTGTTTTTGTACTTATCCATAAACCTCGCCATGTGCTCGGTCATCTGGCCCAGGCCTGCAATGTGGTTGTCCGTTCCAGAGAACAGCATGCTCCTAGTTGGAGAGCATGCTGAAGCCGTATGGAAATTGGTCAGTCGCACACCAGTCTGCGAGAGGTGGTCGAGATTTGGAGTCGCTATCTCAGAGCCAAAGCATCCAAGGTCACTGTAGCCCAGGTCATCGGCGACGATGACGAGAAAGTTGGGTCGCTTGTGGGTTGGAATGGAACCCATTATTGAGATAGATTGTGAGGTTGACAAGACAGCCGCGGTAGAGCAACAGAGAGGATTTTTGGGTAATTATCGACATTTGGTTTCTCAATCAGGGGTTATCTACTTTTATTGACTGTTTATGGAGAGTTCATCGGAGTGTGGAGTTGACAGGATCAGCTATACACACTTGATAATGGAGGGTGCTTGAGGTCCACTTAAGGCCGTCTATCCGCGTCTTCTCCGTCCATACATCCCATTGGGATGTACGAGGATGTATCCAGCTTTATAAATGCTTAAATAGGAATATGCCACAACCAGCATAGGCTGGACATACAGTATCAGCCACTGGCCTAAATGAGAGGAGTCCCAGAGGCCCTCAGCACTGAACGGCCCCACTCCGAACGTCTTCCGTCTCCGTCTTTACCCGTCATCTCCGTCCCGGCATAGACGGGACCGCCTCTCCGCGTCGCCAAAACAACCTATCGAACTCCGAAATGCGGGGAACCTCTAGCACGCCATTGACTTTACCAGAGATGGGCGACTATCGAGTTCCGGGTTCATTTAACCGAAGCTGAGACCACAGCCATACCTCCGGAAAACACTTACACTCGTCAATGATGCCCGTCCAACATCAAGGATACTGTACAAAGCCATGTTCCATTCGCGTCCTAGATCATCTCGCGTGATCGAAACCAGTTCTGGCGACAAGAAGCTTCAGTCTATGGCCACAATCGGCCGTCATGTATAAATACGAGCATGTATAGTCTTTGGAAACCAAGAGTTGCATCCAGGCCAACAACTTGATGATCCGAGATTCTGAGCAACAAGCAAGCATGGCCCCTCCTAAACGCACTCGCGGGCTCCTTGCCTGCTTCAATGGCCGCCTCATCTATGCTTGTGGCATGATTGCCTTGTCGCAGCTCAACTTCGGCATGGACCAGGCTGCCTTCAGTAACACTCAGGCAATGCCTTTCTTCAAGAGACAGTTCGGAACCTTTGATCAAACCACTGGTACATACGTTCTCGAGACGGTCTTCCTCTCCCTCTTGAACAGCATCCAATTTATTGGCTTTGTGTTTGGTCTCGTTCTTGGTAACCTCTTCAGCCGTCGCTTTGGCCGCCGTCTGGCAATGTTTCTCATGTGTTTCTGGGCTTTGATATCCGGAGTCATCTTGATTACGTCCAAGACCCCGACTCAAGCAATCACTGGTCGTACTATCACATATATTTACATCGGAATGGAACTCGCCTTAGTCCCTGTTTTACAGTCAGAGCTTGTTCCCGCAGAGGCTCGCGGCTTTGTCGTTGGTACTTATCAGTCTGGTCTTTTGGTTCGTCTGAGACCCTTTTCCTTCCTGGTGTTTCATTTCTCTAATGTCTCATCTAGTTTGGTAGCCTTATCATGTCTATTATCTGCCGAGGTACCAGCGAAATCAAGGGACATGCTTCCTGGAGGATCCCCTATGGCCTTTTCTTCGTGATTCCTTCTATCCTCGCGGTGGCTGTGTGGTGGATCCCCGAGGTATGAGAACTACCATGATGGCTACCGGATTTCTCTAATTCTTCCAGTCTCCCCGTTGGCTATTGACCCGAGATCGCCAGGATGATGCTCTCAAGTCCCTCCGACTGCTTCGACAAGGGGCATATACCGACGACGAGATCGAGCATGAATTTCGAGAGATGCAGAATGCTCTCAATAATACTGTTAAAAGGGGTAGTTTCATAGATATGTGGCGAGGGAGTAAGCTAACTCCAACTACCAATTCCAGGGATATGACATTTACTGACGACCTCAGCGAATCTCAAGCGAACTTTGATCACAGTCGGCGTCAACATTTTTCTTCAACTCACGGGTCAGAACTTTGCTTCCAAATATGGCACAATCTTTATCCAAAGTTTGAAATCGGTGAACCCTTTTGTTATGTCATGCATCAACTCTGCGCTTAATATTGTGGCCGTCTTCTTGACACAGTTCTTGTCCGATAAGACGGGACGAGTGTTAGTATTGCCCGAGTGTTCACATGTAACAACACCAGCTGACGTGATTCGATAGTCCCTTGATGGTAGCTGGAGCAGTCCTTCAGACAGCCAGTCTTATGACCATGGGTGGGCTCGGAACTGTGAAGAATCCCTCGCAGAGCATTCGGTCTGCTATCGTTGCGACCGTCACCCTCTTCGGCATCGGATTTTCCCTAGGATGGGCACCTCTCTCACACGTTGTAGCCGCAGAGATCCCCACGACCGGTCTACGCGATCTCACATATGCTGTGGGAGCGGTCTTCAACATTGTCATTCAGTGGGCTGTTGCTTTTAGTATTCCCTACCTCATTGACCAATCGCATGCTGGCCTTGGGTCTAAAGTCGGCTTCATATTCGGAGTGACTTCGTTCATGGCGACATTATTCTCGTGGTTCTGTATTCCTGAATGTGGAGGTAAGACTTTGGAAGAAATCGATGAGCTGTTCGCTCGAGGCGTTCCTATTCGCAAGTTTCGCACATTCAAAGTTTCATTGGATGCAGAAGCCTCGGATGGTGGTGATGAGCTCGCGAAACCCGGTAAGGGCAATGTGTCAGAGACAACACATACTCTTTAGGGTTCGGCGTCGATGAAGGCTAGATAAAGTCACAGACATCCTCAACAATGGGCAAAGTCAGGAGGGGTATGGCCGGTGGATGCACCCAGGGCAAGTTTCTATGAGAGCCAAATTCACAAGTCAACTCAAATCAATAATTTTATTTTTCTTGACTATAAGTAGCATAAGGGGGAAACCATTTACTCCATAGCATGAAGCAGTCATCCTCGTTTTTGGCCAATCTTATGCGCTGTGCAAAGGCTAACTAACTACGGAGTGCCTTGCCTGTCTTAGTGAATATAGGATGGAATACTGCTGGTGACTCGCGGATAAAGGCATCTGGCTACTAAGGTGGCTGGTTGGCTTATTAGGCAGATACCGATGTTACACTCATCAAGCAGGCCGCTGCTGTGTTTCTAGATGCCGCCACACTGCATACCTATTCAGGGAGGTGATGGTGGGCTTGTTGATCAATGTTTTATGTCTTCAACTTAATCCTATACTCTGTACGTAAATAGATGATCCTATCCCACAGCTGAAGACAAAGATAACATGAACGGCACAGACGGGTAGCGAAATTATACGTCCATTCCCTGACCGTATTGGCGATAGCTACCATGAATGCAGCCCAGTCAGATCGTACAACAATAATCTTCAACACAAGGAACCTAGTATATCTACTCCGTAGCCCGTAGGAGGGCGGATATCGATGGTTGTCATGGATATCCATGCCATTCTTCTGTAGCCGGAATCCTGAAAGCTGAAAAGAGCCCATCTGGTCTCCATAGTGATTGAGATCAGGCCATTGGTAGCCATGCAGATGATCAAAACGAGCAATGTGATTGGCTAGTTGAGCCTGAAAGTCTTGTTCGCCGTGAGGCTTTCCCCCACTTGCTAAGGTTAGACTCATTGTGATAACTCACTACTGGTAATCAACTCGTAACAAGTCGTTTGTTTACATGGGTACATATTTGAGGATATGTATGCCTTACTGGAATACAAGGAAAAGGAACTGTGATTGAGCCTTTGTTTCACATGAGCAAGCCACTGTGCTGCCAACAGTGGCGGCTGGTTTCCGGATGTGTCCACATGCATTGCTATGCAGTGTAGTCTATCCATCTAATGCCAACGTGAACTTTGTTACATGCCCAGTAACAGACCCAAGGGGGCATTTGGTTTTTCCTTCTGGTCCTTTTGATGACCGCTCGTGTTGGGTACCTATCCTGAACTCATCCCCTTTCTTCTTCAGGGCTGATGAGCTTTGGCCCCCATTTCGTTTGGTGCTACTCGGCCCGGCTCAGTTGTCATCGACACCTGATAGACCGTCCATAGAACCCCAGTAGAGCCCCTAGTACACGATGCAGCCGCTCTGACAACCACTTTAACTACACTGGCGACAGGCCTGAAGAATACTCGGTAATACTAATAGGCACCCTAAAACTCGGCAGAGTCGACTAATTCCTTCCATTGGTTTACTAGCGCTTGGTTTCGGCGCAGCTGTCTTGGGCCACCACTGATAATCCACTGCTACAGCACAGCCTAAAACAAGATCTTGCCCTGACAGAGGTGCGTTGTCCCCTCTTGACATGCATAAATCCATGAATTCGATGCTGCCACTCATTGGATCCAGATGATCCATTTGATCCATTCTCCATGTGTGTGATCGCCCGCGCGTCCGCCGCAACTCATTAACCTCTACTAGGTAGGTAAAACTATCCAATGCGTCAAGCTACAGTACAGCGCCTTGCATATTTTAGTTAGGTAGGTATTCGACTGAGTTTGGTGACACGCCTGAAGGTGCGCCAAAACACCCTGTGCCTCGTGCCTTGTTCCTCGTGGTCCTGAGTGTCAGAAAGTCACAGTCGCGGTGACATTGGCAGTGACAGTGACAGCAAAGTGATGCGAGCCCCGTTTCTGTTTCTGTTTCTTGGAGGTATCGCCGGAATAAACCTCAATCGTGCACATCGTTTGGCTCATTCTTTTCCTTTTTCTCTTTTTTCCGTTTCCCCCTTCTTCCAGTCCCTTTTGTTTCTTAGATCCAATCAATCAGCAACGCTAAACTTCGACCCCCGATCTCTGTTGTTCTCTCCAGCTCCTACTTATCTCTACCTTACTGTGCAGCTTGCCTTGGCGTCTAATCAGAGGCTTTCAAAGGTCCACACCAGCTCCAGCCTAGAGCTCTAGACTACTCTCCACCATCAAACCCACCCGCCGTTGTTACTCTGCTTTTGGCACTACCGTGCCAATTCCATCAGTGCCGACAACCTCGAACAATTATCCGGATTCACCTTCGCCTTATTTTCTTCTTCGCACACCCACTCTAGGTTCGCATCATCTCATCGTCTTCGACCGTTGATCTCGTTCGTATTCGGGCGTGGGAGCCACAGAGCTCTTCAGTCTCTTCTCCCTACCTCACCTATGCAGCTTCTACCCCCGTTTGATCACCTAAACATATCAACACGATGAAAGCTGCTCCTCTAATCATCAATTGGCATGACCAGAATGCCCCCGTTTACTCCGCCCACTTCGAACCGTCTGGAAAGGGGCGTTTAGCCACGGCTGGTGGTGATAATCATATCAGAATATGGAGGGTTCTGGTTGATGGGGAGGACCGTAAGGTCGAGTACCTTTCAACCCTTTCAAAGCACAACCAGGCTGTTAACGTTGTTCGTTGGGCGCCCAAGGGTAAGGCTCTTCTATCCTCATTCACAATTTACTCTGCTCACAGCTTTATTTTCAGGCGAACTTCTAGCCTCTGCAGGCGATGATGGCAACGTGATCCTCTGGGTACCAAGCGAAACACCCCAAACAGCCTTCGGATCTGATGCCCCGGAAGACAAAGAGTCTTGGAGGGCAAAGCATATGTGTCGTTCTAGTGGCGCGGAGATCTATGACTTAGCCTGGTCTCCAGACGGAGTGTACTTCATCATCGGCAGTATGGATAACATAGCACGAATCTACAACGCCCAGACAGGTCAGCAGACGACTCTCAACGACCCGATCACCGTCAGCTTCTAACACAGCAAACAGGAACACTCGTGCGCCAGATCGCCGAGCACAGTCATTATGTGCAGGGCGTCACATGGGATCCCCTCAACGAGTACATCGCGACGCAGTCCTCCGATCGATCAGTTCATATTTACTCTCTAAAAACCAAGGATGGGCAATACACCCTTAGCGTAGACGACAAGACTCCTCGACTTGCCAGCCATATCAAGGCCGATCTTCCTCCTCGACGAATCTCTTCGAGCAGTCCTGCTCCTCCCGACTTTGGCCATCGCTCTTCGCTTGCTGTCCTTGATTCTGCGCCTTCTATCGGATCACCTGTGCCTTCTGCACCCGGTACGCCTACTTCTTTCGCGCTTCCCATGAACCCGCCCAGTGTCGTTAGTCATAGCCGTCGATCTTCGTTCTCTTCTCGTCGATCTGTATCTCCAGCGCCGTCTATGCCTTTGCCGGCCGTCATGCCTATGGACCCCTCTCCGAAACCATCGTCGACGTTGAGCAGCGGGTTGGGAATGAAGAATGCGAACCTCTATGCCAATGAGACGCTCACTTCCTTTTTCCGACGACTCACATTTACACCAGATGGCAGCTTGCTATTAACCCCATCGGGACAGTACCAAAACCAACACCAAGCTGAAAGAGACGCGAAACCTACTTATGAAGTGATTAACACAGTCTACATATACACGCGCGGTGGTATCAACAAGCCCCCAATCGCCCATTTGCCGGGTCACAAGAAGCCCTCAGTCGTGGTAAAATGTTCTCCGATATTCTACACACTGCGGCAGTCTCCTCCTGCCACACGCAATATCACCATTGACACATCATCTTCAGAGGAGCCTATTCCAGCCCTTCCAGAACCTCTGTCGAAGCCATCCCCAGCTCCTTCTGTCATGGACCCACCTCCTCCACCCTCTACCGCATCAGACACAAAGGCATCAAGCTCAGATACGGCTTTAGCTGCATCAGGCCCAAAGCCTGCCTTTTCCCTGCCTTACCGTATGGTCTACGCAGTGGCTACACAAGACTCGGTCCTACTTTACGATACTCAGCAAAAGACCCCTATCTGTGTTGTCAGCAATCTTCATTGCGCTACCTTCACTGACCTTGCATGGTATGCTGGAGTTTCTATCGTCCGTCAACTGTATAGATTGACTAACAAAACTACTAGGTCAAGCGATGGTCTGACTTTAATGATCTCGTCTTCTGATGGTTTCTGCTCAACACTATCCTTTACAGCTGGAGAACTGGGTGAAGTCTATAAGGGTGAAGTCGGTCCGCCCAAGTCCCAAACAGGGACATCGTCTAATCAAAGCACTCCCATGCCTACCCCAACGACCGCGTTTGCTCCACCTTCACCCTTTCCTAACGGCTCGCATCACCACCATCGCAACTCCGCGAGCTCTTTTACTGCCCCTTCACCTCCGCAGTCAGCTTCAATTCTTTCTCAACGTCCCTCTTCTCCTGCGAGATCGAATTCGACGTCTTCAATTGCGACTATCACTACACAGGCCAGCACTGTGCCTGCAGCCGGTGTTGTCACCAATCCACCTCTGATTTCTGGCAATGTTCCAGGCATTGCAGCAGCAAATTCTGGCAAGGTGACTGGTGTTCCGCTCACAACACCTCCTGAGACTCCTCGAAGTATTACAGGCAGTGTTGCGGGCACTAAGCGCGACGCCAGTGAAGGCGAAAAAGAAGACAGCAAGGAGCCAAAGAAGAGGCGAATTGCTCCCACTCTTGTAGAGCCCAAAATTTAGGCTTCCAAGACGTGCTGGAAAGGGGTATAGTACTACTATTTCAAAAGTATGGTTTGTCTTTGTTTCTGCAGGGATAGTGTTGGGTGTGATTTGGTCTTCACAGTTATGTGGATCCGCGATTTAGCAAGCATGGGTTGGCGTTTGATGAGTCTGGTTGAGACGGATTGATTTACATGGGATTATGGCGAGGTAGTCGGCCTGGCCAGTCTACGGTATATGATATCCGCCAGGTATCAAGGTAGACGAGCTATACAGCCATGCACTGCGATGGGAAAATGGGAATGTGGCACAAGCCTAGGTATCATGTAGTCTACACAATAAATTTTGATAGTCTATTCAGACACTGCGCGTGTCTTGTCTTCCCTGGGGGGCTGTCATTTCAGCACTGGCTTCCAGCCTTTACGCTGAATAAATTTATCCACGCCCTCGTCTCGGAGAACATCAGCTCCTAGCCGTCCTGTTAATACACTACGCTCATGATCTGGCCCCCGGACGTAGAATGGGTATGACAAGCGTCCGTTGTCATTCTGTTTGTTCTTAGTCTCCGTACCGTCTCCGAGTTTCCAAACTGAGCGGTTCTTGATTATTTCTTCCACAAACCCACAAGCCGGGCGGTCAAGTGAAAGATACCATCGTCGTTGGTGTACACTACCGATGGTATTAGAAGCCCCCGTATACGCATTTGTTCTGCGGACCTCTTCGTCTTCAAGCTCACGTAGCTCACGCTCCATGGCGGAAAGGTCGTCTGCATCGGTTCCCGCATCAGTGTTTGGAGGGACATCCTTACTCGCATCACCCTCACTGTCCTCATCACTTGTCTCAGGTTGCGTCTCTGCCTGGGCATGACGACGTCGTCGTTTCCGATTTGTTTTTTCTCTCCTTACTTTACCGGCAACATCTTCTGACCTGGTTAAACGAATGTTTAGAACATATGGATCTGGTAAGCGCGATCCATGCAGTCGAATGCGGATTTTACGATTCTGAAAAGCGGCGTGCAGAAGAGCTTGCTGTGTTGGCGCGGACGATGGACCTGGTGAGGACGCTGGAGAGGACGGATCAGTCGTTGGGGCATGCTTGCTTTGACGGGGGAGGATGCTATATGTTCCCGAGTCCCAAATGAGAAGTGATCCGGTTGAGGCTGAGGCAGTCTCAATGAGATGATTCTATGACAATATTAATTCCTTTGCTTCTGTAAAGAGAAAGACACTGTACCCATAGGCAGTGAATTCGCGTCTCTGTCGCGTTGCGATTCAATCGTGTACTCTGAGGGTCGCCAGGGAGTCCATACATGATCGCCCAGCTAACGCTACTGGTCTCATTGATCTGAAGACGGAGGTCATAGTGCGTGCCAGCAATTGGGTGGTCATGTTGATGAATGACGAAATGAGCGCCTGCAGAGCTTCCAATGTTTTCGGTATAAAGTGAGCTATATGATGATGTGGATAGCAGCGATGGGCTTGATATATGCCTGGAGAGATGCGCTTTGAAATGCGCAAGATGGTCCTCTACAGTGGCTGATCCCGATTCTATGTCAGCAGTTGTTGGTAGCTGTGAAGGCGATGGTGTGTCGAGTGTCCATTCGAGATTTCTTCTTTTGATAAATGGATTAGAAATGAAGCCAGGGCTTGGTTGTCGCTTTTCAACCATGGTGTATATTGTGTTGTTTGTTGTTACACTCCGTGGTTGGGTTTCTGTTACAGTAAATCATGATGATTGGGTCTCGATAGTTCTTCTTTATGTAAGGTAGTTCAACAAGGTGGCTTGGATGATTGCTTTCATTGTTTTTCAGGGTTTGGTTTGAAACCTAGGACAAGCTTCCTGTATTCTCTGTTTATTTTTCGTACGTACATAATACGTTATAATCGTCTTGTCGTACAATGGTCCGTGAGGAAGCCAAAATATGACGATGTGGTAGGATCAAAGTATTCACACACAATAAGAGCAACTCGGTCTTCGAGGCTAGAAGGACTAGAACACCAAAAGGTAGAACAAGCAAGCAAGACAGATTGTCACTTAATGTGAGTACTATGTGTATATCTGTTACACTCATCATGGCTTGATTTGGTAGCTTTCATTCTGTCCGTATCATATGCCATAGGGTAGGCTGGCAGGATGGCGGCGGAGATTGACGTAAGTTTAGGTAAATCACTACCTACCTACCTAGCCGCCCTTGGAAGCAAGTCGCCTATGTATACCGTAGTCGATTGGTGTGGCGAAACCGGAAAGCATCAGCGTCACATGGAAACTTACCTATGACCGGCAACAACGGCCAACGGAAAACGGAAAACGGTTTGATTATAGTGACATAGGCGATTAAAGGAACATCACTTAATGACTCGACTAAACTTCGCGAGCTATTGCATCAGGAGGAACGTAAGTACTCGCAAACTCATCAATGAAATGCCCAAGTATGTATTAGTATCAGATCATCAAACATGATCAAAATCTCAAAAGTCAAAGGCCCTCCCTCTCCTCTTCACGAATCGTATTGCCTTAAAAAGGTAAGAATGATGAGAGTCGGCGGGGCCTAGTCTGCCGAGGTCTGGCTTCTGGTTCGGCCCCATTCGCCCCCCGGATTTTTCTTCCCTTTTAAACTTGAATGCGCCTGCTCCCAAGTCTACGGCCGGCAGGTACATGTAGCCTAGGTTAAGTTAGGCCCCACTAATTTTTATCTCTAATCAACTCCATCTTTCTCGGCTTTTCCTCTGCGACAATCTCGTCTCCCTCCTCCTTCTCATCACCTCCACGCCCACGCCCATAACCATCGCAATTCCTGCGCGTCTCTAATTCTTGAGAGATAGCGGCCCTCTCAGTCTTATCAGATCTCGGTCTCGGCGGCTCTTTTCCCCGTATCCCGAGGCAACTCCGTTGTCCCCGCGCGCCGCGGTTACGCTAACTGGCTGCTGCATATAATCACGGAGTCAGTCTCCGATTTTGCGTCCGGTACACTTTCCGAGGTCCACCACCAAACGTCACGAGGAGTGGCCAACGTCCAAGACCAGTCTGCTTTACTAGGAGGCTCAACAATTAGACTACTCAAATTCTGACACTGTGATACCGTTTGCCGGTACTCCATTGTCCGAACCCGGCTTGTGAACTGTTCCTCCTTGCTATAACAAGATAATATCATGGCCTCTCCACCCAAGCCCTGGGAGCAGCCTGGCGCGGCTGCGACTGCTGGTAAGTCGCATTCATCAATTCTTCTCTTTTACCTTCTCCTTTTCCCATGTCTTTTGCCAGTCACCTTCTCCTGACTCCCCGCATCAAAGAGCCTTCCTACTCACTATACACTAGCAGCCTCGCCTATCTCATCGTCAGTTGCATCAGGAACTACAACATCGATCACCGATCCGTCTTCTGCCCCTCCGCTTCCTAGTCGACCTTCTTCTCTCACATCAACGGTCAATCAGAACGCTGCCAATTACAGCAGGATGAATTCCTCGCCGTATAGTTCAATGGGTGGCGCGTACTCGTCACCATACTCCAGCCCATACTCGCGATTTGGCATGGGTGGTATGGGCGGCATGAGTGGTTACGGTAGCATGTACGGTGGAGGGTACGGTGGCTATGGAGGAGGCATGTATGGTGGTATGGGCGGCGGTATGTACGGTGGTGGCATGGGAATGCCAGGCGACCAAAACAGCTTGACCAACACCTTCAACAACAGCACTCAGGCTACCTTCCAAATGCTCGAGGGTATTGTCACGGCTTTTGGAGGCTTCGCTCAGATGCTTGAGAGCACCTACATGGCTACTCACTCCAGCTTCTTCGGTAAGTTCTTTGGTGTGTGATGGGTCAACCAGAGAGTCAACTAAACAGTTCTTAGCCATGGTCTCTGTCGCTGAACAATTTGGTAACCTAAGGGATACTCTGGGCTCCGTGCTGGGTATCTTCACATTGATGCGCTGGATTCGCACATTGGTTGCTAAGCTTACTGGTCGACCGCCGCCCGCCGATGCGACTGCCCTCACACCAGCTGCATTTGCACGGTTCGAAGGTCGTAGCGTTGGACCAGATGGTAACCCACTTCCTGCGAAGGCTAGCAAGAAGCCTTTGCTCTTCTTTGTCCTGGCTGCCTTTGGCATTCCTTATCTGATGTCAAAGATGATAAGGACGCTTGCTGCTTCACAAGAGCAGGAGCAGAAGCGTCTTCAGGCCCAGGCCATGGAATCACAGCAGCCGGTCGACCCTGCTAAGCTTGAGTTTTGCCGACTCACCTTCGATTTCCTCCCTCAGCCTAACACAGGCATGGAGCTCGAGGCGAGAAAGGGTGATCTTGTTGCCGTCCTAAGTAAAAACGATCCCTCGGGTAACCCCAGTGAGTGGTGGCAGTGCCGATCCCGCGACGGCCGCCAAGGCTATCTTCCATCCACCTACCTCGAAGTCATCAAGCGCCCGACACAAGAGCCCAAGAAGATCAAGGCCGCGCCTAGCGAGAGCAGCCGTACAAACTCCCTAACTAGCTCGATTATCCACCCCGAGGATGGGAAGAGTGAGTATGCTTCTGCTGACGGCATGCAGAGGAGCCACTTCTACTCGTAGAATGCTGTCAGCCACATTGAAAGCGTTGATAATCACATATAAAGACGACAGCTGTACGATTCTGTCTCGGATATTGCAAGGGTGCATTGGTGATTGGATCACAAAAGTCATCACGGAGTTGTTGGATAGGTTTCTCACACACATTGTATTAGTTCCTAGCGTTTGAATGGTTTCGTCATGTCCTGCGATACCTGGGGAAGCATAACTCCGATAAAGATACATCTATATATTTTCACTTGTTAAGTAATTACCTCAATGGCGTTCCTTGGGCATGAGATTGTTCGGGGTCAATGCTCGTGCGACGAATTCGATCAAGCATATGCAAATCTCAGAGCACTCAGCATAAATTCATGAACCGCGCAGGCAGACCTTCGAAATAATCATGGCAGCAAGGTCGAAGATAAGCCAGGGGTTAAACCCTGGAAGTTTTAATCATTGTTGATTTCAGAGTTGATAGTACTGCTCAATAACATAGTTATCTCGCCACAGCTTGCGCCGAGTCGAAATACATTCCCAGTGGTTCTGTGTATATTTATCTGATCGATGCCAGATCAGACTTTTCGTTATGACACAAGTTTCGGGTTCACATCCCCGTTTCCCCCTGTAAACAGGACCTCCTTCTTGAACCCTTTATACAGATACCAGTCATCCATGCTTTGTGGCTATCTTTGCCCAGTTTCCTAGATAGCAAATATGCGCACGAAAAATCGACCCTTTTCGCCTCAAACAATTATTCACAAGTCCCCTTCTGCGCCGCCCGCCTGTCTAATGTCTTGCTGTTTAATTGTTGTTCAACCCTCGGCCTCGTACGCGTTGGATTTGTGCTTGGGCTGGAACTTGAACGTTGGGTGGACGGGGCCAAGGAACATCTCGCTGTGAATAGCTGGTTAGCATACAGACCCATTGTGTATTGTAACAGCGCCACAAAAGGATTAACATACCTGATTTTGATCCAGTCCCTGAAGTTGTTAGACGCCATAAGCGTTTCCATCTCATCTCTCCCCTCGTACTTGGGAGGTCGGTCATTAAGGCACGGTGGGAGATACTCTAACAAACCAATAGGGACATATCGGTGCGTAAAACTGAGCCACTCGAGAAGGAAACGGCGAGTGAATCCAATGCCGAGTTCATCGGAACCCCAGGCATCAAGGCCATAGCGCACAAACTTCTCGATGTAGCGGAGACGCTCGCTAGATGACTTGTCGAGGTATTGGCCCTTCTCAATCTCTTCAAAGAGCCAAGGCTTGATGAGAGCCCCACGGCCAATCATGACGGTATCGACACGAGCCTTCTCAATGTGCTCATAGTACTCGATGTGCGAATAGCAGTCGCCGTTACCGAGGAAGTACATGCGGCCATCCTTGGCATTAGGAAGGCTGCTGGCATCGGGCTCAGCGATGGTGTCACTCAGGTTGTCCTTCTGCTTGTTGTAAGTCTTGATGAGCGCGGCGCACTCGCTGATGTAGCCCCAGTCGGCCTTCTTAGTGTATCGCTGCTCACGGCTGCGTCCATGAAGAGTCAGGGCCGCACATCCAGGAGCACCAAGTCGTTCTCGGTGCTCTCGTGCACCAAAGGCCAGTTTTCCAATAAGCTGAGTAGCTGTAGGACGGGAGTTTCGGATACCAGTGCGGATCTTGGCTGTGATAGGGACCTCCCCTGACACAGCGTTCATCCCCCGAATCATACGTTCCAATTTGCCTGAGTTTTCGAGAAGCGCCGATCCACCGCCAGACTTGAAGACCATATCAATCGGACACCCGCAGTTCAAATCGATGAGGCGAAGGTGAGGGCAATAACGATTCAGTACGTCAGCAGCCTTGGTAACAACCCAGTGGTTGTTTCCGGAGATCTGGGCACCGAACTTGATATCTTTAGAGTGGTCGTAGTCATCAAAGATGGGGACAGAGCCTGGGTTAAACTTGGGAGGTGAGAGCTCTGACTCGTGAACCTTGAGAAGTGTCCAGTCGGCCTTCGTTCCCTGTATGAGGGGCATACTCAATGCCATCTCCGAGTATGTGAGCTGGGCTCCAAGCTCGACGCAGAGTCGACGGAAGGGCAAGTTCCCTTGGGTGGTGAGAGGTGCCAGGGTTGGGGTCTCTTGACCGAAATAGAGACGGCGCTTCTCAGAAGGCTTAAAGGGGGGGTCGACGAAGCGGGCACGTAGATCTTCGATGCCCTCGGTAGACTGATTCTTGCGACGATTCATAAACTCTTCGCTCAGCTTGGCTTCCTTATTGAGCCAAGTGATGTACTGGTCAGATCGTGTAAAGTCGGTCCGCTTGCGGTTGAGGTCAATTTTTTTATCCATGTTGACGACGTTGAAAATAGAAGGTCGCTGCTCCTCGGATCCTTCATCTTTAGGCTCACCGTTCTCGCCGCCTTTTGCTGAAGTGCTCATGAGCACCAGCTCTTTTCGGCCGTCTTCGTGCTCGATTTCCTTCATGTGGCTCTTAACAAAACGGCACTTCCAGCCCGAAGGGCAGTGGCCATGTGCCTCGAACACGGGACATTTGCCTTCGAAAGTCTCAACATCACCTCGGCGGCCTTCCTCAAGATACTTTCGAATATCATGGCAGAGTCTGCATCGGTCACCAAACTTGCATTCTCTGGGAGAAAACTCGGGATAGAAGGCTCGACTGTTGCAAAGACGAAAGGCATCGTCAAATTTGCCAAAATCGCGCTCTGTGTTCTGTCCCTTCTTCTTCTTCTTCTCTTTCTTTCCCTTGCCTGGCTTTCGATCGCCATTCTCAGCATTTCCTTCGGCAGTGCCACGTGCCTCAGCATCGTCATCGTCGTTCACAGCATCATCGGACGCATCTTTCTGAATTGACATGTCTACAAGATACCTTTGATTTGTCAGTGTGTCTCTAGAACAGTTCTACTGTGGGCTTCTCACTCTTTCTTGATAGGGGCAACTCCCTTGTTGCGCCCATCAACGTACTCGGTCTTGGGGTCCGGCTGTGGTCTCGAGACCTCATTCTCCTTGTCGCCATTTGTGGATTGCTCATTCTCCTTAGGAGCGGGTGCATCGTGCAAATCCTCTCCTGGGACAGATTGTGACGGGATCGAATCGTTAACCTTAAGTCTCTTCGAAGCCCGCTCTTCATCCTTTGTCGAGGTTATAATATTGCTGGCATCAACTTCAAGTTCTGCATGCGCCTTGCCTGGGGAAACGCCTCCCATATGAGCGTCGTGTTGCTCACTCATGGTCAAAGCCGCTGAGAATGGTCAGTCTCTGGGACAATGCATGTGCTGAAAGAAAATTATGAGCTCATAAATTCGCTATGAAGAATAAGTAAAGGATTGATGAGCGGAGTGAGTCTGTGTAAGAGAGAGGAAAAGAGAGAAAGGTTGAAATGGAAGGAGAGAAAGAAGTGCAAATATTTTTCTCGCTGCTACAGTACGTGAGCAAAAAATGGCTTACCTCCTACACTGCTATACACAAATTAATGAGTGATTGTTTTTGACAGTGCTCGTGCAGTGCCAGCTGATGAAAAGATCAGTTGTATCAAGATCTACTCTCAAGTGCATACTGTCCCTAGGCAGGGAAAAAAAAAACCTCGATTGTTGGTGTAACTAAAAATGCACTAAATTCCCCTAGACCTACTCCGTATTTCTAGGTCTTATGTGCTATGAGGTCAGTGAGAAGCCGAATGTATCAGGTACGTTAGACGCCTGAGAGCCTCATCTCCGCACTTGATGAAATGGGCCAGGCCTCGCTGAAAAGTACCCTCAGGGAGTAAGAAAACACTAGAACTTAATAAAGGTGTCAAAAATAAACTCAGCTAAGAATTTCCTAGGTTTATACTAAACTTAGACAAGTTACCTAAATATTTTTGTCACTTAGGATCAAGGTACTGAGTTTTCTTTCCTCCCCTAGAAGTGTTACAGAACCAACGGCAAGAAACTTCAGGCAACGCTCGCAACAATTCAATTCAAGTCGCAATTCAAGTCCAAAAAAGCAAATTTTATCTTATTTTATCTACTATTATTAGCTAGTAATTCTTATATAATGAAAGTAGCGAATTAAAATCAGGCTTTCCTTGCTTTTTTAGACTTGAATTACGACTTGAATTACGACTTGAATTACGACTTGAATTGAATTGTTGCGAGCGTTGCAAGTTGAAGAAAGCTAGGAGGTACTCTTTCTTTGACTCAAGACGGCAGGACCTAAGGTAAGGTAGGTATGCTCAACTCAACCCCAGCTCCAACGTTGCACGATCCCTACCTTACCCTTCGACATCAGTTACATACTATCACCATCACCGGCTCGCCTGCCCCTCCCTTCACTTTGCGCCCTTGGCAAATCGCCAATTGGCTTTGGCTTCAGTTGCCTGCTTTTAATTGCATATTGTTCGTTCCTTTTTGCCCGCTTCACTGCTCTCAGTCATTCCACCTTTTTCCCACCTCGACCGATTCAAGCCACAAGCTCAACGCCTTGTCTAGGAAGGCAATGAAGAAGAACCTGCGCAGTTATGGCGGATCCGAGGAGATCCCCCGATAAGTCGCATCTTAAGGCGAAGAGCATTCAACAACAGCAACAACGATCACCTGCTCCGGCTCCCGCAGCCACACGGCCGACCTTTGTCGACGATGATTCCGACGATGATGACGAGTCTAGCGATCAAATGCCCCTACCCAGAAGCCATACACCAGGTCATCTTGCCAGCAAAAGCATACAAGCAAATCGTCGAAAGCCTTCTGATCTTTCTATCCGGCAGCGCTCTCAATCCGCATCACAGACCGCCCCGCAAGGAGCTACTACCTCGAGAGCAGCCCATAAACCGCCGCATTCGATCTCAACCAGCGCTGGCGATGCCTCAAGTGAGGGAGATCGATATAATCGGCGACCAACCGCTTCACGGTCGACATCCGCCATAACGAGCCGAACGACTGCACAAGCGACCGCCCGGTATGCATCGCATGCATCTCGGATATCACAAGACGAGTACACTGCGTTTCCGTCGCTTCCAGACCCCCGGACGGCTCCAAAGGTCGACGTGGCTCCAGCATCTGGCATGTACTGGTCCAAGGCACCTGTGTCGGGCGCTCCTCACACCTCGTTACGAGCACACACAACGACAATCATTGGCTCGAATGTTTATGTATTCGGCGGCTGTGACTCGAGGACATGCTTCAATGATCTCTACGTGCTCGATGCCGACTCTTTCCATTGGTCTATACCTCATGTCGTTGGTGATATACCTGTTCCTCTGAGAGCCATGACATGCACTGCCGTAGGCAAGAAACTCATCGTGTTTGGCGGAGGTGACGGTCCGGAGTATTATAACGATGTCTATGTCCTGGATACAACAAACTTCCGGTGGACAAAGCCCCGTATTATAGGAGATAAGATGCCATCGAAGCGGAGAGCGCATACTGCTTGTCTATACAAGAATGGTATATACGTATTCGGCGGCGGCGATGGGGTCCGAGCTCTGAACGATATTTGGCGGTTAGATGTTGCTGATGTCAACAAAATGTCATGGCGATTAGTGTCGAGTTCAGATAAGTCAAGTCCTGGGTCAAAAGACTATCGTCCCAAGGCAAGGGGCTACCACACTGCCAACATGGTAGGCAGCAAACTCATCATCTTTGGAGGCTCTGATGGCGGCGAATGTTTCGACGATGTATGGGTTTACGACGTTGACGCCCAGTTATGGAGAGCAGTCCCTATCCCCGTTGCTTTCCGTCGTTTATCACATACGGCCACAATAGTCGGCTCGTATCTATTTGTCATTGGAGGCCACGACGGAAGCGAATACTCGAATGATGTCCTGCTTTTGAACCTGGTTACAATGACATGGGATAGACGCCGGGTTTACGGCAAAGCACCTTCAGGTCGTGGCTATCACGGGACAGTGCTGTATGATAGCCGCCTTATTGTCATTGGAGGTTTCGATGGAAGCGAGGTGTATGGCGATGTTATGCTGTTAGAGCTAGCTGTGCATGCATATTATTCGCAAATTAGCCACTTTACCATCGAGGTTTAGACATATGAGCTAATGCAGCTCTTTTTGGATATATTAGGGTGTTTGATCATCAATTTGTTGTTCTGGGACGGTAAATGGACCCTTCAACAGAGGGCTAGCAGGGAGTCGGTGGTACAGATCTTGGTTAACCTACTCGTCTAGAAAAATGAGATGCTGGGTCATCTTGATATGCCCTCTGTATATACTTGAGATGATGATGCTTGCTTGATTCTCGCTGTCATGGCTACATATGATACATTGGATGCAATTCAAACCCCGACCAAACATGTTCCAGACCAATCTTAAGAGGTTGTAACTCCAAGGAACCATCCCACCCACTCTATGCGCATAGAAAAGACAAACCACAACAAAGTTTCGTTCCAATGACTGTCCCAGTTGATAATAGCCACTTCCTTTCCATCTCGACATCATTGGCCCATGAAACATCGGTTTGTTGGTGACAGATATACAATTTCTTTCCTCCTGCGTTTGGCGACTTGAGCTCGGCGTGGTATTAATGATGAATTTGAAGGTTATTTGGTATCGAGTTGTATGAGATCTTTTTGTCGTCATAAAAAGATAACGTGGTGATTTTAAGCCTTGCTCTCACCTTGCTTCTTAGCGGCCATTCGGCGCTCCTCAGCAGCGACCATATCTATTAACACTGTTAGTCACATAATGTTTCCTGCGAGATCTCAAGTGCGACTTACCCTTCCAGAGGTCTTGGCCCTCATACTCCTCCTTATGAATCTTCTTCTCAATGAGTCGCTTGTGCTCGGGATCCTCGGGATCGACGACCATGACGGTCTGCCAGCGACCCTCACCCTTCTTGGCATCGTTCATCTCAAAGACAGCTGAGATGATGAGAACCGCGAGGGTCAGGCCCTGAGCATACACACGGGCCTGTACAACCTTGTTGGCTGTGTTCATGGGTGAACGGCTCACAAGCGCGAAAGCGACACCCATGGATGCGAGCCATGAGACAAATACGATAGAGTAGCGGTTCTCCTTACCGTACTCCATGAAGCGCTCCCAGGTCGTCTGGTTCTCGCGAACGATCTGCTGGGCGCGCTGGGTCTGGTCTTCGTAAAAGTTCATGGGATTCTGCTTCTTCTGGAAATCCATGGACCAGCGATCGGCGTTGATAATGGCGCCAAAGGTGCCGGCGGATGTGACTAGGAACGTTCTGAAAGGGATTGTGAGGCCGCGGAAAGCAGGGTATCGCCTTGAAGCAAACATGACACCTCCAACGCCAACAGCAAGACCAAGACTACCTCCGATGAGACCGCCCTTGACGACAGCTGAGTAGTGCGCCTCCTCTTCTTCCTTTGTAAGAATCTTCATGATTGCGATTTAGGGCTGGACGGGGATTGAGGGGAAAGACGATCGTGGGAGAAGCGGCAAATCTGTAGTAAGGACGGGATTTCTCTCAGGGCGCAATAGTTTACGGTGTTTTGTTTTCAGGGCGAAGGTGGTGGTATGATAAGAAACCGAATGAGGTGGATTGCAGCGTGGTTTAAGCCCAGGGTGGGTCAACTGAGAGGTTGCTGAGTTTCAGTACTAAGTTAAGTACCTGAAAGATGCCGTAAACGTGAGGTGAGGTTGATGTACTAGTGTCGTGATAAATTCGTGAGGTTTGCGATATTGGGGCAATGGTGCTTTCTGTAATTGATGAGCATCCCAGATCCCCTCTTACTTATCCTCATGTATATAAATGGCAGACAAATTTTCATGGCCGAGTGTAACGTTTTTCTTGCATGACGGTAGATGATGTCAGTTTCTTCCGAACTCGTCCGGCGCAAACAGTCACCGAACTATGCCCGAGTCGCCGAATGGGCTTCAATTCAAACAAAACTGCCTGTAAGTAGAGAACTCCGAGGATATGCTACAATGAGAGGTGATTTTGGGACAATCTTTTTCAATGTTCGAGAGAACTGCGCATCTGATTGCTAATGTTACAGAGCTGAGTATCGGCTGCCCAGGAAGCAAACCCCCAATCTCTTGTTGTAATGCAAAACATGCCGTCACCGAAGCGTCTTTCCAACAGAGCCATGACAGATGGTAAACCGGATGGACGGCCGACCACTCGCTCTCCAGCTCCAGCGGTTCATGTCCCTATATCGCCCGCGAGAATTCCAGAATGGGCGTGGCAGCATATAGTATCTTAAATATAAAGTAAAGCTCGATTATGCCGCAGAACGCCGTAACAAGATTCGAGAGCAGCGGCAGTGATGGCGGCGTTCTGCGGTGAAAGCGGCATGGTATCCAGTATGTTCAACTGGGTAAACGCGATGCCGCGCTCAATCCGATCTCATGGCGCTAAAGTTCCACCTGCACAGTGAATCAGGGGACTTCTACAGAGTACTCCGTAGGTGATTCAATCAATACGGAGTAGGTACCCGCAGTTGGCATCTCGGCATCACCGTTGGAGTCCCTCTACCGGTAAGCAACGACTTTGGTTTTCGCTAACTCTCGGGTCGTTGGGCTATGCCAGGTTCCACGGGCCATCGGCGTTCATAATTCGGAATGTTTATGTGAGGTCGCCGTCTAGATCCTCATCTGGATTTATCTCGCCTCATGTATCGCTTCATGGCAAGTCAGGTCGGAGCGCCCCGAGAAACGAAACACCTCATGGCCTGACATGGGGAATGTTCCGGGAATGATGAACCCTTTGATCATTGCCAACCCTTGGTCAGGTATGATTATTGGCTGGTAACGGCTATGCTGCTTTGACTTACCTACCCGGGACCAGTTTGTAATTCCACAGTCTCGAGGTAGAGTGCAAAGCTGATGTGTCGACTCTCGAACGATAGTCAGTCGAGCAAACGAAGTTATCTCGGTGAATGCAGTGCACCCCATCTAGTTTACCCAAAACAGCCAAGCATCTGTCGATTTTTTCGAATGAGGTGGGCTTTACATGCAGCATACTCGAACCTCTCAATATCATACAAGTCAAGAATGAGACTATTCACATGTTGCCCGCGTCAATTGTCTCATTTCTAGTCCATGCACCTCGATAATATGATTCATTTTTTATGAATACATGATAAATATGCGGACCAGAAGTTCTGAGAACCAGCCATAGTCAAGCTTACTATCTTGTGCCTGCGCAATGCTCTACCCGTTTATCGACAAATTCTCAACAATCATCCATCGTCGGATAGCATTGAAACACTCATAATAACTCCATAATCTCATACAAGTGAGTAAACTTTGGTAGTATATTTATGGAAGGAGACAGAAGAAAAGGACAAATCTGGCCTTACCATGGACACGATGGCAACTCAAGCGGCTTAGGACTAACCCATACTCGCACACTCAACACAATAAGTGCTTACCACCCACATTTGCACATCTGTCATTGGTAGACCGGACTCCATGTCACTCTCGTGTATTGGTGAATCATATCGGTTCAAGATAGAATAGGCCTCGTGATCGGACCCGAACCAGAGGATTATACTTTTATACTATTGCGTCAAGACCAGACCACTGCATTGAGCTCAATAAGGGCCATACACCTGTCCAGCGCTAACGTGGCTAGAGATAAATACTTTCTACAACCAGTGTATCTTTGATGGCTTCGAATTCGATGATGACTTTGCTCAAACCCAAGACCTCTGCGGCTGAAGAGAGAGACCAGAACGACCCTCATACCCTTCAAAAAGAGGCCAATACCACATTGTGCGTTCCATATGATGAGATGATCCAGAATCTTTGATCAATGTACCAAAGAAGGATATGACTGTAGCTTCAGACAAGGCTCCTTCGGCATACACCCTCTCTTGACCTCGGCAGCCTTTCTTCGGGTAAGATCTGCGATGCTGGTGTTTGTGATCCGATCTTATCTGAAAGACTGAAGGAACACTAACACCTCCATCCAAAGCCTCCCGCCTACTACCTCACCTCGCTTGGATGCACGGCATCACAACTAGCCGCCCCCAGTAGATCACACCAAGCCACGCTACTCGAGCTGACCAGGATGGACAGTTGCATTGTGCAGCAATAATGGCAATTCGACATACCGACTCGTGCGATTAATGTGACCCCTCGTTAGTCAGGTCTGGGACCGATATATCCTGATGCACATGATCGCCTGCCGGTATCGTATCGACTTGCTTGAAAAGCTCCTAGGTACTAATGTTGATCTACGAATATCCTTAGCTCGTAGATTCCCTTTGGGCACTATAATGACATCACAGTTATTCATGGTGCAATTTCGGGAGTCCGATTATTTCGGGAGGCTATCATTACGATGCCAAACTGTTATCGACTTGCACCCAGATAATCATACATGGAGCAATAACCGACGATGACGTCGGTTACACCTGGAAGCAATCACTCGCTCTCTGGTCAGCTAGTTAAGTATATTTGCTATCTGCAACGGGTACGAAGTTGCAGAAAGCCTCATCACCTGCATCAACACTATTTATAAATACAACATTGCAGAATAAATAATTGCAATATAGGGGAATACCGTACCGAACGACGAAGAAACAGTATATGCAAAACACAAAATGACAAACACTTCAATCGAGTCGTTGCTGTCGAATCCTGATTTTCTGCGGCATCTAGAATTGAACTGGAGCTCGAATGCTGATCTGTGGAGATTGACTTCCGTCACTCAACTGCAAGAACGAATGCCTTGGTCGAAAGCTAAGTCTACGGATCGATGCTCAACAAGGAATCCCTTCCGCAAGCGGTAGTAGTATTTGGATCACACGATCAGTGTTTTCAATGGATTTGCTAAAGTGCAACAGAAGAGTAGACATATTAGAGCTAAAACTTTCAAGTCAGCTAAAGCATTTAGGCATTCTTGCATGGAAGCCAAGTTCAAGACCTTTCTAGTCAGGACCCATTAGCCATGCTTTATTACCTCACATGTCGAGGAATCAGAACGAAGATGATTACGATGCCGCTGACAATTGAGACTTCGGTGTGGAATGGAATTTAGGCGATTGACCCAATGGCAGTTCGAAAAGAGCTAGCCCCCTTCAACCTTCGGCTGGACAGGTCATTGGTCTCGGCGGAAGAGATGATAGATCGCTTTTGCGGGAGGGCTCACACAGTTTCATTAACTTGTGAAATAAGTCGCGGCTGAAAACCCACGACGAGACCTCGGGGATATTCACAAGTGAACCTAATAGTCGCTTAGATAGACATCGCGTTCTGCGCCTATGTGGGCTCGGTTAAGCGGCTCAACGAATGAATTGTCGCCCTTTTGGCGGTCGTAGGACGGAGTATTGATTGTATGTAGAGGAGCCGAAGATACCCTTTTTTAGTTCGTCAGAAAGAAAGCTAAATATGGCGGTCTTAATTAATTATCTGACTCGAAGCTCGGTATACGCTGCTGATCTAGAACAAGTGAATCCGCTCAGGGTCGATTTCAGCTGTGATTGAGTCAAGATTGAGGCCTCGGCAGACGTCGCTCCTTGAAAAGTGATTAAGATACAGTACCTCTCGAACAACTAGGTACCTCAGGGAATCGGCGTCGTCAAAATACATCTTTGTGCCATTGTAATACGGGCAAGAACCACCAGCCACCTGCGCCTTTTGTTGTGCAGAATGCCAACTTGGGGGCGATCGGCCGGGACTAGGTTGACAGCATTGAAGGTTGACAGCGGCACCAGTTTCCCGGACCAGGCCATTGCTGGATTGATACCCGACACCACTTGGAATCTCATTGGATTAGATCAACTGCGCATATAAGCTCTAACGTACTCCGTATTTTACTCCGTGAATGTCGGTACATCGTCGAACCACCGAATCTCCGTCCAGGTACATTGCTTGTCTGTAGATTCTATTCCGCGATGCTTCCACGGAAAGCTTCTGTGGAGAGCTTCTATAGTGGCGATTGTTGCAAAGTTCTTGTCTACCTAAGTCCTTCGTATGTAGGAATGGAGTAAGGCTGGAGCTCACAGATCGATGGAAAGACCCATATTGAAGGTAACTTCTGTAAGCGTTGAGATGGAAATGGGTCGTCTTCATGTGATGATGGCCTTCCTAGGCTTATTCCTGAAATTGAGACAGGCAGCAGTGATGCCCGTGATTCGAATGTTCCCATGAGGGAAGGCGCAACCGTCGTCGTATCTATCTGCCGACCCTGGATCCTAGTTGTGAATACCGTTGTAACATTCGCATTGGAGCCAGTTTAGGATCTATCACATCCCCACGTCCAAGCCATTGCCGAGACGCAGATTCATGACAATGTAACGAGATCTCGTTTTCGACTCGCGCTTACCATCCAATTGGGACTATCTAACATTGGGACTGTTTGTCCCTGAAAGCATTGACATTGGCATTGGCATTGGCATTGGCATTGACCTGTCAGAAGTCACCAAGCACCACAGCACATTGATGCCACGTTGTTGGCGTTTCGGTCCAAGCTCAGACAAGAGTCATTAGCTTTGACAGGACGCATAAAGACGTGCAGTGATTACTTGCGTAAACGGAAATTAGATCGTTGACGTTGCATCAGAGCGTTGCGCTACAACGTACATACATAATTACATCGATATCACGGCCGGGATATCAGAGCTTGGCCTAATGCACCCCTAGAGGAACAAGAAAACTTCTAATGCTGAACCAGGTGCCAAAATACATTGGTCCAAAGTCCTGGTATCATATACTAAGCTTGTCAAAGTCTTTTCATCACCTATATCAAGGGTTCCAAATATTCTTGGCTCCCCCTGGTACCTCTCACAGAACCCATGAATGCTCTGACGTAAAGACTCTGCACGGTCCAGGTCGACTCGAGTCGTGAAACCACGACCCAAAACAGGAATGATATTCCCCTCCAAAAGCTAATTGCACCCATTGATCAGGTAAATACTTTACACTAGTCGAAAGGTGGTGATTTTTGGAGTTGTTAAATGGCCCAAGGGAAGCCATCAGATGATCAGCCAACGAGCGACTAGCCAGATGTCATTAATGACTATCTCACTGCCTTGATCGAATAGGTAGTTCACCTCGGGGGCGGTTCCGCCCACGGCATCTAGGCATAGATTGCAACCACCTTTCCAAGTACTCTAGCATGGATGGCACCTTTATCTCGAGGAGGCTTACAGCGTGCATTTAGCAGCAAACTCTTTAAGGCTGATGATCATCCGTGGATATACGTACAACTCGATATTCAATGAGAGGAGTTTCTCAATTATGGATACGCGAGTTGAATCCACTGACGCGATTTGTTTGTGAGGTCCCGTTTCTATCCCTGACGGCAGTTCTTCTCCATTATCTCTTCTGATCACGATCTTCTTACCTGACTCAAGACAACAGTCCGTTAACCCAGGGCAATGCAACATAGGAGCACAGGCAGGGAACTTTGCGATCACTTCTCAGCCAACGAAAAGGGCATGTTCGTATGTCGATATCATTTTCCCTGTAAGCTTTGTAGCACTTGATGTAATGTACAAGCTATTTTCTTGGTCCTTGAGATGCAAACTTGACGGTTGACAGCTATGGTAACCTGCCACACCAAAAGTCTTGGATCCCAACTCCCAGACTAGATCAGGATCGTTTGTGGTCTCAATGCCCGTTTACCATTGCTTCACAGACGCGAAACCCTTCTTCTGGTAGACTTCTATCGCTCTCTGAGATTTCCTGTGCGAAACGCTGGGGGACCGATATGGCTCAAACTAGGAGGTGTTGGTCCGCTGTTAATTCCATATCTGCATGTATTACAGTTCAGCCTTGCAGTCTTGGAAGGGTGACACTAAAACGAGTCTAGACTAGATGTCAGTGGCTATACGTTTGCAGATGCTGATCATTGAGCATGGAAATCGTTTTCCTGATGGCCCATGATGCGATCGGGTATCTTGCTTCGCAACGCGACCTAGCAATCTCTCGACCTAGTAGAATAGCTAGCACGATATTCCGTAGTTTTGCTAGAGTTTGATACGACGCTAAAACTGCCTTATTCGCAAATGCGTATCCGTAGTTTACTCTGTCTTGGCAAAATACGAGTGGATCCAACCAACTCAGTAGGCATCTCCACCAGGAAAGTCTGGCATTGATTGAGTGTCTAAATGTAATGAACTTAACAGACCGAGGTCTTGGTCGGCATTTGAGACCAGTGATAATCCATGGAAGGGCACTAATATGCCACGTTTTGTGGCTGGATGAGTGGGAACCGTTTCCCTCTTGTCTTCCGCATCTTTAATTGACGCCAGAATTGACTTGATAGCCATATCCACCTCTCTGTGAGATATTGACACTAGAATGCACTTGGAGTTGGGACTGGATTCTTGCTATTCTGGGCTAGGACATGCTTTTCTTGGAGATCTTGGGAAGGCCTGCGGTGTATCGACACGGTTGCCGCAGCTTCTACATGAATCTCATACAACTCGTAAGCTGGGATCTAGTCCTCGAACAGGTTCATACGCATTAGCGTCTTGAGGCCCGAATATGTAGTGTTGAGCAGCGTTGTAACGGTAGGACCAGGTATAGCTGGGACTCGTGGGTCAAGGGACTAGTGGCCCATATGTACTGTACCATTTGTTGAGCCTCGACTTGGCACCCTGAGTACCTAGTAGCTTTAAGGTACGTAGGCAGCATCCATGTATAACAAGACGTTGTCGTGTAACTCGGCCTCTTTGGGGTTGTGAAAGACGGCATAGATTATGCTTCTCAAGTGTCAAGCAATTCCGTAGATGATTCAAAACTAATACAGTAATATACATAGATTTTCCATAATATCCATACATATTGCCATTTTCGTTTGCAGGACAGCTTTAATCCGGCAGATGCACTCGCTACTCGCCTGTTGTGCGCACCCTTTCCAACCCGGATAGACTCTTCCAGGGCAAGAGAAACACTACAAATATATTCTATTCAGGCCGAGGTGAATTAGGTAATCATATTGTTGGACAAAGGGGGTTGAGGAGACACCGCATAGGGATATAGTGTTTGTCGTGTGCGTTGGCCTCAACTGCCTACGTTGGAGCCCCCACACCAGCTGATGCTTTTTTGTTCATTCTCGGTAATTTCCCCTCGCCCTTTGTGAACCCCTGATCCTTGATTCTACTGATTGGCTGTCATGTTTCGTTTCGCGATTCAAATACCATGAACCTTGCATCATCATCACTTGCTCTTTACCTTTACTCTAAGGGACTTATCAGGCTCCCACCCTCGTCGCCGCGAGAACTTTATAAGCTCAAAAAAGGTAAAGATGATCGAGAACAGCATCAAATAGTGTCATATATCAACCGTTCATCGGCTCAGACATGCGTGAGTTAAGTACATCGTCATATGGTATGAATCATCCCAGTAGGTAGTATCAACTACAAGTCTGGAACTTAAGCGTCTGCTGGAGAAACTCAACCAAGGACTTGGCGATACTCCCTTGATCATCTCTTATCTGTACTAGGAAAAAGGTTGCGGCAAGTCACTTTTACTAGAGGCGTAGTGGTTGTGTGGGCATCTGAGAGTTGGCCTGTCGTATCTTCGTCATATCTCTTTCGAATCTTGAGTATGTAACGATGTGATAGTATATTATAGAGCATCCGATCGAGGAGATGCCTAAGTTGTGGTAATTTATTAAGACTAACCACTGTTCACTTTCCATATCTGTAGGCATACCGCTGAGTTCATTTTCTGCTCAATTTCATTGACAGTCTGGGTTCATGTTGATATCCTTTTCACATCATCTACACATCACCCACCCGTCCATCCCAACCCTTCAAACTGATCATTTTGCAGTAGTGCTTTCGCTGGCACTGCCTGTCAGATCACCTTTTCGACACCCCCCCCGAAGTAACTGAACCATCAGTAATTACTTCACACAGCAAATGCTTGTACGTTATTAAGTTGTCATCGACTTATCCCTCCAACAACTCTTCATCGGATAGGTCGCAGCGACGCGGCCTGAGTGAACATTAAGGTTTCCCCAAGTAGAATTTGACTCCCATTTGAGAACCTCGTTCGCGGTACACATAACACCACACTTGGCCCATCTGCTACCCAGAAGCCTCAAAAAAGAGTAATCATCGATGCGTGGCTGCGTGGGAGTACTCGCATAGGTTACCTGGGTTGACCGCTAAAAGTCTACCAAAGACTCATCCCGCGCCGGGGCGCGGACAGGCACTTCTATTTCACAACCTTTCAGGCGGAGAGACATCCCGAAACCCAAATTGCTTGCCCTTCGATCACTACAAACCTTCTCACCTATTTGGAGTACCAGAAGTACATATTCTGCCCCTCAAACAAGCTTGTTGGTCGATTTATCATAATCCCACCAAAGAACCCAGAACAGCACGCACTAAAACCCATACAGCGGTTAGTGAGTGACTGGGATCCCTGGACAGCATCACGCCAAGCCCAGTCTAACCCATCCCGTCTTGGACGAAACTGTCCACAACACAGATTCACCTGGGAATAGCACCTTTCCTGACCTGACCTGGTGGGATTGGACATCGGTACCTGGATCTCTTCTGCCATCTCGTGGTCACCTCAGGTACTTTCTTGGTATTGGCAGGTGGATGACACCAACCTACACAGGGCGTACCTCCTGCTGTTGTCTTCACCCAGCCTAGGGGGGGGAGGAAAGAAAACTCAGGACCTTGACCCTAAGTGATAAAAATACTTAGGTCAACTTAGCCTAAGTTTGGGTTTCTCTTTGCCAAGTTGATTTTGACACCTTGTATCAAGGTTCGGTGTTTTCTTGCCCCCTGAGGCCAGCTTACTTAGAAAGGTAGGGCCTTTTCAGGCTGCCTCGCTATCTCTATCTCTCAGCCTTCGGGTCCTCCCAGTTTTTGTCGATACTCCCGCTACACTTCTCTCCACCTTCATATCAGAAACATCACAGTACTTTGATATCATCAGATTTACCCTTCATATTTCATTCGACATGGGGAAGTTGTTCGGCAGCTTGTTCCAGAAGCCAGGCGACACTGTGGGAACCGAGCCGCGTGCATCTACCTCCACCAAGAGTACCAGGATGCGGGATCCTACGAGCGCCATTCGCTCATCAGGTCTCGCCCCCTCGTCCGCAGACTCCGCCGCCACCGCCAACGCCAACAGCAACGACCATGCCTGTGACTCGAGCGGCGCCCATGCCCACTTCGCCGCCGCCGTTGCTGATAGCCCTGACTCTCCAGGGTCGCTCATCGACTCGGGCTCGAGCTCGCTGACGCAGTCGCCGTCGCCCCAGCCCAAGACCCCTACCACGGGCCATTTTCTGCCTGGCGCTCACGCTAACTTTGCTTCTAAATCCGTTGTTCCAGCCGCTGCCTCGGTGCTGTCGAGTACTATTACTACCGCTAAAGCTGCTGCCCCCCAACTCTCCATCGGCGACTTTGATCCTTGTATTCCCACCAACACTTCCTTCGACCTCACCGAAGAGTTCCAAATCGTTGATACCAACATTCGCATCAACAACCGCGACATTGTCATTCAGCCGTTCGACTCTACACCTCTTGAAGACACCAAAATCACCATGACTACCGGGCCATCCCTCGACCCTTCTATGGGCCGCCGGGACTCATTTGTCAGCGCTGGCCCTAAGCCCATATCAATGAACAATCCCAACCGTGGTGATAATGCGAACCGCAATAGAAGAGAGTCTCTTGCTGGCAGCCTTATGGGAGGTGGCATGAGCTGGGGAGGCATGTCTTTTGGTAGTTTTGTTAGAGACGAGTAAGTCACCTCACTGCATACTTTTATCCTCATCATCACTCTGCTCTTGAAACGTTACCCTCGCTTTGGCACCCTGCCCGAGCGGTCAATTATCTGTCACAATGCTTATTTTGCTTGCTTTGAGCTCAACCTTGTTCCGCTTGATCAAAGCGAAACGGTTCATTGCATGAAACCTCAGCTTGTCTGCAACTATCATCGCTTGCGAAGATGACTGATCATGTATTGTCGCAAGCCGTCTCTAAGCTTCGGGCCCCATTCTTGCCCTGCGACAGCCCACATGCGTCAGAAATCGATCATGCCCGATTCTTCATCGCACTTGAGGTTACAATTTACTAACATCGTGGCTCTATAGTATTATGATGGCAGGCACGTCGCCTTTCGGAACTCACCAGTCTCCTTCCTTTCACTCATCCTCCTATCTCCCCAAGTTGGAGGCCAACTTCATGCGAGATTTCACCTGCTGTGGCAAGATCCTGCCTAATCTCCACGACTTGCTGCAACATTACGAAGAAGCCCATACGCAACCCAGCCCGAACCCAGCCCGAAATAACGCCTTTTCTCAATTCTCTCAGTTGGGGCTGCCTAGCGCCCCTCGGATGTCGATGTCTCGAGCTGGGTCGGCAGCGCCAGGCGGCAGTTCCCTTGCAACGAACCAACTTGGACAGCATACCCGCGGCCAACAGACGCCCCATGATACGCACGGAGGTTCTGCAATTGCGTCAAACCTGAATGATGAGATGGATGCTGTCGCAGATATGGAAATGGACGATGCTGTTGGTACGATGGAGATGGACGATAGCCAGCGAATGTCCCAAACGAGACAACTTTTTGGTCAGCAGCAGAGACCCGAGCTGAATATGAACACCTCTGGTCTTACACAGGGCCTACGGACCTCTCAGCCACCTACTCCCGCTGCGGCTAGCTTTGGCTTACAGAACAACCCCACAGTCTCTTCCGTCAATACACCTACTCTTACGACCCAAGGACAGGTACCACATACTCAGCAAGTCGATATGGAGGAAGACCTACCAGGTATGCCTATGGGTGGCAACACGAACGATATCGGCGATATGAGCTTTGGCGGAAACCAGAATAATAGTGATTCGAACTTTTGCATAAACGACCCCGGCAAACACCTTTTCAGCTCCACTGGTGCTTTCCCTGCTGCCAACCGTTCCATCCAGGCACAATTGCAACAGCTAGGCATTAACCAAAGCCAGTTGAACGATCCACAGGCCAACAAGCTTCTTATGCAGCGACTACAGAGCATGATGATGCCTGAAGAGCACAAGCCGTTCAAATGCCCAGTTATTGGCTGCGAGAAGGCGTACAAAAATCAGAACGGTCTGAAGTAAGTTCTTACTCATGGCGTTCGATTGTAACTCGATCCTGAATTTGCTTGCTAACTTGTTTCCAGATACCACAAAACTCACGGCCATCAAACCCAACAGCTTCACGAGAATGGAGACGGTACCTTTTCCATCGTCAACCCAGAGACAAGTGCCCCTTACCCCGGAACATTGGGAATGGAGAAGGAGAAGCCTTTTAGTTGTGAAACATGCGGCAAACGATATAAAAACTTGAATGGACTGAAATACGTAAGTTTCCTCACGAAATTCTAGCTTTTAAAATCCATTACATGCTAACATTTTCCGACAGCATAAGGCTCATTCCCTTCCCTGCAATCCTGACTTCAAGCTTCAGGCTCTTGCAGCAGGTATGAACTTGCCGGGAATAGGAGAAGATCAGATGATGCAATAGTACAGCACGATGACAAGACTTTGAGTGAGAGCGCTAAAGGAAGTGAAACTACTACGTTTCCGAGTGACGCCTGGGATTCCAGATGAATCCAGTGCAATCTGGTAAGAACTCTCGACTCTTTCCGGCATACCATATTGAGCCTATATGCACTATCAGTATCTCTTTGTCGCCAATACCCCTCCTAGACACTGCCTTCTGTCTTGTACCCGAACTTTTCAACATCTTACTTCGGCGTTAACGATCCGTAATGAGACGGCGTCAAATCAACCAATGGGGAAAGGCACACCACTTTTCTAACTCTCCTATCCAACCGCGGGCAAAAGTTCAGGGCTTGTCCCCAGTTTCTGCAACTGTTTTATCACTTAAGAAGGACATATCATGTGTTGGAAAGTCTCGTGGTTGGGTACGCGTTAGCTGGATCCATTGATTCTCGATGTCTAATTCGACTCAGACGCCTGTGCTGATATGCTGGCTGGCCTGGCACGCGGAAATGGGTAATTTTTCTTCTTCTTTTCATTGCTTTCTGGTATTATTATTAAAAGTTGATAAGGGGCCCTTAGACGTTAGGTTGGGAAAGATGACATTTGCATAGTGCCCTGGAAATTTGGGTGGTCTTCGGTTTTGTTTTGTTTGAGACGGCGATGCATGAACACATTTGTTTTTGGCTACTACTGTTGTTCAGTTGACCATTGTTGGTAAAGCAATTGCCATCATCTTGTGCTGACATTATATTAAAAGCGAGGATGGCTGGTGTCGGTCGAACAATGAAAAGTGAGGTTATAGACCGGACAGCTTCGCGTGCCCTTCAAGCGAATAGTATTGTTTTTGAGATTCCAGCACCAAAACTAAGATGTGATCGAGTACTAACTTAGTAGAAGAAATCAAGGACATGCTGATGCTGCTAGTCGATGGTTCTAATTGCTCTTTGCTGCAATAGTGTCTTGACCAAGTGATTCCTTTCTCGAACATCGGCATCACGGCCTATATTGAAATAAGAACTATCAACCGGTTGAACTCCGTCAGACGTACTTAGTGGACACCGAAAGGTTGCCACGCTTGATCTCTTGAAGAGGTGGGGGTCGGGGAGACAAATCTATGAGTTGAGATAGGACAGAGTAAACAGAGCCAAAGGGTATCGTGTATTTGACATATCTATCTGATTTTACAAGACCATAGGCTCATAACTTAGTAGTTCGCTGTGCAGATACAAAACACCTCGCAATGCGTAACAAGCCAACTTGAACAAGGAATAGGAAGCAACAGTCGTTTACGTCCCTATGGACAGAAGCACTATAATATAGGCATTGCACAATGCAGATGCATGACATGCGGCCCTATACTTAGGAAACATTTCCCGAAGTGCCACTATGTTTCTTGCCGGCCATCCTGCAGACGAATGCGAAGCAGAAAGGCCAGGTGGACTTGATGTAGGTAATGAAAGCAGGACCAGAAAGAGGGCAGGTGCCTTCTGGCATCGAGCAAATCGGTAACTTTATGAGTATGAAGAAGTTGCCGAGATTCGCAAGGTACAAAATAAGAATCCGTGGGCCAGCCACCAAGATAACAGCAATTGTACATGTTAACTACTTCATGTCATCTCCATGCCATCGTCGTCATCGGCTTCAGACTCGATCATGTGGGTCTGGTTACTGCTTATGCTCCCCTTACGAGCATCGTGTCCAATGTTATCGTTCATGCCACTCCATTCGAGTTCTTCTCCGCCAATGATACGTCCTTCCATGTCGATTTCTTGCGAAAGCTCGACGAGTGCAGTGCGCGGCAAACGAAGGAAGCCCTGGGTCCGGACGATACGTCCCCAGTGGGTCATACAGAATCCTGCGGCACGCTTGCGTAACCACTCTTCATTAGCGAGCCCTGCACAGTACCATATGATACAAGCATGGTCGACATCGAGTTCTTTAGCAAGTCTGTTGACACAGAGCAGGCGAAGATGAGGGATATTGTAGATGTTGGACATTACCAGAAGGCCAGCCACATCAGAGAGCGCCGTGGTTGCGTCACTATCGTTGTCCGAGGTACCACGGATGCTATCTGTGTATAGATAGTAGAGGAAGGCCTTGACTACACTGTAAGGCTCGGGGATGTGCATCTTTTTGGTGTGAAACTCAGCCATCTGGGCGTTGTAAAGACGCGCAAAGTGTGGCCAACGCGCTTGGAGAATGAGCTTGTGGACATGAATAGGTTGTGATGTCGGCGCGTCTGCTGAGAGCCAGCTCTCATTCCGCGGTGTTGTCTCATCATTTCGAATCAGACCAGAGCTCAGAGCCTCATCGTCATCGTAATCACCAGCCAGCGCAGTAACGACAAAATCAGTTCCGCTGCCTGTCTCAGGTGGCTGGTTGAAGAGCTTTGCTAGATCTGAACCTAATCCTTTAGAAGGTTGATCCACGGCTCTTGTCATAGCAGATGGCCTTGACTCTACCCTTGGTTCTGGTGTCAAATTATCGCCTAGGAAGCCATATCGTCGCAGGTCAATTTCCATAATATCGCTGTCAAATCATGTCAGCCACAGCATCAAGTTTTGGAACAAAACCGGCCTTACCTAAGATATTCTTCATAGCCATTGGGCCCTATGTCGCCCGGAGCAGGGTCAGTTGGACATCCTAGTAACCAGGATTTGGTGCCATCCTCATTCATACAGCAGTAATGCCACCTGTAACCCGCTTTAAAAATCTCGCGCCCTCCGGCAAGCTTCGTCCAGCGAAGCGTGCCAAGGTCCAGGGCTGATAAAGAACATTCTCTCGATGTAAGAGTCGCCGCAGGTGTGACAAAATCGAGAAGAGTACCCGAAGAGTAGGCATGAAAGTGAAGACCAGAGCCCTGAGAGGGAATTGAGGGACCAGACATGAATTTAAGAGCAGATATAGACCCCGGGGCCACAGGTGCGTATGTCTTCATTTGAATTGAAGGTGGGTTGACCTGAGCTGTGCGAGAGTTGGCGGCGTAGCCAGAAGCCCCTACGACAGGAGCCTGGGCCATGGTGTATGGAGGTCGGGGAGAGCTACTAGCTCGAGTAGACAGTGAACCTCGATCGAAGATACCTATTTGAGGTCGAGAATCGAATTGCGGATTCCCTTTCAGATCTAACCACCACAGATCGCTGATCTTGTCCATGTCCTCGCTCAGACCTCCAAATACCCAAACTCGGTCGCCCCAGATATAAGCCGAATGGTCGAAACGACCAACAAAGCGCCAAGACTTGGACCAGGTAAAAGTCTTCAAATCGAGGTAACAAATGTCATCCAACACATAGTTGTTCTGACCAGTTATGCCACCAATGATGAAGAGCTTGTCCTCATGTAAGACAGCAGCATGTCTCGCTCTACCTTTCGGGATCGGGCCTGAGACTTGTGGCTGAGTCCAGTGGGCAGTCTTGAGGTCAAAGACAATAAGGTCCGAGAGGTATGTTCGATGTTCGTTCTCGCCGCCAAAGACTAAGAGTTTGTTTCCCTGATACAAGGTCGCAGTATGTCCTGGACAATGTTAGCAGCTGTGGTGTGGTGGTTTCCTGCGTGGCTTACCCATCCGAACTCCTGGAATATCACCATAGTTGTCGACAAGACTCCATTGATGGCTGACGAGGTCCAGCCTCAGCACGTGATTATAAACTTCATCGGTATATTGGTCGAATCCTCCAAAAGCATATATTTGATTATTCCCACAATACGTCACTGAAGCATTTACTAGGCAAGCGGGTCTCTGGCCTAGCGTGCGGGTGACTTTGGGTCGGTATCCATCAGCGACGCTGCGACCCTTTGCAGGGGAATTTGGCATGATGTAGGTATTGTTAGACGACGAAGTGGCCGAAGGCGGCGTCGGCGCCGGTTGCAGCGAATTCGAGGTCGACGGAGCCTGGCTGACAGCACCCAAGGCTTGTGTTGTTCCGACGACAGGGGTAGGCCCGCCAAAGATAGATTGTCCGGGGGTTGAAGGTTGAGCCATGGCTTAAATTGTAAATTCGACGAGCGATCAGTGGCGTTGGCAGAACATTTCACAACGTTGTGCTTCCGTTGAAACTGGATGGTCGGAGAAAAAGAGGGATAGAGGCTGAGCTCAAGAAGCGACTACAAACAATGAACAAAGTCACGTTCTCGCGGTTGAGCCGTCTGTCGGGTCGGTGAAGAAAGTGGATGTAAGAGTGGATGGTGTTATATGCGGCCGGTGATGCAACAGACAAAGAATAAATGTCCCCCTGGCCTTTTGGAGCCGCGTCTACTCCGTACTAAGAGAAATTTGGTCATTCGCGCCAGGCAAGGATGAGGCTGATGAGGCGCTATGTTTGCGTAATCTAATTGGCTCGTCTTCGTTGGCAGGGTCGCGGAACGGGAGCAACTCAGGTCCGACTACAGGTTTAATGGTTGCCCGGCCAGAAGCTCGGAGGGGCATAAGTAAATAAAAGGTAACTGTCATGAGCTCCAGCTTGTGAATGATTCTCCCTTCATGATCACCATCTACAACTCGCTCCCCTCCTCAATCACCTTGATTCTTTGCTATAGCCCAGTGCTATTCTGTCAACCTCTCTTGAAACGCTTCTTACAAGAAACATCAAAGCTTGCTAGATCCTATCGCCAAGGCTATTTGATCGCCCCCTCAACTTCGTTGTTATATCTTTGTGAAGACAGCCTCGATTTTCATCAATCATTGATCTCAGAACAGGTATACTAATTACTAGGAGCCCTTCATTGGACGTCATTCGATAGCATCAAGGCTCGATATACTGTCCAGCTTTGGTCACTCGTCTAGAGCTCCACTTACACGCTCTTCGACCATCTCTACCTAGTTTGATACACAGGTCATCATATCACAAAATTCATAATGGCTTCTGTAGCGTTGTCGACGCCTGTAAAGTCCCATAAGGGACTTTTCTCAGCGCGCACCGCTGGTGGGCGCATGCCTTTGACTCCCTCTCCCCGCCAACAGTCATCTACCACGAACGTTCCCGTCAACCTGAACTCTTCCCCATTTACCCCTGAAAGACAGTCTAGCAACGAGTTTAGACCATCCGGGCGCTCTACATATGGCGGCAACCTCATGTCTCACCTTGCTCGATCCACTACAAAATCCTCTCACCGTGACTCCCCCAAGTCCAACATCGCCCGTGGAGTTCAGACTCCCCGGAAGGCTCTTGAGCTTGGCGTCTCTGATTTTACTCTCACTGGCACTGGCAACACCACCAAGACCCCTTCAAGCACAAAGTCCAAGAAGAGCCTCCGCTCCAAAACTGCTAAGACTACTCTGAACTATGGTGGCGACCGGTTTATCCCCAACCGTGGCGCAAGCTCTGCCATTTCCAACGCTGGTTCTGGCAAGCTCGATCTCACCGATAGGCAACGCCCAAAGAGCAGCAGCTCCGAGAGCTCTACTGTCCTATCTACTGCTGCTGACGAAGCCCTGGCTGCTCTCGAGAGCCTCAACATCAACGATGATGAGCCTGACAACTATTCTCGACCCTCCCCCAACACCGTGGCTTACCAAGATTCTCTTGCCAACGCCTGTGGTGTCAGCCTAAACACTCGCATCCTCGAGTTCAAGCCTGCTGCCCCGGAGTCTTCCAAGCCAATTGACCTGCGACAACAGTATAACCGCCCCCTCAAGTCTACTACTTCCAGCTCGGCCCAGCTCCGCCGCCGCATTGCTACTGCCCCTGAGCGTGTCCTTGATGCTCCTGGCCTGGTGGATGACTACTACCTCAACCTTCTCGACTGGAGCTCTGGTAACCAGGTTGCTATCGGTCTTGAGCGCAATGTCTACGTCTGGTCTGCCGATGAAGGTAGCGTTAGCTGTCTCCTTGAGACCACTCCTGATACATATGTCAGCAGCGTCAAGTGGTCTGGTGATGGCGCCTATGTCAGTGTTGGCATGGGAACTGGCGAGGTCCAGATCTGGGATGTTGCAGAGGGCCAGAAGATTCGAAGCATGTTCGGCCATGATACACGTGTCGGTGTCATGGGATGGAACAAGCACCTTCTCTCTACTGGTGCTCGTAGCGGTCTTGTCTACAACCACGACGTTCGCATTGCCGAGCACAAAGTTGCTGAGCTCGTCTCCCATACATCCGAGGTCTGCGGCCTTGAGTGGCGCTCTGATGGCGCACAGCTCGCTACTGGCGGCAACGACAACCTTGTCTCCATTTGGGACGCCCGATCTCTGTCCGTTCCTAAGTTCACCAAGACCAACCACAAGGCTGCTGTCAAGGCCCTCTCTTGGTGCCCTTGGAACATGAACCTCCTCGCTACTGGTGGCGGCTCTTACGACCGTCACATTCACTTCTGGAATTCCACCTCGGGTGCTCGCGTCAACAGCATCGACACCGGTTCTCAAGTCACTTCTCTTCGCTGGAGTCCCCACCATCGCGAGATCGTCAGCTCAAGCGGTTTCCCTGACAACTCTCTTAGCATCTGGAGCTACCCCACCCTGGTCCGTACTGTTGAGATCCCCGCCCACGAGAGCCGAGTCCTGCACAGCTGCCTGAGCCCTGACGGCCAGATGCTTGCGACAGCTGGTAAGTCCACACGCTCAAACGGTAACTAGCAGTATGCTAACAAACCCCCTAGCTGCTGACGAGAGTCTCAAGTTCTGGAAGATCTTTGAGAAGAAGGCCGGTGCCACCGCCGGCATTGGTGCCTCTGGCGCGTCGAGCAAGGCCTCTATGGCCAAGCAGATGACCATCCGATAAGTGCCAGTATCCACTGGATCACGGTAGGTATGGGCCTTTCACTAGTGTCTGGGTCTCTGTATTTGAAGCACGGAGTTGGGGTGTCCCGCCTGCCCTTCTGCTCGTGGTATGAAAGTGCTTCTCCACGCTGAGACAAACGAAACGGAATGGTCATGAAATTACGATAGACGCATCATTGCATCATAACGGTCTTCGAAGTTCTGAGTATGAAGTCGCCTGGATAGTGGACTTCCTGTATTAATTATTAGGGGTGTTTGGGATCTGCTTTTATGCATAGTGATCGGATAGGAATTGGAATTGGGATGAAATCAAAATGAAATTAAGATGCCATGAGCATTATTTAAATCGTTGAACATCAGATACTCTTCTGACTGTCGTCGTACACAGCCAATTTGATCATGTGATAAGTAAGTCCCTAGGCGCTCACTATACGTAGCTGAATGTCTTGCATAAAAGCGCAGTATGTTACACTAACGGCCATGTTTATGTGAGTTCCAAATATAAGGTACCTACTGGTAGCTTCAACCCTAGTCCCGTCAAGTCATTAGGCAAGTCATCACTGATCCAGTCAATCCTCCTCTCATCCAGTTGTCTTAACCAGTACCAAGAGACCTCGTTGCTTTTCCTGTCACAACACCTTCAAAGTCTCTCCTTCTTACTAGCTGGATAACATGTGCCGTCGAGATTCTTCCAAAATCTCACTAAGCGGTAGATGATGGTTACGGCAACTTTCCAAATATGTGGGATTAGGTGAGTGATTTCCTTCTTATTGCTCACGAGAATCATCTTCTAATCTCTATCGTGCTGGTAATCATTGAGAACTATCGTAGCAGTGTGGTTTCTATTTCCAAGTCTGTATGTTTTCAAGCATTTTTCTGCTTTATATCTATATTTCTATATAGTGAGACGCTTCATACACCACCTATGGCTTGTCCCAAGGGGCACTATAGTACGGATAGCTCATACGGGCAGGTCCATGCTGTAGCTTGTTCAAACAAGTATACCTTACCCAAAATAGTGAGATGGAGGATGTCAAACAAGGATCCGCCAGCAAGCGTGTCCCTCAAATAGGGTCCAAGCGGCACGTCTGGGATCAAAAACACCTACGCATTTACCAGTTTACCGCTATAGGTACTGTATTCTTTAGTACCTTTGACGAGGAGGTACTCGTAGTCACATCTGGCCGAACAGTTCTACCCACATTGTCACAAATTAATCAAGCATAAAGGTTAGCAGCTAAGAAGAGCCATACGCTCTGCTGATTGTAAAAAACGCAGAAGCAGTAATCTATAGACATTTTCTTATCTCAAATCAAGTAGTGAAAGAATCAAGTGCTAAGGACATTTGCCTGAGTGTCAGACGAAAGAGGCATGGCAGCTTCGAACAACTTCTGGGCCATATTGGAGTGACTACACGTAGAACGGACAGCTCTGTAGCTGGGTCTTCTGCTGAGTTGAGTCCCGCATTTGCTGGTAGCTCAAGATGGCATGACGGAATCCGCAACTCAATGCCATCAGACACTGTTATTCATTCTTGAGCTGGTGTACTTCTTAGTCATGTCAGCTGACATGAATTACATCCAGCTTTATAATGTCAAGCACCACAGGAGTTCCGTTACACTGTGCAAGAGAATGATGGATAATATATGTTTACGATGAAATGCAACTAGCCCCTGAAGTTTCTTTGTCACCATATTATAAGTTAATGATAAGTTTGAGGACTACTATCGTGCAGCTCATGCCTCGAAGTTTTAGGCCTAGAATGTGTATAATTCATGAAATGATTCAACAATTCATCTTGACCCTTGAGGCCTGGAAGATAGATGGATGGCCAAGGGTTTACAAGTTCCTCCGCCAGGTCGGTCTTATACTACGGTTCATGTAGCGAGCCCCCCTGCTAAGCTCTTCTTTGTTCGCCCCGATGGACGTCATGCAGATCGAAGGGTCGTGTTACCCGAACAAGGGCTGTCAAGCTCCATGAACACTGCCGAGGATTATCACATGTCTCTGGTTCCATCGAGAAAGAGGTCGTAAAAGGTAATAGTAAATACCGGATGAAGAGAGAATTTGGCACGCCTCACTATGGAAGAATGTGAAGAGAAAAACGACAAAAGATCTTGCCAGGAACAGCAGAGTCACATTTGAACCACAGCAGAAGTAGAGCAACAGAACCCACTTTTCAGAAAAGTATTTTACAGTCTTGTAGCGGAGAGAATTTCAATAAGAGTATCATATAGTGTGCTGAACCAGTTTCATTCTGAGTTGATTTTGTGGATGATGTTCATCGGGCGCTTAAACAATCGACACTGTATTAAGAAGTGATTTCAGCGTGGAACATACAGTGTTCAAATACACATCAACTGTGTGTTGGTCCTTCTGGTAGTGTCGCTCACATTTGGTCGAAATTCGCCGAGCTACCTTAATAAAGCAAGGTACCCTCTACCTGAATCAAGGTATAAGATACATACCGCCATTGCTTGGCGGGGCCAATTGCATGGTACAAATGCCAAGCTGTTTTATTACCAACCTCAGCGCGTCAAATCAAAGATAAGGTAAGACAAAGGGCCTTGGATAAGATTAGTTCCCCTTAGGTATCTCTACCTCTCCCTTACCTCACCAAAGAAAGAGGAGAGAGACAACTCTCTTTGCAACATCTCCAAACCCTTTTTCTCTGTTCCTCTCGACGCTCAACGCGGTACGGGCCCATATTTCTAACCATGCTCCTCCGCAGTCGAGGTCTCGTTTTAGTTTGCGGCCTGTCGACAGTGATCCTCTTCTGCTATTGGGCTGGTAGGACCCCTGAATACGTTGGACCCCGATATGGACACGGCCCTTACAACCACAACCAGAAGCACGGCTGGCCCGTAAAGACTTCGCTGTGGAGGCAAGACCAGGATGACAACTATTACTGGAACACCGTCAAAGTCAACTATCCTCACTCCGGCTTCCAATCACTGCCCACTTCTCCTCCTGTCACCTATCCCAAGGTCCAAGCCACGTTCTCTGAATTCTCCATTAGTACTGCTGAACTGCGACGCGAGCGTCAACAAGCTGTCAAGGCGACCTTCACAAGATGTTGGAATTCTTACAGAAAGCATGCCTGGATGGCAGACGAGCTCAGTCCCGTCTCGGCTGGCCAGGCAAATCCATTCGGCGGCTGGGCCGCTACTCTCGTTGACTCCCTTGATACCCTTTGGATCATGGATATGCACCAAGAATTCTACGAAGCCGTGGATGCAGTCGACAAGATTGATTTCACAGCCACAGATCTCAAGGAAGTCAATATCTTTGAGACTACTATCCGTTATCTCGGTGGCTTTCTTGCCGCCTTTGAGCTTAGTGAGGATATGCGTTTGCTTCGTAAGGCAGTTCAGGTTGGTGAAATGATTTACAAGGCCTTTGACACACCCAACCACATGCCTGTCTTACGTTGGAACTTTCACGCTGCCGGCGAGGGCAAAAATCAGATTGCCGGCGCCGGTGTCCTCGTTGCAGAGATTGGAAGCTTGTGTATTGAGCTTACACGCCTCTCGCAACTCACGGGAGATGCCAAGTGGTTTGACGCCTCACAGACTATCATGGATCTCCTGGCGGCACAGCAAGATTCGACCATGCTCCCTGGACAGTGGCCTCTGATTGTGGATGCAAAGAGCCAGATCTTTAACCAAGGATCGGTTTTCACCCTAGGTGCAATGGCCGACAGCGTTTACGAATACCTGCCCAAGATGGCTGCACTAACAGGTGGACAACTGCCTGTTTATCAAACCATGTATGAGAAGGCCGTGGATACAGCATTAGAACACAATTTGTTTCGACCGATGACGCCTGAGAACAAAGATATTCTCATATCTGGACAAGTTCATGCCAAAGACAAAGGTGGAAAGATACAGTTGGAACTTGAGAGCCAGGGGCAGCATCTAGTCTGTTTTCTTGGAGGCATGCTGGCATTGGGTGGACGACTCTTCAACCGCCAGCAGGACGTCGACACTGCAGCCAAACTTACCAATGGCTGCATCTACACCTATGAAGCATTTCCTCATGGCATCATGCCTGAGACCTTCTACATGGTTCCCTGTGACTCCAAGGAGCATTGCCCATGGGACGAAAAGCTGTGGAAAGAAGGTGTCCTTAAGCAGGCAAAGATCAAGGAAGGCGAGACAGCACAGGCGGATGCTATTATCAAAGACGAGCATCTGCCCGGCGGGTTTACTCATATTCCCGATCGCCGATATATCCTGCGCCCAGAAGCCATTGAGAGTGTTTTCATGATGTATCGGGTCACCGGCGAGAACGAGTATACCGAGCACGCCTGGACTATGTTCAAATCGATTGAAGAAGTGACTAAGACAGAGCTGGCCAATACCGCTGTGTGGGATATTACTGTTACAGAGGAGAAACCCCGCGCTGTGGACTCGATGGAGTCTTTCTGGATGGGTGAAACCCTCAAGTACTTTTATCTCATTTTCAGTGACCCAGAGCTGATCAGTTTGGACGAATATGTATTTAATACTGAGGCACACCCACTGAGACGACTGGTGGCATGATAGACGGCGATGTCAGACACATACATAACATATAAATGAGCATGAAAAACAGATGAACAATCTATCAAGTAAGGGAGCGATAGGGAGTAGTTGAGTTTCCAAAGATGGAGAAAGCAGTGAATACAAGGCCGGGTGAATGATATATGTTACATGGCACTCCTGATATCTCGCTGAGGTTTGCGTTTGAGGCTAAAGATCACTGAGGATGTAGCTGGAGTGAAGGAGACATTATCTACAAGTGAAAGAAATCTTAGGCCAGCTTCAGTCTAGTGAAGCCTGAACTTAGTATTGATTTTTACATCCCAGTTGTTCCAATCCACTTCCTTTCCGAGGACTACCTACGAATTTGATATCATCTGAGCTGTGACAATGACAGAGAGATGGGTCGCAATGAGGTAGGTCACTATGGGATGACTGCCGCTTATAAGGTTAAGATTTAGGCTGCGAACACAGGTGATGAATGAAAATACGATCATTTCCCCCCGATAAAAGCTTTTACCCAGAAGCTCCCACAATGACTGATAAACTGTGAGGTACCTATCTGCGTTACGCTCGTTCTCAATCAGCCCTGTGAGCGGAGCCTCTCAGTGGACTGGAAAGTCCAGTGGCCGCTGGGGTTAGAATTGGAGTGCTGAGTCAGCCTAAGATAGCTAGCAGTTGATGAAACAGAAATCTCCCAGAGGCTACCAACTCTCCCCACTGCACATCACATCACAAAGCCGCACAACACCCCGACCTGGTACAAGACCCTCCCTCTTCGGTGTTTTGCATCCGTGTGACGCAGTAAATTAATTGATTTTGATTTGTCTCTTGCTTCTCCTGATCTTTCGTTGGAAGCATCTTTGCTTCGCATTGCAGTTGAAATCAATTCTTTCGTCATTTAAGAGCCTCCCCTAGCTAGGCGCATCGCATCGCCGTGGCTAATTGCCGAATTTACGTCTATCGACATCAAGCGCATTTCTCAAACACCTCAGCAACAACATTCACACTACAATATCTTTTCCTCAGTAGGCCCCTTTCAGGTCTCTTCTGAAGAACAGGATTGCGCTGCTTATAGCGAGCTGCACCTTGCGTTCCCCAGAGCCAAGGTCATCCGTGTATAAAGAACTGCGATCGGAGCACACCTGCTTGACGACGCCATCTCAGCGACTTCGACAGTTGAGGATCCACCTCTTCGCATATCCTAATCAAACCCACCGACCGGACTACGTTCATAAAATCATGTCGAACCCGGCCGTTGGAAACGTCTACCAAGCTATCATTGACGAGGTCGTCAATAGTTCGCGAGTTGATTTCGAGGAGAGCGGCGTTGAAGAATCAGTGCTAGAGGAGCTGCGACAGGTAAGAGATGTACTTTTCGTCGAGTTTCGTGTTTTGCCTGCAATTCTCGTTGATTCTCGGGAATCACCAAAGAATGGGTGAGAGAAGCCTATGGCATCAACAAAGACGAGTGTCGATTTGTTTCAACTCCGCACACTATCATATTCCAGGAATATGGCGTGACCAAAGACAGCAGGTTCTGTCAAGTAGCAGCACTCTCTTTCGAGATGACCTCTAGAGCTGAAGATCGACTCCTGGTCGAAGCGGAGCGCATCGCAGGCAGTATTGCGAGGGGGGGGGGCAGTGGGAGATGGCGGGTTACGGGGAGGGCGAGGGGGCGATACAGCACTATTTGGGTCTTTTAAGCCCATAGCCCCTGCTGCGACTGCCACTTACCTTGTGACTCCTTCCGCCGACACCCGCTGCTTTTTGATTGGCTCGCTCGAACTGTGTCTCCTCCATCATCTCATACCCACTTGTACACGCCAAATCATCCTATCACCACCACAACACGCCTGTCGTACACTTGCACTGCCTCACCCCTTGCCCACCCACCAATTTGGCTGCCCATTCTCTCCGTTTTTTCTGATCAAATCCAAACTTACTTTGCACGTCTTGTCTCTAACTGAGCCTGTTCTTTCACTGCTTCACCAGTGAGCTGCGACATGTGGCTTAAGCACACAGGCCGTTGATAGGCTCGTGCCATGATTAACCCGAATCTGGTTCTTTTGTTTGATGGATACTTGATGTAGAAAACGGCTAACATGGCTTCAAAACCAGGGATGGCAGCAAAAGCTCACTCAGCTTCATGTCGCCCAGTTCCCTTGGGACCCCAAGCCTGACCCCCCCCCACAAGCTCCGCCAGCTGCCGTTCCACCAGCTCAGACTCATGCTCAAGCTCAATTCTCGCCTCAGCTAAGCAACCCAACTGGTCTTTCTTTACCGGGAATGGCCCAACCCCAGGTGCAGAATGGTATCAAGCCCGAAGGTAACAATATCAAGACCGAGCCTCACGTACCTATCAAGCAGGAACCCGGCTTACAGGATAATACGATGACCTACCAACAGTACAATAACAACACCAACATCAACATGAATGACAACAATGTAGCTGCCAATCGTGCCGCTCAGCAATTGCAGGCTCAGTATGGACAGCGAGCCGCCAGCTCTATCAACGCCCTTCACCAGCAACAAGGCCACTCTCAGCAGAACCAGCAACAACCGGCTCTACCGCAGCCACATCAGCAGCCACAGCCCGGCCTGACCCAGCAACAACAGCAGCAGCAGCAGATATATCGTCAGCAAATGGCCGCCGCAACTGCCCAACAGCAACCGCAACATCCGGCCAACGGTCAGCCCCACATTCAAAACGGTCAGACTGATGGCGCTGGCGATCTGGAAGAATTTGATGGTGTACTCATGCAACGAGCTGCTGATGGCAATTTGCATGAACTCGGGCGAGTTGAGATTGACCGTATGCTGCATGAGAAAATCCTTGCCCAGGCCAAGAGCATGGAGGGCGGCGGTCTGATGCTTCCTTTGAAAGAGGCAACTCGAACTTCTTCGGTCTCGACATCACGCAAGATCAAGGGCAAGCAACCTGCCGCATACGACGGAGGTGACGACGACGACGAAGATGATGAAGATGCCATCAACTCTGACCTCGATGACCCAGAAGAGGACCGAGACGACGATGATGTTGATGACGAGGGGCTTGGCAATATCATGTTGTGCATGTACGACAAGGTTCAGCGGGTCAAGAATAAGTGGTACGTTCCAACGTAAACTCGAGCATGACTTTGAGTAATTTTTTTCCGTTTATTAACCACAACTACAGGAAGTGCACTCTCAAGGATGGAGTTCTGACCGTCAACGGCAAGGAATATGTGTTTCACAAGGCTACTGGTGAATATGAATGGTGATTTCAGACCGACTCGCTTGGAAAGCGACGGGGTTTTGGACCTTGCGGCCAGATCGGCGGCGGGGTATTGGGAAACAACATCAAAACAAAGCCAACGAGGGACAAAGCTATTCGGTTGATTGCAGCAGCAAAAATTTATGAAGACGGTCGCGGGTCATGTGTACTTGCGGTGAAGAAAACTCGAGGTTGCGGATGCCACAGCGCGGCCAACAGATTGCGACCGTATCAGATTATCTTACGGCAGCTTCTGTTTCCTATTGGGGCCATTGATCCCTGCTTCTAAATCAATAAGCTAAGTGGTATAGCAATAATAACATGGGTAGCTTATTGAATTCGTGGTGTGTGCACTTGATGAAAGCAGTTTAATGGCTTGTCCTCAACCAGGCCCGGAGCAATTGAAGCTGAATGACATACAAGATGTCAGTATGATAAGCTTGGCAAGAGAACGACAGCACAAGCGTCCGCCGTAATCGGCTCAAAAAAAAGGGTATTTTGAACCGGACGAAGTAAGAGGTTGAGGTGGAAGGATTCATGTATGTTGGTAGTCAACCTCACCACTTCCAAAACACGCCGTGTTTTGCTTAGACGTACATAGAACGAGTATTGTACAAAACAACCATGCGAAGTGGGTCACGCCTAACCTATGTAGAGCTAGACTTATGCTGTTGGTCCGTAGCAGTGGGATTGTACTAAGAAGGGCGGGTGGGCAGTGAGGGTGAGAGGTAAGCTAAGCAATGGAAGTAAGGTGAGGAGAGCGCGGACTCAGTCTAGGGTCGGCCCCGGGGTGGGACCACAGACAATCTGCAGCTACGAGCCGGCGTGTTGTGGCTTTCGATGGGTGGTGTTGAGGGGGTGCTATGCTGTTGGTTCGGGCCGTCCAATAGGGTTGTATGCTGAACCTTGTCGGGACATCTTCCATCTGTTTCGGCGTCTTCTTGCGTCGGTGTTGAACGAAGGATCGTCTGGTCGGTGCAGACGAGTCTTAGCTCAATAGCATTATGATAAAGGCTCACAGGCAAGGGGCTCATTGTTCTGTGTAGTCCTTGGGTGGTTGTTCTGGCGGCATGATTGGATCCTCGAGTGTAGAGGCATGCTAATGTGCCTATTGGTGACATTGAAACTCATGTGTAGATCGATTGCCATTTACATACGGACTAGGGGGTCCGTATTTTCCTCCTCAAGAATGCTTATATATATACGGGTGATCGGATTAGGACGTCATAGTATATGTTGGACTTGACTACTTACGTAGAGTAGCAAAGATGACTTCAGTCAGAACGAACAGAGTAGGCACGGATACAAGTCGCACAACTCCAACCAATTTCACGGACCCCACAATCTGACCCGACAGTTTGGAACTGGTCGGGTCTTCACACCAAAACGGCATAGGCGACAGGGATTGCTGGGGGCCTCAATTACCGGGGTGTAAATTAGGTACATGTGTGGTACCGTCATAGCGGAGTTGCGAGTCTCAGCCCAGCCCGAGTCACAAACTCGCTTCTTGTATTACACTTGTCTCGCATGAATGAACATGGCAATCGAATTTCGGCATCATCAAGCTTTTCGCTTCCATCAATTGGTGGCCGGTAATGACTTACCAAAAATGCTGACACTGCGACCTAACAGTTCAATCATGACCGAAATTAGCGGCGTTATCGTGGGTGGTCAACCATGTGCAAGGTAAACGAAACTGCTGATGAACCCTGCTAGAGAGCTGCAGCTCCAGCCATTCCATCTTGCGAGATTGGTACTTAGCTGATTCTTTGACACACTCAGGAGACGTAAAATCTAACTTGGTTTTCTGTTTATGCTGAGATACAGATGTTGTGTACCTGTAGGAGGTAAGTTAGTATAGTTGTATCGACGATCCCGAAAGAAAAGAACAATGTGAAATATACATCGTTGCCAGTAACCGTCCTTCGGCCGGCAACTGGCATTTACCATCCCATTGCACTGGTCATACGTGGGCTAATGTATAGGTACTGTACATATAGAGGGATCCGACAGGATGGTACAGCCTAGTCTACAGTGGGTTCGTTCGATGGAGGTGTGTCGGTTAAGTTTCGTCTCGTATCAAACTCTCTCGTTGCCAGGGTCTGGCACCTACTAACGGGCTGACCAAACACACACAGATACCTTCAGAAGAGATCTCCACTCGTTCGTCCACTTCCCTGGGCCTTTCCGGCTACTGAAGCGGTGAGGAGCGGGAGGTTTGAAATACGTAGCCCGTTTGCGTTGACGACTTCGACCAGGTAAAGTACCCAAAGTCGACCGGTCGTAACTCCCAGTTGATTTATTTGCTGTTTTGGTTTGAGTCTAAAGCTGAGTAGGTAGTAACATTACCGCGCGAATCGCGCCTGTAGATATAGCACGTGTGATAGGAATATCTGGGGGCTGGCACCACAGATCATGGTGCGCTGCCTCCATTGAAGTGATTAGTGCAAGCTTTGCAGTAGTCATCCTGATGATGCCTGATCAGGAGCCATACTGATATGCAGCCAACTATAGGACAACGAGTGGTTCATATTCTGGAATTGCCTGGGCTAAAATGCAGTCTATCGGTGAGCTGATAAGCCGAAAATGGATTCCTCATAATCAACAGGGTGGTTACAAGACGACGGCGATGATTTTTGACTATCTTGGAGAGTTCAGAATCGAGTACAAACTCCATCTCATGTTGCTATCCCATGCTCTGAAGCCCGTTGTAGCATGCCGTCTAGCAATGAAATGACTATGAACAAATACGGTGCAATAGACTTAAAAACCCACTACTACTCCGTAGATCTGGCTTTTGTAACGGACTCTGTGGGATCTGGATCGAAGGTATCTCGGACCCAATCCTTTGGTAATTTGGGTTAGTGCGGAGGCGGGCAAGGTTCAGGGATATGTAACTCAACAACCCTCATCTTGCTCCCTTGGACCTTGCATGATGGAGTACATGCATCACGAGAAAACCGTAGTTATCTCTGATTGGTGCTACACGAAGAAACATTGGGAGTTAGTCTGCCAGTCGGGAGCAAACCTGATCAGAAATTAGTAGTCGATTTCGGGGAACGCATTCATCAATTGGCCGAAGCTACTTGCATTGACGGTCGAGGGACCGTCCTTGATAAGATGTCCAGAATAGTTGCATCCCGGATGTGGCTGCCCACAGAAAGAATGCACTGTCGGTTCTCCCATTAGACATTGATAGATATGTGCTTCCTGGGGAAGCTGTTTTCTAAGCATCTTATAAAAGACAAGAAGACAGAGCCTAGCTGTAAGTGAAGTTTGTCCGTTTGAGTTAACGGAGTCAAGCTAGTACTAGAACCGATGAAATATGGTGACAAAGAAGTTGCTTTCTTGGCAAGGTCCAGCATGGCATATGTCGCGCTTCGACTAATCACATGGTATGAACATGATAAGCGCAACTTTTTTTTTCGTATAATAACACTCTTTCTGAAGATTAATCATATGTTGGTTATGCAAACCTGCCAATGCCTAGATTAAGTAGTCGAAACTATGGTGACATGACTCGCTGAACTGGAGACCTTCATGCCTGCTTCACAACAATATGTTACCAAGAAGGGATAACGATAAAAATTCTACATCCGTGGTCGAGGCTCGAGGAACTGATATGGTCATAAAAATGCTGGGTCAGCTAAGGCTTTCCCGATTTTCCGGGTGGTATGGAGAAGGGCCCGTCCTTCGTGCTGCTTGCTCGGCACGATGGACGAGTATTAGATCCATCTTGGTATATATGCCCTCCAGCCCAGTGCAGCTAATATGTTGGGGATAACGAGACTGGTCTGAGACATCCTGGAAATACGTCTATGGGGAGACAGCAATCGAATTGAGCATACAAGCTTAGACATGAATTCGTATGTACATATGGCGACGACCCATCCATTTGCGAGAGACACTGGATCAGATGGTGAGTATCAGATTGGTGGGGAGGAAAGCTAATTGGATCATCGGTATCCGCCGGAGTAAATGGCACGCATTTTTATGCCCGATCAGGAGCTTCATCGAAGCAAGCAATTCATCGGTGAGAAGCGAGCAACAAGATGATGGAGAAAGGAGACCGAAACGGGACGAAACGAAAACCGCGGGGGGGGGGGGGGTGGCCGACGTGATTTAAGTGAATATCGTACTGACACTGCACAGCTCAACGTAGGTGGGTGGGGGGGGGGGGGGGGGGTGGGGGGAGCGGGGGGGGGTGGGGGGGGGGGGGAGGGGGGGGGCCCTGGAGCCCAAATAGCACCTGAGTTCAGCGCCAATGGTCCAAAAGCGAGCCTTTGACTGCAGGGGTTCTGTGCACTAGTTTCCGTAGCATCTCCCTAGCGTAAGCCACACCCCTGACAGTTTTGGTGCATTTTAATGGTACGGTGCTTGATTGAGGGCTTGAGCCTCGACAGTCCGTGATGGCGTAAGGAGAAGCAGGCGGGCACTAGGGAACTCGCCCACGACCTCGGGTTGGCGTGTTTGGTTCTGACAAGGTTGTCGTCAAAGAGAAGAGAACTGTGACACGTTTTTCTTTTTCTGTGATACATACAGTACCTCTGAATGATAGGCTCCGTTGATATAAGCAGTTAACATCATCACCTGATGACTGGCGCACCACCTTTGACGACGGAGAGCTTCTTTCCTCCCTCTCGGGCGTGGTTCGACTCACAAACAGCCTGTATACAATTTAACTGAGACTGGTTCGTCCCACTGCTCTCGGGAGACCTAGGTAGTATCTCGTTTTTAGCACATCCTCTCTGTAGTGTCCAAGTCGACACGGCGTTTCGAGTTACAGTTAATCTCAAATGAATTCCTTTGCTGAATCAGAGGCATGGCCCAATAAGATGTTAGTCTGGACAATGCCCGGGGGAAAAGTCCTGGGCCAATAATCTTACATCCAATGTTGGTAGACGATGAGCCCGCTGTCTCGATTCAAGTCCAACATGAATGAAGCCAGGGATGTTTCTTGCAAAAAATGAAATGGCCTGATTGAGATCGTTGCAGAGAAAATTACGAGTATCTCACCAAAATAAATTTGGCGCCTGATGGAAAATGTCTCGAGCCAGCATCAAAATCTGGAATCATCATATCGATTACCACAACTGAGTCAGGTCTGACATTTCTGTCTTCACCAAGTCCCCTCATCTAGTCCCATGTTCCCTGTTGGCTCGATGCTAAAGTGATTAGAGACAAGACCGTCGTCGGCTAGGGGCATTGGTATCCTCCCCGAAACACAACCAACAGCGGGACGAACCCCTCAACCTCCACAGTGATAGCGATCAGTGGCTGATCGGGGGCGCGGTTAGAGGGAGGGACAGAACCAACACAAACAAGAGAAGAAAAGGACCTTACCGGCACCCATCATCCATCGTCCATCATCCATCGCCCGAGGCCAATGGGCGGTTGCGGCTTCGGCGCCGTCAACCGCTGATGGCAGCCATATCATTACATTCAACGGCATCAATCAGTAGGGAAAGCCATCATGGCTAGATGTTTCGCACGTTGAGATCCAGCACTCCTCTCCCAGCTATTCCAAGGATGACCAAACGGCCATCGGTGCAACCTAAATCACATAACGCAAGACTGGAAAGAGAAAGGACCCCAAGTATGGATGTGATATTGTGTGTTGCAGAATAACAAGACCTCCTTGGGAGACCATTTCAACCATTTCAACCAACGTCACAGGCCGTTTGGGGAGGCCAGCCAAGGAGACGCAATACATAGTTATGCTATTGCGACTTTAATGGGCTAGATACGCGATGAAGGAGTTCGCTGCAGGTGCTGTAGAAGGTCTAGGACCACAGGCTGTCTGTCAGAGACAGCAAGTGAGCGCTCTATGGACGGACTAGCCCCGCTAGGTACTAAGCGTAGGTAGCGTAGCCCAGCGACATCGAGGTTGGTTGCCCCTCTGAATGAGCTGTGTGTGGGTTCCATTGTGATTGATAAGGTACGGAACGGTGCCTACTTTGTCCCTACCATTTGGCGGCACGCTTGGCGCAAGCTTTTGAATGTCCTCTTGTTGACCACTTTCTGATACTTGTTAGTGAGATTGGGGATCGGAACATGAATGGCAAGTTTGCGATTCTGATCTATTTTCAACCCGACCCATCTTAGTCCCGGGGTGGTTAAAAGTTGTAATAATAGTGCCGCCGGCTTCAGTGGCATAGGTAGCTTTGATAAGTAGGTACCTACCTAGTATCTGAAGTGGGCTGTCTGAGGTGTTCTCATACCTAGCCATCAGAAAGTCTTCAGGGATGGTAACACAAGGCTTCGACCGCTTTTCGAGGCGCATGATAATAATAATCACAATACAAATAACGAGCAGGACTCGACCAACAGCCGTCATCTCAACAGGGGGTGTAATGCAAAAATGAAGAGGGGCGAACCTTCGAGGGGCACACACCCACAGGTTCAAGGTCCAAGGCCCAAGGTCCCACGTCCACCTAAGCTGCTGGGTAGGGCCCATTGGATCCATCCATGCCCATCTCTGTCTCTGTCTGCCTCCCTCTGCCTCTGCCTCTGTCTTTGTACCCGTACCTGCACCTCTAACGCTGTGCCTAGGGCTGCCTTGCCTCGCCTTGCCCTGTTAGCCTGTCTTGCCTTAAGCTAGGTACCAACCCAAGGACAATTGTGCTGTAAGTTAGCTAGGTACCTTAGCTGTATCCATGTCCCACGCTCCAGCTCCACACTCTTGCTGTCGACAATAAGTATCAACAACCTTCCACCTCATCTTTCCCGGCTTCTTTCTTGCCCATGACTTTTTAATGCCCTTTACATTTGTTTACCTTCGGCCTCAAGTCTCCGTTATCTCAATTAACTACTCGGTGATCATCTGGACTCGAACTTTTCGGTCCACAAGTCTCAAAAAGAGGATCACGAGAGAACAAAAACCCCTCCTACAATCTTCAGACTCAACACAGTTGACCCCTTCATCTTCCAACTGCCTCCCATCTCCTTCTTTCTTGAGCCAACTTGGCCGTATTCTCGATACATAAACAGAAATTGGAATGCATCCCGGAGGTCTTCTCTCCAGTTGCATCTTATATATACACAACCTACGCCCAGCACAACATCTTCAGGTCCTGACACCGACGTTTCACCTTGGCTGAATTTGCGATTCGCGTAAATTTATCTTCTCAGCCTCTTATTCGACACTCCATAACGTTCTTGGCAGTTTCCTAGACGGCTTCTGGTCTCTCTATTACGCGTGCTTCGGCCTCTGAACTCGTTCATAGCTCGGTAAGTCCATACTATAAACCACCTGTGCGAGTTCATCCTGAGGCTTCTCAGACATTCTATCCTCTTCTCTTTCCAAGCCTTCTGCTCCCCTAGGACTCTCAGTCAACTCAAATATCGGCTTAAACGCCATTAGATGAAGCTTTCTCTGCTTTGATGCTGCTATAAACACAACTACAATGTTGTGTCTTTCTAACCTTATCGCCGTTGAGAATCCTTGGAAGGTGTTAGTGTGTATGCCTAGGCGATCCTCGAGTTTGGTTGAAACAACCCATTGAGTCCCAAGGTGCCCGAGCATGTTGGGCTTGTCCTGATAACTCAAATACCGCAATCCCCTTGAAAATATTAGGTTCTCATCATGTCGGACCCGCATTGCTTCTCACGTTCATTCCTGCGTCAATATTCGCTTTAATTTTTTCTTTATACTTCACCTGGTGGATCTTGTCTTCTTCACTTTCGTGCGTCTGCTAACTCTCGCAGCGATATTCTCCACTAGAACTAGAAACTTGGCTCATTCTGGATTCAAAAACGCAACACGAATTATCTGTGTCATCTCCCACCGACAAATCACGTCTTGCTGCAGCCTCGCCTCGTGGCCCTCGTGTAAGGCCCTGCGCTTCATTGGGACATTGCAGCTTCGACGGTGTTCATCAATGGTTGTAATGCCTCCTCAAAACAGGTATGCTGAAGAGTTCTTTGTGGAGCAGCCAATCTTACATGTGCAATGCAGCGTGAACGAGTCGGAAGGGCGATACCTTCAAGATGGATTCTGGCAACATGGCCGATTTTATGGTTCTTGGAAACCTGGCAAATACTTATTTCCAATTGACTCGGTAAGTCGTCTGCAAATGACAATATCGTACGCCACCTGACAGGCAACAGGAAGAGTTGAATCGTTTGGATATATTTCATAAAGTTTTCCTTCTGGCACGAGACAATAAGCCATTTCTAGCCCCCATCAGACGCACCTCGCCCCGAATCATGGATATTGGTACGGGCACAGGTATTTGGGCAATCAATGTGGCTGAAGAGTATGAATGCCTGTGCCATTGATCTCGTATATCACCACGTTACTGACCTAGAGAAGATGTCTCTCAGATGCCCAGATCATGGCAGTGGACCTGAATCAGATTCAACCAGCATTGTAGGCCACACTCGCTCTTTGTAGGCCATCAGCTAATGTAACTAGGATTCCTCCTGGCTTTATGCCAAAACAATATGACATTGAAGAGCCGTCTTGGGGGCCTCTGCTGGCGGACTGCGATTTGATTCATATGCGAATGTTACTTGGCAGTATTCAAACGGACTTGTGGCCTCAAGTCTACCACAATGCCTTTGAGTATGTTCGGAACGATATCTTTGAACATTGCGCTGATACTTCACTAGGCACTTGGCTCCAGGCATCGGCTTCCTGGAGCACATTGAGGTTGACTGGATACCACGATGTGACGATGATGAACGCCCAGCAAATTCCGCATTCGTGAAGTGGGCAGAGCTTTTTCTCGATGGCATGGATCGATTCAACCGCAGGGTCAGAGTCACGCCGCAAGAACATCGGCAAATGCTTGAAGCTACAGGTTTCACAGATATCAGGCAGGAGGTGATCAAGGCTTATGTTTGCCCCTGGTCTGCTGATCGAAACGAACGTGAAATCGCCCGATGGTTCAATATCGGGCTGTCTCATAGTCTGGAGGCCATGAGTTTAAAACCCCTGATCGAGAAACTCGGATTTGAGGCCGAGGAAGTTCGTGAGCTATGTGAGAGAGCGAAGCGCGAAACATGTGTTTTGCGCTACCACACTTATTGCAACATGTGAGTCTACAAACACATCTTGCCGTCGCACTTGATGGTCTGCTAACGCTTTCGCAGTCATGTCTGGACGGCTAGGAAGCCCGGACCTCAACAGTAATGCCAAATTCTCAATCAAGCGGGGGGTATTCATCGCACAACGCAAGGAACACGAACAGCCTTGGCAATATTGATACGCATTATTCGAAGCACACTATTCTGAGGAGCGTGGTGAAGCCATCAGTCCGTCGATTTGGGGAATGACATGGTTTCAAATCCAAATCGGCCTGGTGAATTGGCAGGGTTTCAAGCGCTGGCGCCAGCGCTTTTGCGCGCAACTGCATCCTGACGATCCATAAATGGTACCACGATTTTCGAATGCTGCAGTACTTCTCGCTTCCCATATCCAGGGGTCCCTTGAATTTGAAGAGACGCCTTGCCTCAATGGCAGCATTGTACCGACGGTCACCAACAGGCAAGGATTCTCAATTGTATCACCAACAGCGGGCGGGGCCTTGATCACATCAACCAGTCCACCATCCTGAACAAGGCTGTCGATCTTCTCAAATTATCTGACCGCTAGATACTGGTCACCTGGCCACAATCATCTGCCAAGGGCCATATTATTTGCGTTCGCGTTCGCTGGCAAGGGCTCTGCTACCTGTTGCGACAGAAGCGCTGGGAGGAACAACGCCGTTTTTGCCAAGGGCCAATATCGGACTCCGTAACATCCTAGGTCCGCGCGTGTCGGGACGGGCCTTCAACATCGGCCAGGGTCCGGACCATACGGAACATTCAACCGCATCTCCCTGCGTTCCGTGTATGTATTCCATATGTTATTTTCGCGCGCGGCTGTACTCCCACGTCTGTTCTTGTGGTCCACCATTCTGTCGTTTATTAGACGCCTGGTTGACTTCTTCTGTGTGGACGAGGTAACATTGGAATAAAGAGTTTATACACTACAAATCTGTCCCTATTTCCAGAAGCAGAAGGTGGTGGACAAGCCTGTGGTTCATCAAGCTATGACCAAGAGGTTGATACAGCAGATGAGGATTGAGCACGTCCTTCGCAAGACTTGCCCCAGTGAGCTAGTTTACTCAGTTAGGGCATCGTGGGATATCAGCTCGCTCCGGAGGCTGAGGAAATTTACATTTGCGGGTATCATCTGGCAAAACGATCTGGGAGCTTCACATAGCTCACTTTTATTAACCCAAAATCTCATAAAGAAATGCGAATACGTCAAAGTGTATCGTGCTACACATTTGCCATTCTATAGATGTTTGCCCTACATCCATACATTCATGTATATCAAGTACGTCTAATGGACTTGAAAGTTGTGAGCCTGTATGCCGTGGAATTGAGGAAGGCTGCGAACTGAGTTTGCTCGTGCGATTCCGGCGTCCTTTTGCACAGGAAACAGGGTACGTACTGAAAGACATCTGTAGTCTCCAACGGAATTATCAGTATCGATCAAGAAGACCTTGAACGAACTCAACTGCGGTCATGCCGACCCATTTCTCGACTTACACTCGAATCCTAGGACTCACCAAATGAGTCATTACTCTTAGTTATGAAACTAAGCAACAGGCTTATCTAGTGAAAATTCCATAAATCAAGTTACTGTCTTGAAGATGAAAATTGAAGTCTCTGGGCAAAGCAATAGCAATAGCAATAGCTCGTCCTAGAAGATCCCGATCGTACCTTAGGTAACCTAAGTCATCTCAATTAGGCCACACTGAAGCAGGTCACCTATGGTATTTGTTAAATGGTGTTAGGAGACTAGGCTCATGATATGTTATGTCAGTAACTAGGAAAACTGCAATAAGGAACATGAGATCTATCACAGGAAGGCTCATACAGTAATTATATATCATTGTTGAAAGCTGTCCACGAAGGGGACAGCCCGCCAAAGGCTGGTTGATGTACAGTTCTACAAAAGAAAAGTGCTCAGAGGACAAACATCACAGACCCAGTGAGACCGGTATTCCCAGGTCTCCCAGTTTTCAACTCCCCCCCAAACAGACGGTCTCCAACCAGCCCTTTTCAGGCGTCCTCGGCAGGGGAGAACCAAGTCTAAAGCCCACCCATCCTTATTTGTTATCACATCGCCCGGCACTCATCAATCTTTACAACTTCTGCACCTACTACAAGAGACACATTTAGTGGTGGGAAGAGGCCTCGCCACGGTAGCCAACAAGCTTAAATCGTCCAATAATCTCACCGACGGTGAAAAAGCCGAGGACCTCAGCTGCGATAACACCACCAGTGGCGAGCTGAGCAGGGCCGATATTCCGTACCTGCTGGATGGCGTTCTGAGAGGACTGGATGATGGTACGGTTCTGGATGGACTTGATGATGCTCTGGTATGTGTTCTGGAAGGTGGCCAGGTTGCTGTGGGATGTAAATTAGTCGATGCCCCGCCATAAGTAAGGCTTGTGTGAACTCACGGAGGGCTCATCTTCTGGTTATGGAAGACAAACTTGCCGAGCTCGAGGGCGACTTTGGAGTAGTAAACGACGAAGGGGACTTGTCCTGTATTACAATGTCAGCATTCAAAGGCCGCCGGTTGCTATTTTGTAATGATCCACGAACGCTCAATGAAGCCGATGACCTTGCCCGTTCGTCCGCCAACCTTGCCCAGAGTGCTGGCAACGCCCTTGGCGTAACCAGCAATAGCAGGACCAGCAGCAGTTGTGACACGCGACAGGCCTTCCTGGGCCCTTGAGGCAGCCAGCTTAGCATTCTCGGTGGCTTTGGAAGCAGCCTGCTTTGCGTTCTCGGTGGCCTTCTGGGTGGCGGTGCTCTCGAAACGTCGGGCGGCGACGCGGAGAGCGGGCGAACGGAGCATGGGACGAGCGAGAGAAGACATGGTGACGGCTGAGGCAGTAAAAGAGTGCGAGGTGCCTCGTAGATTCGAAATCGGAGCTCCGTGGAGTAAAAAGACCGGCGGCGGGTGGTCAATTGATGGAGTCGAAGCTGGGTCTTGATCTTGAGTGAGGTCGTCTGAGGGAGAAAAAAAGCTCGGAAGAACTCGCTGGATGGTGGTTGTAGCCGACGGCTTGAGCCGCTAGACCGTTTTCGGACTTGCTAGCCGCGCTGCCGCTGGATGGCCAAGAACACCAGTGAATTGTTTTTTATATCTTCCCAAATGAACTGCTTTGAGGACAACAGTCAAAGTCGTTGATTTCCTTATCCTGAATTCAAGCATACGGATGGCCCATTCGACATATTCACATCCAGTATCTGTTGTATTCGACTCCACAAGCATTCATACTCGCAATTCACATCATCAGTTCGTCGCCCAAAGTTCTTCACCAAATTTCATATTCTCGTGTCTATATCCCAAATAGAGGCTATCTGTACGGTCTTCTAACGGACCAGCGCCTAGAAATCAATAACATACGCCGAGCACCAAGTTTATATTGATTATTACTCCCTTTTTCAATCCAAGCTCTGGATCATGACCTTGATGGCCCCGCTCTTGGCATCTGCCGACGTCTCAAACGCCTTGATGGCATCCTCAAGCTTGAACTTGTGAGTGACGAGCTTTGAGAGGTCAACTACGTTGTTCTCAACCAAGCGGATAGCTCTGGGCCAGGTGTTACAATAACGGTACTGTAGCTGAATGTCGACTTCCCGTACACTTGCGCGCATGAAGGGGATGTTGATCTCGTTCTTTCCGACGCCAATGATAAACACCTTACCGCCAAACTTAACTGACCAGACGGCAGCGGCAATGCTACTTTCGACACCGGTGCACTCCAGAGCAACACTGGGCTCGATACCTCCAAAGGTCTTGACAATTGCTTTGGCAGAATCCTCAGCTGACTGTCGCTCGACCTTGTGTGTAATCACGCGAGGGCAGAGCTCTTTAGCAAATGCCAGCCGGCTCTCTGAAATGTCCGTGATGACGATAGGAGAAGCACCTGCGGCAGCACAGCACTGAAGGGTGATCAACCCGATAGGTCCAGCACCGCAAATCAGGACGGGGTCTCCCAGGGCGACCTGGGCTCTCTGCATGCCAGCAAGGGCAACACTGAGGGGCTCGAGGAGAGCGCCGTTCTCAAAAGACATATTTCCAATCTTATGACACCAGACAGCCGGGTGGTTGATATATCGGCGCAACATGCCAGGAACAGGTGGTGTTGACAGGAATAGGACGCTCTCACAACCATTGTATCGGCCAGTAAGGCAGGGCTCGCAGGTACCGCAGGGGATATTTGGCTCGACAGCGACCCTGTCGCCAACCTTGAGATGGCTGACAGACGGGTGCACAGCGATCACCTCGCCGGCCGACTCATGGCCCAGGATGTGGTCGCCCTCTACAATCATAGGACCGATGCAACCAGCATGCCAGAAGTGAACATCGGAGCTATACCCTGGTCAGCGATCGCTCTAGGTTAGGCGGGGTCAGAACATCAACTTACCCGCAGATACCAGTGCTGCGGATAGCAACACTGACCTCGCCGTGCTTCAAGTCGGAGCCGGACTTGACGGCTTCAGCAGAGGGTTCAGCAGCCGTTACCCAGAGATCATGGTTGGGGTTGGTGTAAACGCCAATGTTAGGCTTGAGAGTCGTCTTGACGTCTGCGACCCCATTTCCTTCGACTGCTGAAGGGCTCATGGTGGGCGATGTGTGTGTTTTACTTCGTGCGACTGGAGTCTGATATCGGTGCTGTGAGTTCAAGAAAGGCTTAAAGAAGACACAAGTCGAGGTAACGAACCCGTCCAGACCAAGGCGCAAAGGGTCTTTTTAAATCATACCCATTCCTCCCACGGAGAAAAATTTGGGGTCATGCGCACTGCTATCGCCCGGTATATGTTTGGTTGCCTGGTACCAAGGCAAATTTGATTCCCCACGTTGAAACAATAACGCAGGGCCTCGAGATCCGGACACGCCAACAGCTCTCGCACGTCGCTCTATGAGGGGATTGTGGGGTTTGCCTCGGTGGAGGCTGTATCACCCACTGCATCTTGACTCCCGCACCAATCACAGAAACAGGATCCGACAATCCCAAGACGCCATCCCACTGCAACGGGCTTCTAGTGCAGAGTGGCTTCTCTTCAGCTAAGTTCAATTCGCGGTTGAATTCATTCTCCAGCTTTTTGCCGGTCGCTTTACAAGCTTCTTCTGGATAGATATCCGGGCCATGTCTTATCGGTTACTGTGCTTGATTGTATGTACTTGGAGTCCAGAGCAGAGGAGCGAGATACCTACATGCATGGTCATCCTCAAGGGTTCCCGGCACATTATTGCAGGGCTTTCTTTCGCTATTAGTTAGGTGCTGCATCATGAAAATGATGCCGGCGGCTCTCCGGCCCTCCATGTCCATCCACAGCTGGAACGCAGAATCGTCGACATCGACTTGTGACATTCTCCCGGCGGAGCCAAGGGTATTTAGGGCGGCTCTTAACTGGTACGGCTAATCCAGCAGTTGGAGCTGTCGGCGGGTCCAAAATTAATATCCAATTCTAGTAGTTTATTATCTGACCCAACGTTACTCTTTTAATCAGTGTTACGCCGAAAATAAACCCTGCCCGAGAGCTTCCAGATCGCGTCAACCGGGCCAATTGCAGTGTCCTCAAGCATTTCGCGACGCTTTTTCTTCGGATCCATAGCATCTAGCGTGTGCTTCTCAGAGACCCAAGACCCAAAGTCTTGGTGGACCAGGTAGTCAATGTTTGTGGGGGATGGTCTATCGCTGCTGGGGTCCCCTACAGCTCTTTGCGGATCTTTTTTTGGACATTTCAAAGTCATAAGAACATCTGAAATCTCGTAAAGTCAGCTGCCAACTTCTCAAGCCCGTCGTTCCTGGAAGGCTGCTGTCAATTGATGTCCAGGCACCGTTGACCGTACAAAGACAAGCAAGGAGGTAGTGAGCTCAATGCGCCGGCATCTGCGTTCACATCCGCGTATAAGACTCGTTGACGGCAATTTCAACCCCCGCCAATACCCCAACGACTTACAGATATTCCTTTGGAACATCCCGGTGCTCTCATAGACTCTTCGAAACGTCACACTACGTATGTCAAAGCCAGATACTCACTGTCCAATTCAGGCACGGCACCCCTGTTCGCTTGTCAACCGCGAGTCTCCCGATAAACAAAAGGTGGCCGTCTTGTAATATATGGATCGTATACAAAACAACCCAACCAGTCAGTGTTCGTCAAAGCGCACGAACGCAGTACGGCCTCCAAATATTGCTGGCACGGCGAAGGTGCCATATCTCTCACAGCAATGTATTCCCAAAGCGTCAGCTTTAGGCTGATCTCCGATATCTGTTTCCACCAACCCTTTTGCTTCAAAGAACGAAACGTCAACTAATCCGATCTTTTCTGGAAATCCTGTCGTCCATCTCGAGAGCTCCTGCAGTAATGGGCATAGCACGGTAGCAGCGGCATTCTCGTGATACGACTATCCCTGGCTTGTTCAAAGGGGTTATATGCTCTATTTTCAGTTGGGATTAGCCCTCAGCTAGATCCGATACTGCACAGCAACTCCGCTCTCAAAAATAGGCCACAGGGCCGATATGCCGTGCGTGCGCATTTCCAGTCACAAGAAGTCTTGATCGAACATCGAATCGTGATCAGAGGCATTCCCCCAGCGCTTTACAACGGTGAGATAGGCGAGGGGATAGATTCCGTGGGTATCATCAAATTGCCACCAATATCATCATACATATAAGGATAATCCTTGTTTTAGCCATTCTATGCTGCCGAACTGACAGTGCCCTTTTGCTGCCTGAGCTTTTCCTCGAACTTTTCGAACTCTTGCAAAGCAATTTCCTCCTCTTGATCCATTACTTGCTTAACACCTTTGACCTCCTCAATCTATGAGTTACGTTAGCCTCAGACAGCACGGCGTAAGTCATAAGTGGGAACTTACATAATGCATCAACATGCCCTCAATTCCATTCTTGAGGGTGACAGTGCTAGAATCGCACGTACGACAAGCACCTCGTAACCGGAGATGCACATAACCCTCATCATCAAAACCTCGAAAATCAATGTCGCCGCCATCCTCCTGGATAGCTGGTCGAATTCGTGTCTCGAGAAGCTCTTTGATCATACCAACAACCTCACTGTCATCTTCGTTGTATGCAAGGCTATCCTCCTCCTCGGCCGCATCGCCATCCCTGCGTTCGGAGACAGTGACTATCTTCTCTCCTGCAGTGATGGCTTCTGTGATGAGGGCAAAAATTTCCGGTCGAATGTGTGCCCAATTGGCATCTGCAGCCTTCGTAACAGTAATGAAATCGGCGCCGTAGAATACTGACGTAACTCCATCGATGTTCATGAGCTTGGCAGCGAGTGGAGAAGGATATGGCGGAGAAATGGTTGCCCGGGGGTTGAGATACTCAATGAAAGGCGTAGAGAATTCCTCGGGCACAACTCGATGATTCGGTAGAAACTTGAGGGCATCTGGGTTCGGGGTGTTCTCCGTCTGGATGAAGATGGTTCGGATCCCGCTACCGACACCGGCGAGGCTTGGTATGGCTGTTGGAATATTGCGCTGTCGCTGTGCAAGGGGTCGTGTAGAATGAGAACCGACAAGAAGTTGTGATCGGACGGTACTGACTGAACGAGTCCATCGCTCAATTCCTCGGCAAGATGACTCTGCGACGGGCCGAGCGACAGCGGCCAATGTCCGTGACATGGCTCTGGAAGTTGCCATGACGTAGGCTCCGAAAATAGATATATCAAAGAAAGGATGCTACCGGTTTGATTTTAATTAGAGGACAAGATTCAAGAAAACTGGCGCGTTTTTTTTTTTTTTTTTTGGTCAAGAAACAAATTGAGAAGGGAGACAGGCTAGTTTCGGCGTTGACGGGTATGTTATGCTATAGCAACTTTTCGCCGTCCCAACTTGATATTTTCGTTAAAACTCACTCACCGAGCTGTGATAGGTCCGAGCATTACTAATGCGTGAGCTACCTATGATGCAAGGGCAAATTTAAAGTCCCGATGGAAGTGCACGGACCAGCATTCTACCTCTAATTTTTTTGTTTTCTTTCTTCTTCTTTTTGCTTGCAATTGCTGGGGTCCAAAATGTCAGCGGGTAATGACGCGGGGCGATAGACCCCTTAGAGCTGACACTTTTTGTACCTTTTCTCCCTTTTCGTACACCGTACAGTACCTTTACCTTACCTTGGGTTCCATCACATTAGTTTCCTTTCACCTTAATTAAGGTACCTTTCCATAAAACTGTAGTACTTGACCGAAGAATCACAATGTCAGAGCCTCAGGGAAAAGATGAGCTACCAGCCCAACATCCAGAAGATACTGCTACGCCAACTGAAGCAAAAGATGGCGATAACGCGACAACAAAACCAGATCCTTCACTATGTGGTATATGTGAAGTGAATCCCCCAAAATACAAGTGCCCAAGGTGTCGCCTTCCATAGTAAGTTTCACCTCTCAGTTGGTACCCTAGTCAGTGGCTGACCATTGTCAAAGCTGTTCCGTTGCTTGCAACAAGATCCATCGCGAAAATCACCCTCCTGATCCCGAGCCAGCAACAATACCAGCAGCGCCTCCGTCGGCACTCTCCAGGTCGCAAGCAACACCACTGCCTCAGCCCCCCGACCCCTCGAATCCCTTTCAGGCCCTCGAAAGCTCAGAGAAGCTTCGTCTTCTCTTTCGCAAATATCCAGGCCTTCCCGATCAGCTCCGCAGAATAGATGCTGCCACGCTTCCACCTCCTGAGGCCAAGCCTGCCATCCCTGCTTCCCTCCTCAAGGGCCTGCCACCAAAGCAAGAAGCTTGGAACCATGACATTGGTATTCAGAACGGAAAAGAGGCTTTGCGCAAGGCTCGTCGCGCGGATGGTGAGCAGGGCGACGCTATACGCGAGTATTCAGAACTTATCCTTCACTTAATGAACGCTGAGAGTGCACAGACGGATGTCGACAATATCATTCGGCAGAAAATGGCACAAGAAGATACAAAACTCATCGAGCGCTTGATGGCGCAAGAAAAGCGTTAGGCTTCCGCTTTAGTTCGAATCATATCTCACATAACACTGAAGATGCTTTTTTGAATGCGAAGGTCGTATATTAATATTTTCCTTCATGTTTGGTATGGGTCAGTATGTTACAATAATCATTGGTGAGTTATCTTTGCTCTTCCATATGTCATCCACCCGTCAAATTACCCTAGTCATTCGCATTCTTTCCCTCACTAATGCATGAATCGCCTCAAGAACCCAGACTTGGGTGACTTTGGAGAAACAGATGACTGTGAGTTCGTCTTGGTAAAATTGGAGCCCTGGTCCTCGGCGTTGGGCTTCTGCTGGCTCAAACTAGTCTTTCGATGTTTGAGGCCTCCCCACTTCGAATCTCGTCGAACCTTGACTGGTTGGTCACTCTGAGACCAGTCCACCCGGTGTATCTCAGCCGCGTGCTGAGGGTTGGGGATGTTCACAAAGCTACCCCTCCGCGAACAAGAAGTGGCTGCACTAGTCTCAGACCCTCGACGGTTAGGCGAAGTGTTGATACCAAACTCTTGCTTAAAAGGAGTTGCTGGGCCAGACTCGCGTACAAAGGGGGATGATGCATCGGAGAAGCCTGACGAGCTTGCGGACCCACGTCTCGCTGATGACGTGACGTTCCCTTGAAAGCCTCCGACACCTGTACCTATTGACTCTCGTCGGGCTTGAGGATGAGGCTGCATGTTACCCGTGCTCATTCTTCGTGATAACTCAGGTTCATTGACATTCCAAAGCATGGAATTACGGGCAGTTTGTCTCTTGCGTTGGGCTGACACTTTATCCAGCTCAGTGCCTCCCATCCTCGCAACGTTGCTGGCGCTAGTTGGCCTTCCGCTGCAGAGACTCTGTGCTCTTCTATACTGCCTATTGTATTCTTGCAGTGATATGGTGCCATTATTCATGGGGTGGGGGCCGGGAGCAGGTCTCATTCCTTTGGGTGAAGCTTTCTGAGTGAGGGGCTCGACTGTTGTGGTGCGAGCAAACTGTTGCGCTGCCACCTGAGGAACATGCTTGTAACGAGCAGGCTTCTGAACAGCCTCCTCTGTCTGCTTCCGCGGTTCATCGGTGTAGTTCGAGCCTCTGAAGCGGAACGCGTCAAAAAAGCTGCCACGACGTGGCGGCTTTGCGGACAAAGGCGAACTAGTTTTATCATCAGTCTTCTCTTTCCTGAAGACTCTCGATGAAACGGGGGTGGGAATCGATAGCGACGCATGTGCTGGCTGAATAGTCCGAGGAGACAAAGCACCCATACTTGTTGCAGATAATGGGGGCCGGAGTGAGTCCTCTGTATGAACTGGACGACGAGGCTGGCCTTCTTGCTCGACTGAAATATCGTTCAACTTCGCGCTCAATTTGCTGGGGTCCAATGGCTGGATCTGCAAGGCTTTTGGTCGATTCCTGGGCTTCCCAGGAGCCACTGTCGTGGGCGAAAACCGATGGCTTGGCTCCTCCATTGAAATGCCCGTCGTGTACAGCATTGTTGTAGTCATGCTGGGCAAGCTTGGTGATGGGCTTGGAGAAGGAGATATGGGATGGGATCCTAGGGGATTGAATGCCACTATGATGGCTGCAGGGTTGCTGGCCGCTGGGAGGTTGCTATATTGACAAACAAGCCTGCGTTTTACGATTCTTTGACTAGGTATGTAGGAAAACCTGTAATAGTCTTTGAGTGTACTTGACGGATATTGGGGATCTCGGCGAGATAAATGTCTCTGACTACAACTAAATGTAAACGTCGTCATGGCTACAGGTCCTTGGCAAAAGCATGACTGGACTCCAGGCCTGGCCCACTCTGGAAAACTATGAAGCCATCCGCGATGAGTGGGCATCTATCAACCAGAAGCGCCATCGTGTCGTAACTGGCTCGCGACTCGACAGCGGGCTGGGTGGACTGATCCAGCCAGAGCTTAATTTGGTTCCATTGTTATGAGCAACTAATGTCGCCTGCGTTCCTGATCGCCGAAAGGGGACAACTTCTCCAATGTAGTATTCCGCAAAAACCCTATTTCTCAGATATGGATATGGCTGCTTTTAGAAATAGCCCACACAAACAGGACGATTGATAGATTTTTGGAGTATCCAGCTACACGGGTTGGATCAACGTCATTTACTATTTTTGGCAAGACATTAGCAGTTATTGGATCTCGTGACAGAGCCAATGTCATAAATAGTGGACGTCACCAAAGACTAGATATTTCAATTCTCGAGGGACTTGTCACGACGACATACCTTGGGTCTCGAAGTGGCCGAACATGCTCTCTACACATTGCTGCAGCTGGGGAATGATGTTGACGTTGATGGAATTCCAGTCGGAGGGGCCAGAACTGCAAGGACACTGAGTCGAACCAACAGAGATTGAGTGCCACTCCTCCAAGACAATGGCCAGTCAAAGGTCGGGTCCAAAGGATCAGACATGTCAGAGTTTCTTCACCCGAAGATGCAGATCCAATATTGATTTGTTCCTATGATACCTACCTACCTATGTAGATCGCCATATGCATGGTTTGTCCGTGAACAGACCCCACCATCTGGGAGGACTGGGACCTCACTTGGATTCCTCAACTTGGCAGACGGCGGCGCTACACTTTGCGGGTACGATCCATTGACGGAACTCGTAGGACGGCTCGTGCGTTTTCCGAGTTCAGAGCTCCCGCTTTTGGGCGCAGGAATGTGCCAAGCCGGCTATGACTTATATTGACTAGAATCAGACACGGGACATTGTTCTCGGAGTATTTGCAAGAGCGCAAAGCGTGGTGGAAACTTGAAGGGTCTTCTACCATACTTGTAAGTACAGGCCTCAAGGGTCTGTTTTGTTAAATTATGGATATTCCAGTCACATCAGTAATGCAATTGGCAGAAGTCTAATACGGTGTAAGCCAATTTGACCGGTTACGTTATACTGGATGCCACACCAAATATAAGATACTTCTTCTTACATATTATTTCTATAGCACAGTTAGTACCCAGTTAGCAGGTAGCTAACAAAACAGACCCTTGAGGCCTGTAGCGTAACCTTCCTGTCGGGTTTCGCCGTTGCCGAGTTATTGTTGATGGGAACAGCGTGAAACTCGAAGTAGGTATAATATTGATTGGCCTCGTCTCTCATAGCCTTCCGCCGAGATACTTAGCTCTCTAGGCTCTCTAGGCTCTGTATAGCAAATTTGACTTGAAACTGTTATATCTTGTGGTCGTTACTTTCCCCTTGTTGGTGGAGCAAGATCCTATCCATACTTATACTTAGTGAAAGGAAAAGGCTTGATTCTATTAAGCTAGCTACAGAAAGAGAGGACTGTTTATAATAGTCCTAAGGCATTCACCTGAGCTAGATTGCCTACAGCTGCCTAGATAGGCTTCCTGCATATAGGCATCTAAGGCAAATAGCAAATATATACAAACAAGGGCATCAGTTATCCAACATTTATGTTCGCACTTTTGTGTACTTGGCTGTTTCAGTAAGTGAAGTCTAGATAGGTATATTGACAATCCGCGTCACTTCGGGGGACTATTTAAAAAATGGCGTGCTCCTGTATCAGCCAGCTCAGTTAGTTGGCCAGATGATGATACCAGACAGATTGCTAAAAGTCGAGTCTCTTTTAGTTGCGAACCACCAAAGTTTATTCATTAGTGTTATCTCATGAATCGTGCCCCCAATGCCAGTGAGCCAATCTGCTAGGTGCTAGTTTGAACATCTTCTGGTCCCATAATTACGATACGCGCACGGAAAATCGTTAACAACAACCAACGTCTTCAGATACATCAGTTATTATGCCATCTAGAAGGTGCCTGTTGAGGAACCGAACTGATCTGCCTTGTTTTCCATTCCGTCCCAACAACAGAAGAAGTGTCTTGAGAATTGTTAGTAATAAGCAGTCGAGTCGTGGTCCACATACGGCAGCTGGGCGTCGGTGATATATCCTCTTACAAATTCTGTACTTTATTGCCATAGGCTTTCAGATCTCAGTCGACTGTTTGAGCTTTGAACTTAGTTGGAGAATAGAACAAGATATCAGGCTTCTGGTTGTGTCAAAGTGTCGACTGGTGAGAGTCTTGGAGTTGTGCTTGCTCTACTACCAAATGTCTCTCTAGGAGCAACAAACACTGAAGCTGAAGGATTCGGAAAATAACAAATCTTCCTCGTATGACTCTATCATTTTAGAGAATTTGAGCTCATAGGGCATGAACAATTCATGCATCAATTAAGAAGGGATCTGTGAAGGAATGTAGAAGACAGTGAAACTGACAAATGACGAGAGCTGAATGGATCAGGTGTTTCCACGGGCTCGTATTATAAAGCCCATTGCTTTGGGTTATAGTATGTTGTATGGCATCCATGAGGCTGCTCTGTAAAGAGCTGGAATCTTGTGGTGTCCAATGTAAGTTACTACCTACGCGGGAGAGGGGTGTTTTTGGGCATCAGCTTGGAGACAGAAAAGACTGTTGCGGCTATTTTTGAGCAGTAATATCATGTTAGCCTGATATAGCAGGACATCAGGGGTGATAAAATAAGGTAGACACTCTTTCCTCCCTTTAACAGATGTCTAAAAACCCCCCCCTCCCGCTACGGTAATTCAAGCACATTGATATAACTCAGTAGGTAAGGGTTGGGGATGAGCGAGTGAGGTCTAAACAATCGCTATTGGATGTCCTGGATATGAAGACCATGTGTAAGACAGAATCAACATGATGGGTGCAATGTCAGGACCCACTATCAGCACTGCTCCTTTGTGACTGGACGAAGTGGTTGTCAACCAGAAACCGGTATAACTGAACGTGAGTCTTACGATTAATAAGGTACCTACCTAGATAGGTACAGGTATGTAGAATGATCAAGTGCCAAGTACTTATGTCCCTGTTAGCTACTTAGCTAACAGGCAAATAGGTATTTGTGCACTGGCCAATAGGCAGCAAAACGCCAACACAGAACGCGGGATTGGATCCTGGGAGATGTACAATTAGAGTGCGTGAAAACCCAGAAGCCCTGGAGGCCAGTCAGTCTTGGTTGATTGGGTTCGAGGTCCTTTTTATAGAAGCAGAGAGTTGCTGACTGTCTCAGCTGAGGACAAAGACCCTTTGTTTGCGTTCCAGGAACGGTTTCGTGCCGCGCCGATGCCGACACCGTGCCGCATTCTTTTGTGGCCTGTTATATTGTTGGGGATGGTTGCTATTACCGTTGATCTTCAGCACTCAATTTAAATCAGTCCTCAGAACGACGCCGAGAAATGAGTGAGTTATTAGTTGACTTGCTTAAATCCTGCATAACGCTTTGAACCCAGTTTCCTTAACTGGAAATAGCCTGTCCAACTAGGTCTCCCGTACCGTACCTTAGACCACCCATCCGCTCCTAAAACGTTCCCTGTTCCGAGCCACAGGCTCGGTTCCAGCTCTCTCCCCTCTTTGTGCCAGATTCGACATTTCGCGCAGTCGAACTTGACGGTGTCAAGATTGATGATACCCTCTGTTCATTCCTAGGCACGCGTTCCTTGGGAGTTTTCCCCTCGTGGCTCTCCTCCGTTCCGAACCAGAGGCGTCTGCATCCGCCTACATACTGTACGCACACGCATCCACTCTTCAACCCACGACGCCGGGTCCGCTTCAGCGCGTCGTAGCGCATCCTCTCCTCCCCTCTCCTGACATCCCTTCGAGGTCCTTCTCCTCAGATTTGCACAAAGATATATCCAGTCCAGGCTGTGCTTCAACCAGCAGTATTCAATTGCAGCACTGTATGTATTTGGGCCCTTCTGGTTGCACCTTATTAGGTAGTTCTCCCGGTTGCGAACAGAATGCCATGCATTGTCACGTTGTGTAAACGCTCTTGGCTTCCGTTTTATGGCTTGAGGTTGGTCGAACTGGACTAACACGATGGGTTTCAAATAGGGTTTCGAGTACTACTCCGAGTTGGGTGTCTCAACTCTGTGAATGGGTGCATGTATTGGGTATTGCCTCAGAATAGGTAGTGGCCCGGCGTGTACCTCGAGACAAGAGCCGGGAAGACTCCAGTCTTTGTTGTTCTGATCGTTCAGTGCTTTATACTAATTCAGGTTACTGGACCCGTTCAATTTGTCTCGTTGCTGGCTGTCACCCAAAGGACGCAGTGCTTGTTTCCGCCGTATCTGCGCATCAATCCATCCCTCCCTCCCTCTCACTAGGTCGCCAAACTGCCACCAATTGGACATCGAACCAATTCATTCCGTTGGTTTCCCAAGCACGGTACTGTACAACACAGTACAGTGCAAGCCTTCCCAGTCACTAAGGTACGGTAAAGTCGTCTCCCTCCCTTGTTTGCTAGCATTTCGCTCTTCATTTAGTGTCTTCTTGTCTCTCGTTACTCAGACCTCGAGTGTTTTCATCCCTTCTCCATTCTCTCTCTCAACAGCCTACTACGGGTTTGAACCCCTGCTGTAGCTACCCTACCTTAGTCAAGCAAGCTCCACGAGTTCTTCCATCCCCGCAAGGATTTGGTCTCTCCATCTGTCATTTGCGCCTGCTGGCATCGAGTCTTCCCGTCCATGTTTAATCTCTACCACTCAGCCTAGTCGCTGAAGTTGCGACAATGCAACCCAATCATGTTGACTCACAGAAGGCTCACCCAACCTCAGGCATTGCCGCTTCAGGCCCGGCGTCCATAGACCTCGACATCGAAAGCGACTCCGATCCTTCGGCCCCGGCCAACGGCCATCGAGACTCAGTCGGTTCAATTATTGACGACCCCTTCTTCCAGACCTACGACCCCGCCGTTCAAGCGGCTGCAGTTTCCGAGGACGAGGACCAATCTGAGGGAAGTTCGGTCTACCAATCGCTAGAAGACGAGGACCACGAGCATCTTTTTCACGACACAAAGGGGCACAACTTCGGCAAACCGGCAAAGCAAGCCAGGCGCAAAAGCGGCGGCGGAAAGAAAGTGAAGCCCGACAGCGATGATAACGAACCGAGCCAACACTGGCCGCCTCCACGACGAGAATCTTTGACCGCTACACCCTCTTCGTACTGGGTATGTAACCATGTTCCATCACATGCGGCCCCACCCTAGCTATCGCGGGGCAGCGTAATGCTCAACAAACGGTCATCCGGGGTTTGGATGGTAGAGGCAGTTTTGCGACAAATGGCTGACCACAGCTTGACGCTATACAGTCCCAATCATCACCGACTATGGAAAGTTTCAACATTGCCGTCATCGGTTCCACCGGCGTTGGCAAATCATCCTTTGTCCAGCGGGTCTTGGGCCTGTCTCGCCCACCTATCTCGAATGCTTCCAGCGTCCGCATGCTGGTTGACAACAACTCTCACGCCGTAACTCTCCTCGAGCTGGACCTGGAGTATTTCGAATTGAACCCTACGCAGCCCATCCAGTGGCCAAAACAGATCAATGGGCATATCGTCCCCCGCGTCGATGCTGCTCTTATATTATATGATGTCACGAATCATGAATCCGTGCGTGAACTACCTCAGACTTTGGGTATGAAATCCATCTATTTGAATGGTTGACACTATACTAAATGTCCCATTCTAGCGGCTCTCACGAACTCTGGTTTACCCGCTAGTCTGGTGGCTTGCAAATGTGAAACCCCTGAAGCAGAATGGCAGGTCAACGCTGAAGCCATTGCGAATCATCAACTCTTCAAATCTTGTGTTTCAACCTACAAAATCTCTTCAACTGACGTTGATGTTGCCAAAACATGCCTCCACACCATCTTGAGGGCCGCAATAGCCCATCGAAGAGGCGAGTGCACAGGGAAGATTATACCGGTAGACTGTTGCTAACCATAGTATAGAAGAAAATGGCGAAACGTTCTCGCGCAGGCGAGCGCAGTCTGCTGCCAATCTGGAAGCTCCTGACGTTGGCACCGGGCGCCCCATTAGCCAACATAGCAAACATAGTCGAGCAAGCTCCGATTTCTCTTTACTAAAGGGTTTCTCCAATCCACCAATTAACGAAAACTACCGAGCACAGTCGTCCCGTAGCCCCAGGCAAGGTCATGTAGCCAACTCGAATCCCGAGGCAGGAGAACTGGGCCAAGCGCAAACACTCAATAACATGTTGAGGACTCCTGGCATTCGACTCGATAGACCCAGTACCGATTCGTTCTTGGATGTGGATGAGTCGGATGCAGAATCCTATCGATACTCCGATGACATCCCGATACTTCAAAGAAATGACGATAGCACGCTGGATAAGCAAGCGAAGATGGCAGGCGTAACATTCGATGAGCTAGTTGACCGACTTCTTGCTCCTCGCTTGACAAGAGTCGACAACAACTTCTCTGATGTTTTTCTCTGTCTTTATCGCAAGTTTGCAGCTCCTGGTGAGCTATTTACTGCCATTTTAACCCGACTGGATAAAGTGAGAGACGATAAGACAGCGCATTACCTTTCCAAGACCGCCACACAGCTCCGAATCATTGAAGTGGTCGCGAAATGGGTGTCGCTTTACCCCGGTGACTTCGCCCGCCCTCAAACTAGACGAAATTTGGAGGAGTTTATCAGGCATCTGAGTACAGAACCGATTTTCTCAATCGCAGCGCAACATATGCGACGACACCTCCAATTCAATGTCGTAGAAGATGACGATACAGGTTGGGCAAACTCGGACGAGACTAGCGATAAGCTCGCAAGCGAGATCTTGTCAAAGGACATGAACGAGCTGTCGTCGGGTGTGAGTGTGTTGACGGTGGAGTCGGATATGGACGTAAGACCATCTGGAAGCTCGGAGGTCTCTCTTGCGGACAGAAGCAGCAGTGTCTCGAGCCAGGTGCATTTTCACACGTTTGAGGACTACGAAAGAGCTGCAAGTAACCTGGAACCTACGGACAACTTACCTATGAACAAATTCCGCTACCATATATTCATGGACATCCCCGATGATGATGTTGCGGACGAGCTGACCAGAATCGACTGGATCATGTTTTCCTCAATTCGAATACGCGATTTCGTTCGACATGTCAGCCTATCCGCCTCCCAAAAAGAGCGTTGCAAGAGTTTACGGAATGTGAATCGAATGATCAACCATTTCAATCATGTTGCCAAATGGGTTGCCAACATGATACTGCTGCGGGACAAGGCCAAACATCGAGCGCTTATATTAGAGAAGTTCATGAATATTTCACTTAAGCTGCGGCAACTGAACAACTACAATGGACTGGCAGCCATTCTAGCAGGTGTGAACGGAACAGCCATTCATCGATTAAATCAGACGAGAGCACTAGTACCAGCAGAAGTCCAAAAGCGGTTTGCGCGGTTGGGCATATTGATGGGAACTCAGAAGAGTCATTTCGCCTACCGCCTAGCCTGGGAAAACTCCTCCCTCCCCCGGATTCCTTTCATTCCCCTTCATCGAAGAGACTTGGTGTCAGCGGAGGAGGGTAGCAGAACATTTGTCGGCACTGATGGTGATCGCATCAATTGGAAGAAGTTTGAGGTTCTAGGCGAGGTCCTGTTACCAATCATGAAGAGCCAGAGCACATCATACCCAAATCTAACCAAGCACGATACTGCAAGAGAACTGATTCTGGGTTGTCGCATGCCAACGGATGAAGAGGTGAGATTCAGTTGCATGATCTCCTGAGGACATAAACTAACGGAGTCATACAGGACATTTATCAGCGAAGTGTGCAAGTCGAAAGTGGCTCAGGGAATTTCGCTGAGCCGCCGAAGAAGAAGTTCCCATGGTTTGCAAAGTAATCTATCAGTTGATCGCACGGAGTTTACGGAGCACGCATGCGCACTATACTTATGGATGCAAGCATTAGGGGCATTTTATAGACTTTGTGCGCCTATTGGCTTGGACTGAACATAGCCAGATAATGATGTACACGCCTAGGATTTATGAAGTTGACTTACCCTTAGTAACTTAGTAGGGGCTCATATTTTGGACACATTCCAATGATTAGCGACTTGGCTACATCGTCTATCAACATCTCACAGCTGCCTATAGCATTTTGGATGATTGCCACATATCGATTTGTGCTTGCCTTGAATACCTGCCTTAGCAAATGTAGACTTTATCAGATCCCTCCTTCTTTCGACTGTCCCATTGGGTGTTTCTCACATTGGGTACCTGCCTTACTTAGGTTATTGGGATGCAATCAGCTCCTTCCTTGGCCGCGACTCGGATTTTCCACCAACACCGCAGAATATTTCATAGGCATCGCCTCCCTCCCATTGCATAGAATAACAATGTCGTGCGCGTTGCGACTCCCGACTATTCGGGTAATTGCAAACCAAGCAAATGTCGAACTTTCAGCTTCAGCATCGATTAATATTGATGCCCCTGATGGTGCACCGCATTTTGCAACGATCAGAGATCTCTCCTCGGCAGTGGAAGATTCTCATCTTTGGATTGCTCGGTCCGGCGCTTGTTGCCTTGAGGTTTCTATTGCACTCAATGGCTATCCGATCCTTGAGACGGAAAGTCTCGATGCCATTGCCCAGGCAGTCCGCGGTTGCGAGGTATGTTAGTTATTCTCTGAAACTTTCGAGTTAGTTGTAACTGAGTTGATCAGGTTTGGGACTGCCTGGGCGTTCATCTTGGACCCAACCGGACATATCCAGTTCAGCAGCCTGGACTTCTATCTTTCTCACTCCAGCACCCAGATCTCTCATCGGCTCTCGTTGCCCCAGTTTCCACCTATACCACTGCATTTCGAAAACTAATGTTATCGATCGATGTGCGCAACGTCTCTCAAGAAGAACATCCGAGAAAATGTTTAAAGACGATTAAGCGGCGGAAAAAGAGGGTCAAGCAGAAGAAAAAGGTCGGAGGCCGTATCGAGAGCAATCTGCTAAGCACTCTGGACCTGGTCGACCAACAAGCTATTGACAACTTCATGTTCAGTCTCAACTCCCCTTGCGAAGAAAGGAGCGGGATTACTTCGCAGACTCTCTCCCGGGAGGATGCAGTTAATGACATCAAGGTGTTGAAAGGCCTGCAGTCATCGTCCCTAATCGAAATTCTCTTTGAGCAGTTGATGCTGGCGCCTGAGAAGTCGTACAGGGGCTACCAAGTCTGGGGATGCGGAGTTTGTTGCTGCCTCACCAAGCTTGCGCCGGGAGTATTTCATATGCCTTATCTCAAGGTATGGGCCCCAGCAATTATCTATTTTGGTCGCTGATAAAAGAAGCAGAGCATATTGGACCACGCCGAACTACTACCCACCATTGCCACATCCTTAGCAAGTATGCAGCATGCCGAATCCCCGGTGCTCAGACAGCAAGTGACTGATCTAGCATCGGGCTACGAGGCTTATTCTCACCCCCAGAGTGGAAAAGACGACTCTGTGGACATACTGGAGAGAAAGGCATGGGAAGTACTTCTTCGACATGTCAATGTGCCTCCATCAACAAATAGGAGAACGATGGAAAGAATCATGTTCCCGACTCGAAATTCTCGCATTTCGGGTCGAGGGTTTGTTGTTCCTGGATTACAGCCGCCAATTGAATCGGTGGATAGAAAGGCGCCAGAATCAGGGGAATGCGTGCATAAAAAAAGTCAGAGCATTCCAACGATGGATGTAAGCTGGGACATCATGGATGGGTACCTCGACATTAAGAATGATAAGGAGCATCATGAAGCAATAACTGATTTGAGTCTCGAAGTTCTCGGAATTGATCAAGATCTACGGAGCAATGCTACAAACAGCCCAACCTCCATAGGCTGGCCTGAGCCATGGCTTGGTGAAGCTGGTCAGCTTGGAACTGGTTTTGACACAATGGAATTTATGAATGAGATGCCACTTGAGCAAGCTTGGATGAGACAGAATATTGACTTTGCAAGACGAGAGACAAGAGTCGACCCAGCAAACTTCCCGAGTCTGGACCACTGGCTGATCTGCAACAGCCAGTGTAACTTAGACTAACATCTGATGATGAAAACGTGTCACCCGAAATTGAAAAAGAAAAAAAAAGATTTGATAAGAATGGCGGGAATTGGCGATGCTCCAAGAAAGATTCATATATTATAGATAGCATATGGGAGAGGCAAGCGTAGGGTGACGCCGAAGCCTGTTCTATAGAATCGTGAGGCAGATGTAATGTTGAATGTAAGTCGATGAGATTGCAAATGAGGGTCGTGGGCCGGGACAAAGATTGCTGTTGGTAATTTCTGAAGGAATAGATGATGCTTATTTGCTTGGCTTTGCTGTCTTGCCCGCTTTCTTCTTATCCTTCTTGTCCTGTTTTGCTTTGCGCTGCTCAGGCTTCATGGTTGCATAGTGAATGTACCAGAGAAGGACGATTTGCAGAATAACAGCCACAAGAACAACCAAGAGGATGGTGAAGATAATGGGTTGGTCGTTGAGGACAGCAACAGCCTCGTCTGTAGCGCCGATAGAGGAGAACCAGTCGAATTGACCCATCGTGAAGGTCGGGGTATGTTTGGTTATGACGATAAAGTTGTCGTTGTCGTAGTGTTAAGCAGAGTATTTTTGATAAAGGAATGCCGAATTTTTCAAATTAAATTAAGCCGTACAGTGCGCCAGTCACGTACAGAGTAGGAACGGAAGATATTATGTTCTTTGAATGGAATAGAATAAAAGACGTACAGAGATCGAGATAGCTATGGGAAGAGGAAAAGAGCAAGGCGACAGACGGGGCGCGAAGCAAATGTGGTAAATGGTCCACCCACAGTGAGTGGTGACAACGGTGGAAGACCCGTAACAGTCGCTTGGCTCCCAGGGGTGTTACTGAGACGTTTCACCTTGTAACAAAAGTCGACTGATGTGAAGGTGGCTCATGATTGGTTATGGCTGACGATACAATTGTAAGAGTACGATGAAGCAAGCGGCTAGTACCTAAACAGAAGAAGAAAACCGTTCAGTTACACTCTTGATGGCGTCACTGATGTGAAGTGAGGCGCATTGAGGTGGCTGAGAACATTCGGTGGCTTTATTAAGTAAGGAATGTTCCGACAATGGGTGAGGTTGATTTAGACAAGCAGTGCTCTAGAGCACGTGATTATGTACGGAGAATGGAAGTTCCAGTGTCGGCTCTATGTGACTGTCATTGTAAAGTTGATGAATGTCCCGATTTGATTGGCTTTTCTTGTCCAGCAACCGCTAACCGCATGGGGTATCATATCAATTGAGAACCATCCATTTCTTGGGTCCCCAAAAAATCTCTAGCTCGTGTGAGAGATACGAGAGAGAGAGGACGAGAGCGAGAGAGCAACGCCAATAAATTCGACTTCCTTCTCCTCCTCCTCTTCCATTGCCGCTGGCCCTCGTCGAAGTAATACTCCTCAACCTCGCGCCGACCATGAGCGTCGCACGTCCGGCTCGCAACCTCCTCGGTAGGTGCATCGCCTCATCTCGAACCACTTCAGTTACCGTCCCTCTCGTACCATGCAGCCAATTCCACAGCACACCAACAAGGTCGAAGCGAAAGTCTCGGTTTCGAAATGTCACGGCCCAAGAGCTAGGTCTGATCAAGGAGTCGGGTGAATTCACGGCGGGCATGGACAAGTACAAGCAGGACAAGTTTGCCGACCTGTCCAAGCAGGATATCGAGAACCTCAAGGCCTCTTACACACCAGAGCAGCTTGAGGCTATTGAGTTAGGCGAGAAAGCCGTCAGCCCTGAAGATATGATCATTCAGGGTCGGTTACGTGACGATCCCTATAAGCCAACATATATCGAGGATTATACCGTGCTGGACCCCCGCTACGATATCAAGCCGGAGATCGAAGGCAACCCGAGAGAGGTACAATGGCCTGACAAGAGCGAATGGATCGACAATTACGGACAAAAAATGATGAAGATCACTGACAAGAAGACGAGCGATCAACTTACCCGAGCCATGGTTCGTGCACTGCGGCGTGTGAAGGAGAGCCAGGGAGAGGACTTGATAGATCTCACTGAGGATGAGCTCAAGGACATTGAAAAGGACCCCGAGCTAATCAAACGCTACATCATCGCCGAGGATGGCCCTGAGCCCACTGCAAACGATAAGGGCCCTGAATTCATGACTCGCTCCCAGGCCGAGAAGTTGGATGAGGCTGTTGACGAGGCATGGGAGGCCGAACTCGACAAGATTGTTGGTTTTAGCAGTCAGGGTGAGGTCGAGCCCTCAAACCTTGAGCTGATTCAGGATGGCCCCGCGGGCGTTGATCGGACTTACACGGCTGAGGCACCTGATCTTGGTAAGGTCCCTGGTGTCAAAGGCTTGTACAAGCACGCCGTTGACCCCGAGGATCAGGGCCAGGATGACTCGGGCAAGTACCAGGAGATCAAGCGCCTGACAGGCATGAGCCTCAAGGACATTCGCTCGCTGCTGACCAAAGGTCTTGTGACTCGTTGGGTCTCCAACCAAACTCGTTTGGGCAAGGTCCGCAGTACCTCTGTGGTTGCCATCGCTGGCAACGGCAATGGCCGTCTAGGACTTGGAATGGCAAAGTCTACTGAGGCCGGTGTGGCTGAGGAGACAGCTCAGATGTTGGCTATCCGCAACATGAAACCTGTCCGACGATATGAGAATCGTACCATCTATGGTAATGTGTCTGCTAAGATTTCAGGCACTGTAGTCGAGCTGATGGCCCGTCCTCCCGGTATGTATCCACTCATCACTGGCAGCCATGCGATCTGCTAGCTAACCTCCTCCCTCCCAGGCTTCGGACTTCGCTGCCCTCACCGTATCTTCGAGATGTGCCGCGCCGCCGGTATCCACGACATCGCTGCTCGCATGCCCCGATCCAAGAACCCCATGAACTCTGTCAAGGCGGCGTACCAAGCGCTGACCAACCAGCCTGACCCCGAGCAGATCGCGATAGGCCGTGGCAAGAAGCTGGTGGATGTGCGCAAGGTCTACTATGGAGGAGCTGTATACTAAACCCACTCTCACACAAAGCACCTGTATCACCAAAGGAAAAAATGTGTATCTGTAGCCTGTAATAGAGAAATCTTTCTGTGATGCCCTCGGCATGGTAGAAATGGTAGAGATAGTGGTGTATCGTCACTTGATATCAAATGTCTGTCGTATTGCCATGTGAAAGAAAGCATCGTTTCGCGCATCATATTTGGTTGGGTATCAATCCTTGTCTCTTCCACCACAAAGCTGACCACTCGTTCTTCTTCGGTTCATTCAAACTCATTGCGCTGTCGATCCATCACCCCAGTCAATCTCCTGCTGCAACACTATGCTGTAAACACTGGCTTTGAGAAGAGTAAAGGCAAGACTCGTCTTGCGCTCGAGCTCACGAAGGCCATCAAGGATTTCTGTACTGGGGTTCGAGGCAAGATGTTCGAGGACAGTGGCGAGCTGGGAATAATGTCAGTATGTGTCTGCCCTTCTGATTTAAGCACAACGAGGCAGGCGCACTTTGTTCATGTTATCGGCCAAGCGTTCGTACTCGTCTAAAACCTCTTGCTCGAGTGGTGTGAGCTCAGGGGGATCAAGGAGGCCCCCTGCTTGGATCTGATCCATGTTGATAATTGTAATTAATTGACGGTGCGGAGGGACAAATCGTGAATTACGTTCGTTGTAGAAGCTTGGTTCGCAAAATATATGTTTACTACATACGTAGGTAGCTAGGCGCGGTTGCTGGAGGGGCTCATTCAATTCGGTTGCTGATAAGATAAGACAATTCAGCTGGGGCAGTCAATGCAAGTGGACCTCGGTTTTGCTTAACTCACTTTGGTTGGTAGGTAGTTAGACCTTTGTAGGCCATGCAGTCTCTGTAAAGGTATTGATTCGTACATTCCTTTTGTTACTAAAGTTGTCAAGAAAACATTATTCTCGTCAAAGCCGACCTAAGCAGATTGCGAATACTAAAGGAAAAAAGGAAAAGTCTCCAATCCGATCAAAACCCATGCCAATTCTGAACGCTCGCTCGTCATACAATCAATAATGCCCTTGCCAAATAAACAAAACACGCCAAACCAAACTCAAGTCTCCGTTGTCTCGTTCCCGTCTCAAAGATAGACATGCATGGTATGCCAGCTAAATCAAGCTTGTCGCCATTACTCCTCTGCGTTAATTCCCATAGACCACGACCTCGTTGCCTTGCACTGATCCTGCATCAGTCCCAACATTGCTTTCTGTCCACTCGCTTTCGGTATAACTGTACTCACTATACTCGTCACCATCTGTATACATATCCGTACTGTTCGTGACTACGGTGCCTCGACTGCTTCGTCTCAAGGTTTCGTTGTCGCTGTCGCCACCCTCACCACCAGCCGCTTCCTCATCGTTGGGTGCCGATTCAATGACGATTGTCTCGTCTGTAGGGGCTTCTTGAGCCTCTGGCGCTGTTGCCGACTTGACAGCCGCCTCATCAACCTCCTCGACGGTCTCATTGACAGTATTCTCTTTGTCATTGTCGGCGAGACCTTTGTCGAGATTACCACCCCAGCTTCGTTTGCGGTATGTTTTACCGCCGCCCAAAGGGGTTCGTACGCTCTGGCTGCGCTTGACCCCTCCAGAAGCTACATTGTTGTTGATCTGGCTGAGCGAAACGATCCTGCGACCTGCTCCGTTCTGTACTGGAGCGGCCAAATTGCGTTTAGCATTCAGTGCCATGCCCACCATAGACTTGCGGCCATGTGCACCTGCTTCCGGAGACTCCTCTTCATTGGCAGGCTTTCTAACACGTTTGCGGCTCATAGCATCGCCACCGTTCCTATTGGCCTTTGCCATGAGAAGTACTCGAGAATGGTCCATAACACCCTCGAGGATCCGGCGCTCCAGGTTTTCAGCACGAGATTCCATGTCGTAGAGTTCCTCTTTACGCATATGAAGGGCCGTCTCGAGGGAAGAGACATCACCAGTCAAACGTGTCTTCTGGCGTATCAGACTCTCCTGTTCTGTTCTCAGCGTCATAACACTCTGTCGAAGCCTCTCCTCCTCGTCTCGGAGACTTGCAACTGCTGCCTCAACGTGATCCTTCTCGGCGAGCTTGCGTTCCACAGACACCATGGTCTCTTGGAGAGTTTTGGTATGGTCTTCGTGAGCCTGCTCAATTCGCTGCTTCTGCGCTGAGAGGAACTCGGAAATATCAGCAGCTGTCTGGACTACCGAGGCATGAACCTTGTCCAGCGTATCAAGGCGACTAAAGGCATGATCAGCAACAGCGCTGTGGTCGACCAATTTATCGAGCTTCTCTTGCACGACAGCGTCGTCATATCGGCCATCCAAAACCAGATCGAGCTTCTCACGGACCAAAGTATCATCGTACTTGGAGTCCATGATCAGGTCAAGCTTGTCACGGATGGGCGTATCGTCGTACTTCTGCTCAACAAGTACGCCAAGGATTTCCTTGATTGGCGCATCGTCATATCTTTCTTCGATGATCTTGTCAAGCCTAGCCCGCACCTCGGCGTCGTCGTACTTAGATTCAATAATATTGTCCAACTTTTCCCGAATTTCCGAATCATCATACTTGGACTCGATTATGGTAGCGAGCTTCTGATGCACTTGAGAATCGTCATACTTCTCATCGATGATCTTGTCTAGTTTCTCCCGAACCTCTGTGTCGTTGTACTTTTCCTCGATGATTTTGTCGAGGCGTTCCTTGACTTCCGAGTCATCGTAGATCTGTTCGATAAGCTTATCCAACTTCTCATGAACATGCGTATTGTGAAACTTATCGTCAGTGAGAAGTGTCAGGAGGGTCATGAGCTCTTCAGGAGACTTGTGCTGGACAATCTTGTCCTGGATTTCGCTCGTCGAAGACTTGGAGTGTTCGTAGTGTTCACCGACAAGTAGAAGAAGATCCTTGACAGATTCGAGCATCTTGGGATGAGACTCGCTGACCTCTCCTTTCAAGCTCTCAACAGCCGTCAAGGCCTCAGTGATTTGGTCGCGGGTTTGCTGATGTTCGGCCTTGTCCTCGGTGTGAGTCTGTTCACTGCGGGCCACGAGCTCCTCGACCTTGGTGAAGACAGTCTTAGAAGCCTCCTCCATCTTCTCCAGAGAATCGGTGACAGTAGAGCCCAGAGTATCAATAAGAAGCTTGAGCTCATCTGTGACAGATTTAGAGCTTACAACGGCTGCCTCCATAGCTTCGTCCCTGGCTTCGCTGACCTTACTTCTATCATCAAGAGTAGTCTGTAGAGTCTCATATTTGGCAATGAGGTCACCAATCTTCTCGTCGATCTTGGTGCTTAGCGTCTCGGTTGCCTCTTGAAGTTTCTCGTTAGACTCGACCTTGACGCCAGACACGACAGCCTTGGAGTCCTCAAATTCAGTCTTGATGGTATCAAGCATGTCCTTGAGGTCCTGGTGGACGTTCTCGTTCTTATTGATCTTCTCGCCGACAGTCTCAAGGAGCTTGCTAATGCTCTCGACGCCAGTTGCACCCTCTTCAAGCTTGACGTTGATGGTTCCCTGTAGTTCCTCAAGGAAGGTTTTGACCTCAGTGACGCGTTCGCCAACGGAGGTGGTCTCCTCATCACGGACTGCGATTGCCTTGGTCTGGGCGTCAACTGTGGTATCCAGCTTCTCCTGAAAGTCTTTGACTATAGACTCTAGGCCACCAAGATCTTCTTTCTTGACAAGAAGAGTCTCTAGGCTAGTGATGTCCTCCTTGCGAGCGAGGAGAGCGAGGTCAGTGCTGGTAAAGGTATCAAGAGCTGTCTTGACCTCAAGAGCTAAGGCTTCAATGGCCTCGACATCAGCCTTGGTGACCTTGTCGGGGTTTTCACTCTCTTTGGTAGCGTGTTCCTTGATCTCATCAAGTCTAGTTGAGACTTTGCCAATAAGAGTTTCCAAGGCCGAGACCTCCTCTTTGCGGCACACCGTCTCCAATTGGGTGGTAAGGGACCCCATAGTCTCCCGAGTCTCAAGAAGCAAGGCCTCCACATTGTCGATGTGGTCCTTTCGAACGGCTTGCTCACCATCAATCAGATCGTCCAGTTGACCTTTGGTGTTACGCAGGATAGTCTCGATGGCTTGCATATCCTCCTTTGATGCAGGCTCATCGCCGTCTCCCACGATTGCACGAGCGGTCTCTTCTTCTCCATCCTCCTTCTTCTTTTTTACTGAAGCCGATCTTGTGAGTGTCTCCCGGGAGGCGATCTCGTCGACGCTGTCCTGAACTGTGCGAAGTAAATCCTCCATACGAGACAAATCATCTTTCTGAACAGCCTCGTTCTCAGACTTGACAGCGTCGATCTTGATGGCAAGCCCTGCAATCAGCACTTCGAGGTTCTTGATGTCATCCGATTTGATCGTTTCGGAAGGTCCGTCATCCCCTGTCCTGTCAGTTGACACTGCTGCAAGGGCCCGCATACTGTTGCTATCCCGCAAAGCCTCAATGTCGGAACGAACAGATTCAAGGCCGGTTTTGAGAGCATCAAGGATCTTCTCGTCGGTGACTGATTCTGCAGGTGCAATGGCTCGTTCATTGTTACTTTCTCGAAGTGTTTCGATATCTGAACGGAGAGACTCTAATCCTGTCCTGAGAGCATCCAGAACCTCATCGTTGGGCTTAACATCTGGAACTGGGGCTAGCGCTTTCTGGTTGCTTTCTTGAAGTCCTTCGATGTCGGTTCGTAAAGAATCGAGGCCATTCTTAAGGGCCTCGATGACTTCGTCATTGGTGGTGTTGTCGACTGGGGCGGCTGCTTCCTTTTGGGCAGTAGCGATTGCTACTATTTCGGCATGAAGACAGTCCAGGCCATTCTTCAAGGTGACGATAACTTCATCGTTTGAAGTGTTCTCTATGGGAGTATCAGGCTTCTCCTGGGTTGCAAGAGCTGCGATCTCGGCATGGAGGGAATCAAGACCATTCTTCAGAGTAACTATCACCTCATCGTTTGAAGCATCCTCTCCGAGTGCAGCGCGATCGCTGTTGTCACGAGATAATTCAATATCGGCTTTCAGTGACTCAAGTCCGTTCTTTAAAGCTTCGATGAACTCTGTGCTGGACGAGTTGTCGACCGGTGCGATAGCCTTTTCGCTGCTGTCACGAACAGCTTCAATATCGACCCGGAGAGAGTCAAGCCCGTTCTTGAGAGCCTCGATCACCTCGTCGTTGGTGGTGTTGTCGACAGGTGCAGCGGGCTTTTCAGATGTGCTTAGACGAATAGCTTCGATATCAACACGGAGAGCATTGAGGCCATTCTTCAAGGCCTCGAGAACCTCGTCGTTCTCTTTTGGCTCAACCACAGCGACCGCCTTCGTTGTTTGACTATCTCGAAGTGCTTCGATATCAGCTCGTACGCCACTGAGTCCGGATTTCAGTGCTTCAAGGACTTCGTCATTGGCAGGGGGTGTAGACTCCAGCGTGGCAACGACGCGGTCATTACTGCTGTCGCGAATGGATTCAATGTCAGCTCTGACGGAATCGAGTCCAGTCTTGAGTGCTTCGAGAATCTCGTCATTGGCGGTCAAGTCGGTAGGCTTGTTCGTGACACGGTCCATACCTGCCCGGAGGTCGTTGAGGCCGTCATTGAGTGCGTCAAGGATTTCACTTGTCTCGGCGCGTGGTCGCAAAACCTCTTGCCGCAAATTGTTGAAGCCGGTGTTCAAAGCTTCCAGAACCTCTGTGTTGTTGGTCTGAGGTGGCAACGCAGGCACCATAGATGAGTTAACGATTTCGCGGAGACCCTCGAGCTCAGTCTGAAGCTGCTCACGAGACTCTTGGTTGGTGGTTGAGACAATGCCTGCCATCTCATCCTTGAAATCTTCCAGAGACTTCAAAAGGTCATCCATAAACTCTTCCTGGCCAGCAGCGCCAGTGGCACGATCAACATAACTCTCCATAGCTTGGCGAAGGTTCTCAAAACCGTCCTTGGTCACATCCCGTACCTGCTCGGTCTCACGTCCATTAGCCGCGACCGTCTCCTTAGTTTCTTCAGACAATGTCTTGAACTCATGGCGTAAAAATTCCATGATCTCCCGGAGGCGTTCAGCAACATCATCATTGCTCGCTGAAGCCGGTACCAGAGCCCGGCTGGAGTGGACATCGAGGTCCTGGAGGCCTTCCCTAACGGCGTGTACAACATCCTCATGAGTGATGTCGTTTCCAGCACCTGGGGCAACAGGGAATTCAAACTCCTCAAGGCAGTCGCGAACGGCGTCGATGATTTCCTCCCTCGAAAGAGTGGCGGGTTGATCAACCTGAGGAGGAACAAAGTGCTTTAGACCATCTACAACAGCAGTGAAAACCTCGTCCCGAGTCACAGCGGGAGGATGGTCATCGCGGGGCGCATATTCCTGAAGGCCTTGCTTCAGACAAGCCAAGACTTCGTCCCTCTCAAGTCCGAGCTGCTGCACTTCGATCTCAGGCTTATAGTTCTCCCAGGCGTCCCTGACAGCTTCGATGACATCTTCTCGGCTCAAGTCAGGTAAGTTACTCTTGGTTGCCTCGTTGTCTTGGATGGCCGCTCTCATGGCATTGTATATCTCTTGGTAGTCGACAGCGCTTTTCTGAGTGTTGACCGAAGCAGCTGACTGGCGTCTATGCTCGCGGAGAACATGATTAAGCTGATCCTTCATTTGCTCAAGCCCCTCGTCGATAACACGAGCGACTTCATCTTTGCTTGGAGTATCATGATCCTCAACACCTCTTCGAGATGCTTGCTGCTCGAGCCGTCGGCCAATCTCGCGGCCCATGCCCAGGACCTCGCCTCGCAGTTCGCGGACAAGAGCCTTGACTTCGGCAGTAAGACCTCCACCTTGAGAGACACTGTCTTTGACAGAGCGAATGATGCTTATGAGGTCGTCATTCAAAATCTCGGCACCACGAGCTGATGGCTCCGAATTTCGGCGAGCCTCATTCCTCATAATGTGCTCGACGCGCTGGGAAACGGCACTCCTTGCTTGGCCCGGCATGGTATCACTTCGGCTGTTTTCTGACTCAAAACTGAGGTTACGAGACCGGCTCACATGGGGACTGCCAAGAGAGTTTCCGAGAATAATGGCCTGCTCGGACTGAGCCTTCACCTGTTCAATGACTTCATCCAGCTTCTGGGATGTGGCCATGCCAGATAGTTTATTGGAAACTTCTTGTAAGCGGCCGAGCAGAGACTCCTGCCCTTCCTTGGTGCCCATCTCCCGAATGATTCGCTCCAGAAGAATGACGGAGGGTGGCGCCTCAGAGCCAGCAAGAGAGGGTGTGCTGATGGACCCTCGCTCAATTGAGTCGCCAAAGCTCTTGGGAGAGGGAATTCTAGGGAGATGAAAGCCCCTGGTGCTTGGTGGAGAGAGGTTGTGTGGCTTGTTGTCTAGGTAATATCCTCCAAAGGGGTCGCGAGCCGGAGGGAGCCTGCTGTGGCCATCGTTGCCATTGCCGTGACTTCCTAAAAGCTCTCTGAGGCTTCTACGGATATCTTCATCTCTCGAATTTGTAGCCTCCTTGAGGCTAAGGAGATCAGTAGCATTGTCCCTGCTTCGGCGGCTCAACTGAGACATCTCCTTCTGCAGTCCTGTCGCGATGCTAGTCAGGCTGAGAATTTGATCAGACAGCGCTTCTAGGTTCTGGGGACCTTTTGACAAGGTTAATGAGCCATTTGTGATATCCGTCAGAGGGTTCTCCGGTTCTTTGACAGGCGTGGATGAGGTCATATGTTGAAGAGCAAGCATGGTGGACGATTGTGGCGGTGTGTTTTCGCCGAGGATGCTTTGAGGAGGAGGCCGTCGAACTGCAGGACGCAAAATCGGCGTCAAGCTGGGTCCAGGTACTGGTGTCGTGCTGGGTACTACCGAGTCCTTTTCGTTTGGCCGAATATCAAAATCTCGCGACCGAGAGGGCGTCTCTGGGCGTTGTTGACGCTCTGGGGAGCGCGATGGCGAGCTGTGGCCGCTAGCTCCCTCGATCATCATGCTGATATCGCGAACTGAAGATTGCAGTCGGCGATGTCCCTTTGTCGGGGACTCTATTCTCTTGGTAGGAGCCATGGTGCTTTCTCTCGCTCGCTCATTAAGTGCAGCGTGAGCAGATGCAATAGCGCTCGAAGTTCCCACCCGTGAAGTTAATGGCGACCCCGGGTTGAGAGGCAGCGGAGGGGGGCAGCGTTCGGGGTCAGAGCTGTCCCACCTGTTCCCTGTTAGTCGGCGCAAGAGACGCATGAGGGCATATACAACAAAACTTACATTGGAACAAGTGCTCGAATATTGGGATCTGAAGAAGCCGACTGTTGATGTCTCAGCTGAAAGTCCCCGTCGTAAGAACTGTCTCGCTCCGAAGATGACATGTCTGTCCTGGTTCCTTGGAAACAAGTAATGGTATGTGAGAAGTGTGTTGGTCTCAATGGCAAGAATGCGGACGGCGCCGCAGCCACGCTATTTACAAGAGAGCAAACAAAAGTCGGTGGGGATTGAGGAATGCGGTGTACGTATCTGAATATACTCGTTGCAACTAACAAGCAGGAAAGCAGGTAGTATAACAAGCAATTCAAGGGGGTATCAGATACAAGAGGATGATGAAATTGGAGGGAATGAAGTTAGAGCATCAAAGTTGGTTGCATTGTTAAATTCAGATGGCGTTGAGAGAAGCTATAACTCAACCTTTGGCTGTCCGTTGCGTAACCGCAACCTGGTTTATTTTTTGTTTCGGGCCTGGTTGGTTGCCGAGCAACCTCCCGCACTGATAATCAACTCGACCTTAGGCTGTCGTTGTACCGCACCCCCAGTTGACATTGGCAAATCACAAGCTCACAACCGAGCAGATCACACCACGAATTGAGGGCCTTTGGACCGCCCTGTGAAGAGGGGCCTATGAACTACACCATTGTGGAATTTAACAGGGATCATGGCCTTGCTCACGCAAATCTAAACAAAGTAACTGTGCCTACCGCTCTGATGCCCTGGTAGATAGGTGACGTTGAGAGTAAGCAAGTCCAGCACCACCACATTACGCCTTTCAATAAGGTATGACCCAAGCCCCAAAGAAAACTTCAGATCTTATAAGACGATAGCCAAACGAAATCATTCAAGCTTAACTCAAGCTCACGCTGGCTTACGTATATGGTTTTGTCGCCTAGGCCTTGAGTTTTGTTCTGTCCCACAGGCATCTCCCGATTAGAACGGATGGCATTTATCAAATCAAATCGCTTATTTATACAGAGTTGAGTGCCTCCCCACTGCTTCACTAACAGTTTACCTCGCTTCCAAGCGAAGCAGATCCTCTCATATCGGCGCAGCGGCGTGTCTATCGTAGCAAACCTAAGAACCTGATCCGTCTAAACTCCCATTTAAGCTGTCTTCGTTATCAGCGTCCAGATAGTACCTATCTAGATTCGTATATCAATCTTTAACATGAATTCAAATATTGCATAATTTCATCTCTACTTCTTGAATGCAATGTCAAAGGCAGGAATCAAAGTCTGGGCAAGCCAGAAAGAGAAAACCAACTTGGGACCAGTCATGAGGAGCTGCAGGGCCGTAAAAGTTAGCGTCGAGAAGTTCTTGAGTGGGGACGGGAGTTGATCGGGAGCTGGCGGGCCGCAGAAAGACGGCTATCACTTCTATGATGGTGAGCGTACCTTAGGGACAAGTCCTTTGAAGAAAGCTCCAGGGCCCTCATTCTTGGCCATATTGGAGAGAATTCGGAAGCCACTCTCAGGGTTGTCGAAGTTTCGGTTCTGGATACGGGTCTTGATAACGTCAAGGGGAGCAGAGACAACCAGAGAAGCGGAAGCACCAGCAATAGAAGCAATAAAGTTCTGGAACCAGCTGGCCTTGTTGTAATCCTCAAGATGGAAAATATACTCCTTGGCAAAAGCAGATCCACCAAACAGCTACGCCAAATCAGTCTTCTGAATCAACTCAAGGAGAAGAGGCCACACATACAGCGAAAGATCCAGGGGCGTTACGAGCAGCTGTCCAGCCCCAGCCACGGTACAGGCCAAAACCCTCATCGGCAACGATCTTGAGGACGCCACGGCCACGGAAAGCCTCGGGGTTTGTCTGGCGTTTGATCTTGAGGACGTCAAGAGGTAGGAGAACGATCTCACCAATACCAATCAGACTATGGGGCACATCAGTTCAAGCTTCTCAACAAACAGACGTATTCATGTCCTACCTTCCAGCAGTAGAATGCATGATGGCTTTTCCGGTCTTCTTGCCGAAGGCGTTCTCGAAGTCTGCTCCATAGTGCTTGGAGAGGTAATCACGAGCAACAGGCTGGCCACCATACTTGTACACACGCTGTAGGACCTTGTAACCGGCGGCATATCCCAGTCCAGGGAAGAGGGAAACGAATTTTCGTCCGAAGGGAGCGGTGGCCTTGTCCTTGAAGATGACCTTGTTCAACTCGCTGGCGCTGGATATCTACGAGCCCAAGCTGTCAATACATTGTCCGATGACATGCGTCAAGAGAGGCAATTCGCTTACACGGGTCTGGTTGCTCATCAACCGCTTCGCAATGGTGTCGACCTTGTGGAGGGGTTAGTGATCAGCTCCAACATTTGTCGCAATTGTTTGTGCTCAAGAGAGGTGGGGTTCCGTACAGGATGGAAGACGGCCAACTCAGCAATACCAGCGGAACCTGTAAAGATCTTGTCAGCTCGAACTAGAGATATTGATTGCAGGAAACCGTAAAGCAATAGCATGGACTCTCGCCTGTTTCAATTGGAGTGAAACGTACCGGAGCCGAGGACACGAGCCAGGCCAGACTCCTTCTCGCGACCAGGAGCGACGGGGGGAGACATCTTGATGGGGCAGAGTAATAGGAATCAGATCAGGCCGCTTCTTTGCCAGTATTTCCCAAGACTTTTCAAGAAACTTGGAAAATGGAGTCGTGAGCTTGTCGCGAGAGCAAGAGTTCGGGTATAAGACTCAAGAGCTGGCTGCTTGGGAAATTTTTCCTGTCGCCCAGTGCACTTATCTCTTTTTAGTTCCTAGGAATCCCCTGGCCCTTGCTAAATCCCTGGCGTATTTGCGGTTGTATGTACTCCGTACCGACGTCGGAGAATCGTGGAGCTTTGATTTAGTAGCTATCCGTCTACGGAGTACGGGTTTCATTGGATTTTTCTCTGGTGCGATTTGAGAGACTCCACTCTTGAATCCCGACCCTCAACAGCGGCCAAGCATGAGCCACAGTTTATTATACAAGCCACTAACAAATAATCACGGTACCCTATAGCCGCGACGGTTCCTCTATAACCGTCTTCATCTGATGAACCCAGGAAAACTTAAAAAGGTTCATATTTATCGCGAAGGTAACGCCATGATAGCCGGATACTGCCGTTCCCGGAGGCCGAGAACTCCATATTCTAGCCTCAAAGTCATAGTCTCGAAGTAACAAAAGAAACTACCGAGGGCAAAGTGATACAGAAATTGGAGTACAGGCCTTCTTCTATTACAAGAACTAACATAAAGTTCCCCTGTAAGCAAATACGCATTAACAGGTAGAGAGACCAGCCTACAGGTTAGCGATATCTTACTGACCATATGAACATGCATGCTGATGGCCATCTCACACACAACACCGAAGTCCTACCTTCAACAACAAATCAAACGATCACGAAGTCACGAAGCAAAGGCGAGAAAAATGTCAAAAGAAAAGAGAAAAAAAAAAGGCGATTCAATGCGTTCTTTTCGTGAGTTGCTATCTAAAATATGGATGCAGAGATGATATGAGGCCAAACCGTACCCAACGTCAGTACCTGATATCCACGCCAACCGCCAATTCCAAGCGAGGTTCGAGCTGAGGAAGATATACACGCATTGGCGTCTCCTTCTACTCCTCAGTAATCACGAAGCACAGATACCAACTCATCTAGCCTCATGACTTGACCGAGAAGCTTGTCCTGCACTCCCAGATGCCTGTTGTATTTGTTGTAATGCTCTGTGGTCATGACCTCCTCTTCTTTGCCTTGCACGTCCTTCCTCTCAACAAACGAAAGAATGTTTCGTTCCTTGTGGCGCTCCACCTCTAAGGTTTGAAGGCATCGGAGCATAGCCTTGTAAATGTCATCCAGTGCCTGTGTTTGGGTTCGCTCTTTGTCAAAATACCAGAAGAAGAGGGTTCGATTGGCAAGTCGGCTGCTATCTTTGGGCACTTCTTGAACATCCACTATACCTGCCATCTGCATCGCGAGCATTTTGCCTTGCACGTCACCCTTCTTCATGAGCGCGGCGGCTGGAAGCATTTTCTCATCAAGCTTGCCCTTCTCTCGAAGAATGCGGGTCAAGCGTAGACCATGGCGACCGTGGGATTGTTCAATAATAGCGTCCAGTTCGATTTCCCGCAGCTTGCCTACGAGGCGATCAAAGTCCACTGTCCATTGCCCACGGCCGTACATCCCACAGTGACGGATGAACGGATACTTGCTTTCCGCGAGGAGAAGAAGATGACGGCGCATCTGGGAGATTCGGGTCTCGTTTCCATTCGTAGTATCTTCAAATCTTACTCTGTTTTCTTGTTCCCCATTAGCTGTACCCTCATGGTTGTCGCCAGCCCATTCATCAACTTCATCGTCAACGTCAAACGCCTTTCTTCGACCGGGAGGACCGGCATCTGAATCGTCAGAATCGTCGTCTGACTCCGGCGCTGTTTCCCTGATCCGTTCAGCACTCTGTGAGTCAATTTTTTCTCTTGGAGTTTTGCCAATCCCATTTTGGACGTTGATATTTTCGTCCAGGTGCTCAAATATGTCGATAGTTGTCACAGCTGGTTGTTGTCCAGGAGTCACTTCATCGAGTAGCGGGTCAGACTGGCACCTCGAAAAATTTGAGGTCAAGAGATCGAGCACTGCGCGGTAAACTTCACCAGTGACTTCGCCAAGCATTTCTGTTGCGAGTTCTGCAAGTCTCTGGTTCCGCAGCTCAACCAAGCATCTTTCATAGTTTATCTTGATCACCACATTGGGCTGTCAAATGTCAGTCGGGAAATCAAATCGTAAATAATTGGGCGCTCTTACGTTCAGCTTTGGAGCATCGTATGCATGACCATTTTGCGTTGCTCCGTTAACAAGTTTCCGTCTCTTTGGCTTGGGACCCCCGCTCATGTCAAGCTGACGCTTCAAAGTCTTGGGCTGGTCTCTATATGTTCTAGAGCGTTCGATGACCTCGCGTTGAGCCTCGATCTTTCCTTTGGTGACCTTTTCGCCTGGTCGAGGTTTGGTGACTTCGTCTTCGATCTCACGATAGACATCCTTAGGGTTCCGGAAGCTTTCGGGCCGAACAGTCTCGACGATTTCTGCTCGAATCAGGCGAACAAGGACAGAGTTCAGGTGACTTTCTGACTCGATGAGACCATCGTGGGTTTTATGTTCACCGTTAGCATGTCCATTGAGCTTAGGCGCCCTCGACCCGAAAGCTTGAGAAAGATCTGCGATTCGGGCGTGACCCAGCTGCATCAAAGTCTGGGCGAGTTCCCGCTCCGCGATGCCGTATTGGTTTTCAATCACATCTAAGATCTTCCCTGATCGTACGAGGTTGTAACAGGCGTCAGCATCGGCTTGGTAGTACGTGATGTCGGTATTAGGGTCTGTGTGGTGGTAAAGAAGATTTTGCTGTATCAGAACAGCGATACCATTTCGTAAGTATCGCGGTGTGAGAGATGTATGTTGGACCAGTTGCGCAATGGTCGACCGGCCTTTTATGAGCAGTGCATTCAAGATTCGCTGTTTGCGACGAGCAAGTCAGCCCCACAACCTCACTTGTACCCAGACAACTACGGCATAAAACATAACGTACCGAAGGAAGTTCGCCATGAAGATCATTGACTAGGAGAGCACAAAGCTCAGCGGCATGTTTTGTCTGCCGTGAAGGGGCTGTCAGCTGGTATATCTTAAATGGTAATCGAGCTGCTTCGACTCACAACGAGCATTGCTTGCTCCTAGAGATCCTCTCACTATCTCTAGAGCTTCACACTTGCTACCGGAACGTCATTGATTGACATAAAATTATAAAAGAAGAATTGAGAGCCTGAGAAGAATAAATCGAGAGTTTCGTTTTCAGCAATGCTAGCTGTAAGGTTAAAGGGTGGAAAAGCAGTCGAGAGAGCAACAAGGTTGGGATGCTTTTTTTTTCTCCGGCGCAAATGCTAATGGATCGTTAATAAGTCAATTTTTGCCTGCAACTCTGATTGCTGTAAGTCAGCTGCTGGTAGGCCTGTCTTCAGTGGGGTTCAAAACTTCAATGCTGGGTACGACGGAGTAAGGTACTACTTGTAGGTACCTACCTACCTTAGTACCTTGGCACTTAGTATTTATTCTTTCCCTGACGCCAAGTCGCTGAAGTCGCACTGATGAGCCAATGCCGCGGATGGAAATCTGGCTGACCGGGGCAATCACGTGACATTCTCACTCGTCCCGTAGCCCGAAAATTAGACGGGACCTTTTCGACGAGGCACTTCTCTTGGAGATCAATTGCTTCACCTAGACGGCCGAAGGATCGCCAATTGCCTACGCCATCACCCGCGAATATGATCTCGAGATCGTCCCTTGCGCGAACTGCGCAGCAGGCTGCCCGCCAGGCCTGCCGCGTCCAGCGACGTACCTACGCCGCCGCTGCTTCGACCGGATCATACGAGACCTCGGATGTGACTGGCCTCAAGGTCGCCTCGCGGGATGCTCACGGCCCTACTACTACGCTCGCTGTGGTGGCCAAGGCCGGTACTCGCTACCAACCTCTTCCTGGCCTTTCTGTTGGCCTTGCCGAATTTGCCTTCAAGGTGAGAGACGAGAGAATAGAGTGGAAATCAAGGACTTGAGCTAATTTGCTGGCTCCATGTAGAACACCCAGCGACGATCTGCCCTTCGCATTACTCGCGAGTCTGAGCTTCTTGGTGGTCAATTAGCTTCCTCTCACTCTAGGGAGGCTGTTGTTGTCGAAGCTAGCTTTCTCCGCGAGGATCTGCCTTACTTCACCGAGCTCCTTGCTGAGGTCATCTCTCTGACCAAGTATACCAGTGAGTAAACATTCAACCGTACACTACATACACATCTGGGCTATACTAACGAGGATCGCTAGCTCACGAGTTCCACGAGGATGTTGAGCGTGTTCTCCACGCCAAGCAGGCTGTCCTCAACGCCGACGTCGCCGCCACTGCTCTCGACAACGCCCACGCTATCGCCTTCCATACTGGTCTCGGCTCCTCCCTCCTCCCCAGCTCCTCCACTCCTTACCAGAAGTACTTGAACGAGGAGTACATTGCTAGCTACGCCGACGTTGCTTACGCTAAGCCCAACATTGCTCTTATTGCCGACGGTGCCTCTCCCGATTCTCTCTCCAAGTGGGTTGGCCAGTTCTTCAAGGACGTGCCTTCTGCCCCTCGAAGTGGCCAAACTCTCAAGACGGAAGCCACCAAGTACTTTGGTGGTGAGCAACGAACAAGCTCTAGTGCTGGCAACTCTATTGTTATTGCTTTCCCCGGCTCCGGTTACGACTCTACCAAGCCGGAGCACGCTGTGCTTGCTACTCTCCTTGGTGGTCAGTCCACCATCAAGTGGGCTCCTGGCTTTAGCCTCCTGGCCAAGGCCACTGCTGGTACCTCCGGCCTTACTGTCAACACCTCCAACCTAATCTATTCCGATGCTGGCCTCCTTACTGTTCAGCTCAGTGGTCCTGCTCCCTCTGTCCGTAAGGGTGCTGAGGAGACTGTTAAGGTGCTCAAGAGCATAGCAGATGGCCAAGCGAGCCAGGAGGACGTCAAGAAGGCCGCTGCCTACGCCAAGTTTAACCTTCTGAACCAGAACCAGCTCCGCCAACCCAGCATCGCCCTTGCTGGCTCTGGTATCGTCAATAGCGGCAAGTCTTATGACTCTGCTGCCATTGCCAAGGCTATCGATGGTGTCTCCGCTGAATCCATTAAGACTGTAAGAACTGACCCGAATTTTGTCAAATATTCCATAAGACTAATACTTTCTTTGACAGGCTGCCAAGACTCTCCTTGAGGGCAAGGCCACCGTTTCAACTGTCGGTGATTTGTTCGTGCTGCCCTACGCCGAGGAGATTGGTCTGCGAGTATAAATGGAGGTCCAAGAGAGAAAAGAACTTGTACCAACAGTTTAGAAGTCATGTGGGAGAGGCTGACCTCTTTGTGAATATTTGTAGTAGAAATCCTTTGATCCATTATAGGCCCCTTTGTTCACCACCATGAATTTTATGTTACATGAGCTTGGTGACGCGTATCTCTCGCAAAGACAGATCGAGTCTGATCTGCTGCATTGCATTCAAAGGTAGCATCTCAAAGGGTTGCTTTTGCCGATGTATGCTTTGATAAAAAGTTGTGGGGGCTCAATGTCAGCTTTACCAGTCAACCCGTAGGTAAGGACCGCAATGCTGAAGATACCAGACTAAACTCTGGGTTCTCGCCAGACATCCTGCCGTTGGAAACGTTCGTACCTATGCAACTCGGCGAAGCCAGAACCGGTCAGGTTACAGCCACTCATACGTTTGAAAACCATTCGTTGGCCCCAAACTTGCTGTCAGCATCGTATTCGTGGGTACACAAGTTGTACCACCAACACTGCGCCTACACCAATATAGCCCCTCTTGTCTTGTGTTTGGCTACATAGTATGCATTGGAGCTTTGCATGTGTTCTGATGATACCTTAATGGAAGCCGAATATCACAGTAAGCGCTGAAGATTCAAGACCCATGCGGATTATGCGCACTGATGTATCCCTACTGCATCCCCAGCAACGCCCACTTTTATAACAACAAGCGTGTACTCCGTAAGCTTTCATTCATACTTACCTACTACCTTGCGTATATGTCTGTACTACGACGCTACGTAGGAGAAGCACAATCACAACTGGACTAATTACCTGCTGGATAGCATAAAGAAAATGGAACTGGGGTAAGATCTAGACTGCGCATTATTTCATTGCAACTCCGGGCGATTGTGCATATTTTGATTTGTTCTCGATTGTTCAAGTTGACGATTGCTATACGACATGATGGATCATGCTTTAAAACATACCCGCATATTCTAGGTAACTTATCAAGAGGATGGATGTCATGGAAAGGTTGGGTTTAGGGAAACCACTCACAAGACACACCATTCGAGAGCGATCCACAGTATTTTCAACTGTACAGGCATTTAGACACACGACACTGGCCAAGCACGACGCCCACAACAATTAGAGGTTAAACAGGGGACCCAGTACCGGGAGAGAAAAGCCTTTCCGCGGCTGTGTCCCAGAACAAACTAAAAGAGAGGGTTCTCGTCCAGCAGAATAGCAACAGAGGAGACCCTTCGACCATCCCGCCGTTAAGCATACTGCCGTGACCTCCACCTACTGTGTTGTTCTGTCCTGTACTGTGCCATCCCCTAGGTACCTACCTAAGTACCTACCTACCTAGACGTAGGTACCTCTCGGAGTAAAGGTTCAGTGCCCAAGCCTCAACCACCAATTCAACTACCACCAAGACCTCGTCGCTCATCGTCTCGACTCTCCCTTCCAACCACGACTCAAACTCTCCTTTTGCGCATCCGCTCCATGCTCTAATGCCCATTGCAAGGCAATTTTAACGATACGCGAGCTGGACGACGCTCTAGATCATTGCATCTGGATTTTTTCCCTTTCTCTATAGACCCCGCGAGGTAAAACCACTCGAACCCCATCGTCTTTCGCTTTCTTCGCCCGTTTTCCTGACAGTGTTTTCGTTGGAGCCGCCTTTTCGCTTCTCCTCACACAACTGCTCGGTTTGGCCTCCCTACTATTTCTCCTCTCTCCCTTTATCTTTTATACTCCCAAGCACACAGTACTCGCCGGAAATCTATCTAGTGGATCAGAAACAGCTCTACATATGAATGTATGCATACAGTTACTAACCTTCGCAGCATTGAGTCAGAAGTGAGCCTTTCGCAAGTTTACTATAGCTTTGGCCTTGGCCCAGCAGACCCAGCCCAGCTCCATAAGGTAGTCATCGTATCGCCCGACTATTGCATTGATCTCCTCAAGCTATCGCAAAGTAAGTCGTTGCATTATACCCATCTTTCCCCCTCTACCAAGTCGATTTGGTATTTCCCCTTATCGATCATCCCCAAGCCCCACGATCTTCGTGTAGTCCACTGTCGTCATGTCATAGTAACAGAACTAGGCCTCTGATGATATACTGCTTATATCTTTTCTCTCTCCCATTTGCTTCTGAACAGAGAGACTTTACAGCGCTTGGGAGGCTAACATCGGCGTCTAATTCAGAGTCACGAATTCGCTTCCCGTCCTTCTGCGACCCCAAACGAAATATTCACAATCACCCCACATCGTCACTTGAGTTTCTTTCTGGATACCTGAATGGTGGCCGAGCTTTGTTAAACTTGGCTCTCTTTTAAGAATTTACATAACGACTGGAGCGTTCCTGAATATGCCCGTTCCGAAGAAGGATGGAATAGCTGGTGGGGGGTCTGGGGGCAAACAGAATGGTTTGTTTTTCAGTCTTTTCGAGCAAGAGCTATCTAATTCTGTGTGATATAGGAGGCCGGGCTGCATTCCGAACCGATACTGCCATCTCCAAAAATCGATTCGGTAACGAGCGGGTTCTTCAACCTTGGGTCCCCGATTCGAACGATTCTTTCAATGGTAGCCTTGAGAAGTCTAGCGGTAGCGGTAATTGGGACCAGTTCGCCGAGAACGAGAGGCTCTTTGGACTGAAAACCAATTACGATGAGAACTTCTATACTACCACTATTGACAAAAACCACCCAGAATACAGAGAGAGGATAGCTGCAGCAGATAGGAAGGCGCGCGAAATTGAACGCAGCGCGCCCACTACTGCTCACGTGGCTGAGGAACGTATCATGGACTACGTCGGCGGAGATGATGGAGGTGATGAAGAGGACAAGTACCTATCCATTTCCCAGCCATTTCTTCGTATGGCTAACCATAATTCTCCTACAGATACAGCGGTGTTCGGCGTCAAGACTTCCCGCCTCTGTCTGCTGGGCGTGAGAACAAGTACACTCCACCAGCCAAGCGGGCACCCGCGGCTCAATCTAGTGTCAAAGGCGCCCCTATTGACCCTGCAATCATTTCTTCCCAGATCAAAGCACCGCCCAAGAAACAGGCTCTGTCAGCCTCTGAGGAGTCCAAGGTTCAGTCCTCCGACGCTATCAAGAACGGATCAATTCCGAAAACCGATGCGCCGAAGGCTCCGACAGAAGTCAAGGTCACAGAGCCCTCGATCAATGAATCAAAGCCTGCTACTGGAAAGGGAGCTGAGACTAAGCCAAGCGACACCGCCAAAGCTGCCCCGGCTCCTGGAAGTCAGGCTGCTCCTACTCCCAGTGCTACCTCCACAGTTGAACACGATGTGTTGAAGGAATTCAAAACATTTGCTAGCCAGCAACGACAGAACGCCGAGAAGGCTAGAAGCAACAAAGCCAAGCAGGACAAGGAGGTCAAGTTGACAGAGTTGAAGAAGTTTGCCAACTCTTTCAAACTCTCGACCCCAGTCCCTACAGATCTAGTCTCCATCATAGCCAAGGACCCCCTCAAGCAACAAGAAATCCAAGCTAAGGCTATCAAAAATGCCGAGGAGGTGGCCAAGGCCAAGGCTACTGCCGTGACTAAGGAGAAGGCTGTTCCATCAAAAGACTCACAGGCTAAAGTGTCTGGTCAAGGTGCCGCGGCTGGTGCATCTGCTCCTCCCAGTGATACCCGAGCAGCCCGTGGTCCTGTCGGTGCTCAGCCTACACCTGTAGCCGGGGGACAACCTCGCCATCCTGGTGCTCGCCAACAGTATGCTCAGCAGCCCTATCATGGGCAGCAATATCGAAACAACCGTCCCCATGTGCCTCCACAACAACAAACTGGCACTCTGGCCCAACGATTACGCAATGTTGAACAACAAAAATACTCTCAGCCTCCTGCAGCCCATCAGGGACATACGCCCAGTCAGGAAACCCGTGCTCCTCCAACAGGGCCAGCTAGCGGTGTCGAAGCTGGCTATAACCGACGCCTCAGCGGCAACCCCAGCCATATGGGCGCAAAGCTGAACCCGAATAGCCACGAATTTAGGCCCAGCCCGTTCGCGGCTGCTTTCAATCCCAATAGCCACGCCAGTGCAACCTCGAGTCCTCGATCTGCTGCTAACAATGTTGACGCCCCAGCAAGCAGTGGCGTTTCCGATGGTCAGCTCATCCGTCGTAAGACAAAGGCCATTGATGTCAAGAAATGTTATATACTGTCTCATATCCAGACCTTGACACCTCCTCAAGGGAGAAACTGGGACGAAAACGCCGGCCTGCGCCCATCCTTCGATACACTACCTACCTGGCGGCAGCTCCAAGATAATGAGAAGCCTGAGTCAACGATGCATTTGACTTATAAAGAATACTTCGAACGCCAGCCATTTGGCGGCCCTGCGTTGGCTACCCCGAACCCTCAACATGTTGTCCCTCAAATTCCACACCAACATCAACTACCATTCCACCTCCAGCAAGGCGCGAACATGGCTCCTCGGGGCTCGCCTCATATGCCCCCTATGCAGATGCACACGCCTCAGCATGGTCATGTTCCCCATCCGCCATATGGAAACGACGACCACCGCATGATGCACTCAAACTCAGCTCAGTCTTTTGCTTCACCCCGCCTCGGCAACGTGCCTGTAGCCTACAATTCGCCGCAAGTACCATACAACCAGGCAGTCTTCATCGGACCCGGCACGCCTCAGATGAATCAGTTCCGCAATTTCTCTAATAATCATCAATACATGAGTCCTCAGCAAGGTCAGATGGGTGGTCCATTGATGATGCCGCAACAATTTATCCCTGGACCTCAAGGAATGGTTCCTGGCCCGCAGATGATGTATCCTGGAGGACACCCGCAATTCATGCCTCCTTCTGGACCTCAGCCAGTCCCTGGTGTCAATGGCTATCCCAGCCCTGGTCGTCCCGCGGCGCCGATGATGGCGCACCAGGGGTCACAACAAGGCCAACCCATGTATGGAATGAGCCCAAATGTGCAGTACAACCAGCCTGTTTTTAACCCAGGCCAGCAAGGCGGTCCAAGTAAGTCATACTGACGCCCATCGCCATGCAGAGCATTAACAAGCGGCTAACGCCAGTATAGTGAGGGGCGGTTATAGTAGCCCTGTGCCTCAACACTTTGGCACAAGCCCACAGCAGGGCCACCAGTATGGCGGGCAGCACCGAGGCGGCAATGCCTATAGCAAAGGATATGGCGGTCAAGGAACGCACCAGACCCCCCAAGCTAACCACGCTGTGCCTGCCACCAGCCATCCTCGACCTTCGGAGGCTTCAGAAGAAGCCAAATAAAGTCTCAGACTCAGCATTGGGTTTCCTCTTCGCCTTCACATAAAATAAAGTGCAGCACTTAGCACGGCCTTTCTGGGCGGCAGCCTTACCGAGATTGACCTCAACGCACTTTTCTCGGAGTTTGAGCTCCGTCAAGATAACAGTGTGTGTGCCATTGCATACGAGCTTCAATATAGGAACGACAGAGCTTAGATGAGAGGGGGCCTAAGCCTCGGATGGCCCAAGTATCTGGGCTAGCAAGTACGTCATTCGGTTGACGGACGGTGCAACTCGATGGATGGTGTCAACTATGGAAGGGATGAAACTACATTGATATTATCCATCTACTATCACATTGACTAGATGGCAATGATGTTTGGTTGTACTTTGGCAACAATGGACAAATGGGGCGTCGGAATATCCGCCTCTGTTCCCCGTGCTTCCTCGAGCGGACAAGCATCGAGAAAGCGTGGTCGGACAGGCTAGGCCGGTAGCCTAGTAAACTTGGGTGCGGGGACAGCAACAGCAAGCATCTAGACTAGCAACTTTCGAAACCCGAGGTGATCTGAGCGGTAGTAGGTGAGGCCTAGGTGTGGATTTCTATTGCCTAGGTAATAGCGGACGTTTGGTAGGGGAATGACTTGGTGCACATCCAGTGGCAAACCCCAGAGCTAAGTGCAATGCCACCATTGAGAATGTCCCAGTGGTTTCTAAATAGTTTAGCCTTAAAATCTTTGACAGTATTTGCTAAAGGTAGCGACAAGTAGAGCAGTTAAAGAATCAGAGTCGTCTGGTTGTGAGGAAAGGGGTTGAGCAGTCGAGTTGACAAGATCAAGCGACGCGACGCAAAGGCACTCGCCCATCAACCATTGTTTTACCATTTACAACGTAGCACAAGTAGTCATATGTTAAAAGAGACAAGGGACTATGTCCATGTTAGTTTCGCCTGTACAAGCAGCTTTGAAGATGTGTGCGATAGTGACTGTATATCTACCCACCAAGCTGGACATGACCAACTGCAATTGTAGAGGGTTACTTTGTATGCTAGCTGTTAAACGACGTCTTGATTACATTGAATCTTAAGGACCATTGCTATTGAATAATATATGCGATGGCAGTGCATGAGGTATGACTATGTACATTGGTGCGTTGGCATTGGCAATCATGAGGTTCCAGATCGTAGCTTGTCAGTGGCCAAGAGGAGGTAGGATATGCTATCTCGTGACAGCGAAGGGAGGTCGATATCTTAAAAGGTATAGGGGTACCTACTTAATCTGAGGTGTTGCACCAAGTTACCTACCTAGGTATTGCCAACCTACCTAAGAAACGAAAAGTGCAAGCAGGTACCTGCTTTATTAATTAAGGCAAGGTTGTAGGTGCGATGAGGCACCTCAGTGGAGGGTGAGTGAGGTAAGTACAGGAGGTAGGTACTTCCAATACCTCGGCTATTTACAGTTCATGAACATGATATTACAGTTCTCACATGCATACACGCGCGGCTGGGCTAGTGGGAACTCATGCCATTCGTCACCCTGGCGACTTTTCAAACACAAGAGGGGCATGTTAAAACAGGGGACCAAGCTCATGGTTGAAAATTTCTGGACAACGCTGATGTATGATAAGTAATTACCAAGATCAACAAGAGGAAGAGCACGTCAAGACAGCCCAAATATTACCTGAGTGAGAGAAGTATACCCATCTAACACAGATGACAACCGGTGATTTTAACGTCCCATCTTGCAGTTGACATTGTATGTGCTTAAGAGTAAAGGCCTTGAATACTAAACTTACGTCCCGGTCATTTTGAGCTGTTAGGCTACAGCAATACCTGTGACAGAATGAAGTAATTACTAACAGAAGGTAGCTTGATGGTGGCCCAGATCTATTTCGCCGAGATGTGGAAGTGGCTTATCAAACAAATGGCTTAGTCACTAGTGTAACTGTCAGGCTTTCTTGAGCTTCCTTCTCTTTATTTCCGCCTTATATTTAGAAATCATCTTTATTATTCCAAACGCTATGGCCAGTGACCAGTGGCCACAACGTTGCATTTCCATCCTCCCCTGTCTCAAGCACGGTTAAGGCGTCAAGGGATTTTATTCAACTGTCCATTCAGCCGTTGAAGGCATGGAAATGTGGGCCTCCCAGTAGACGATCATTAGCAACGCCTTACCAGGAATAAAATCAGCTCAACTGGCTAACAAGAAAAGACGAATCGCTAGGAGTTATCATGCCAATACCGAGTTTCCGAGTCAAACCCCCGCAATTCATGAGCACAGCGCATATTCATGTGACGATGTGATGTGATGTGTTGATGCACTTGAGACTACCTACCTACCTAGCTTAGATGATTGATAGTGTTGGATTGGCAAGAAGAGCATCTAGTGTCAACAATATTCGCTGGTAACATACACAGGGTGGATGAAGATTACTGAATTACTTGACGGTTGGACTTCATTTACCTCGGGCAGGTAACCTAACGGAATATTATGATATTGAATCACAATTCGAGGACGGCTGCGCCGCTCTCGTTCTCTCAATACTCCCTGTCACCTCGCATTGAATAGATCGTTGTGTACATTGAAATCACTTGTCACCCAGTGTCTTAAATCGTTTATGCCATGCATAGTTGGCACTTCAAATAATGTCTCATGTGCTCTAGGTACCCAAATATATGTGGCTTTAGACCCTTGGGACCGATTACCTAGGTAGAAATGGAGATGAAAGGGGCCATTGCTATTACAGAATTTCACGTGAAGTCATGACAGATTTGATCTGACCTGCTCGAATCGCGATAACGCAAGTTTCGGGTTTATGACCTTTGACAGGTCTAAATTTCTCTATTACGTGTATTTACTTATGAATTTAAATGAGCATCCCTAATAGGCAAGTCACTTGTGGCAACTGATTAGCAATCGCAAATTTCAGATGCATGACGTTATTTGGTTTTTGCTTCAGTTAGAAGAAAGGCGAATTTCATCTCAGGTAAAAGTATCATCGTTGTCCGATCTGGCTCCCCTGAAGCCATTGCAGATAGCGCGTTTCACTCAGGTACCAGCCCAATCAATGCATTTGTAGGCCGCGGGTGGCTTTCAAAGCGACAGGGTAGGGTTTAGTATATGATTGGCTGGGGCAACCCTACACCGTCACATATGTAGGCTTGCTTCATCCTTTGATCCTTGTTTGCCCTTTGACGAAACAAGAGGTGCGGAACTCGGGCCCTTAACCAAAGTCAAAGGCGAACCAATCCTTGCGATTTGACGACTTGCACCCGTGACAGAGTATGCCTCTAGTGTACATAGACATGCTGAAAGGATGACATTCGTTCTATGTGTAGGCGAGACGGGTATTTCGGTGAAGATGGGCATAAAGAAGGATCGAAACAACAGGGAACGCGAGTATAGAAAGGCCAATATTGGGTGGCAGCGAAGGCGAGCAACAAACGGGCCGTGTCAGGTCTCACATCATGTAGCCCGGCGCATGGCAGGCAAACACGGCACAAGAGATCTACGAAGCAAGCAGCACATGCAAGAGTGCCATTGTTGAAGACGAGGGCTGTGCTACGAGATGAAAAGCAGACGTTTAATTAGAGCACATGATGAATTCATAGAGAAAGTAAGAACGTTTGATAACAGCGAAAGAAGAAAAGAGCTAGACTAACAACTCGTGTATCAGGTGCCGCTTGTCCCTTGTCCAGTAGATGCCTGTCTAAACGCCTAAGAGGCTTAGTTGGAGATTTTCAAAAGTACTCCGTACCTATCTAGCATGATAATCGAAGAGTCTGTGCTGCAAGAGCCAGGGAATGTGGGGAAGAGATCGGTTTGAAATCCTTGGCCCGGCGCCTCTGTCCAGGGGTGCCACTTTTCTTTTCAACATCAACGCTTTCTCCTACGGAGGTAGGTACACAGAGAACAATGGCATGAGATCCATGTAACAAACGATAGCGATAGAAGAGAATAGGAATGATTTATGGGTATTGGGTATAAGAAGTACCATGACGTGACTACCTAGTGAATACATACGTGGGTAGGTATCCTAGTAGGTAGGAGAATCCTTTGCTTGCCATTAGGCGCCGGCTCTCAAGGGGGTCTCCAGACACATGCGACATAGACGCCCACAGTCGAGACGCTTCCACCGCCAGTCGCTTCGCTCCCCGAAAATTGTTCCTGGTGAGTCAAGGGAATAACGTCGATCCTAAGGGACCCTCCCGCCTCTTGATGGCACTTACTTCCGGGCTGTGTAGTTGGGTGTGTTCATGCTCTTCGGAGTTGGAGGCCCTGGCTCTGCGAGTCTGCAAGGGAGGTAAAGATGAACAACGAGAGCGACTAATTCGCTGGACCTTTGCCGCGCTGCGATTCAGGACAAGGAATCGGGAGACCATTGGTATGGATTAGTTAGTCAACTACTGTCAGGGGTCCGTCCGCTTATTGACTCTGTGCTGCGCTGTGCTGTGTCTTGGCTTTAGAGGCAGCCGAAACGAAACGACTGAAACATTCTGACCTGCTAGACCTGGTGGGTAAAAGAAAGTGGTTATGATCGTACCGAGTACTACATAAGAAGGCCTCCCCAACCTCCAAAATCCGCTTGCTTTCTGTTCATCTACAGGAACACTCAGGATTCTACCTCTAGACGGTCCCTTTTTTGGCTTCTTTCTTCTTCGTCTTCTTCTTTCTTCTTCTTCTTGACACTCCCTTGACGGGCTGGATACATTCCCTCACAATCAAGAAACTTCATCTTCACTTCTTCCACCCCAGTCTATCCTGCTTGTAAAGGACACTGGAATCTTTTTTCTGAACGACAGCGTTCACCAACTCACCGACTGAACAACGTACAAGAACCCAACCCTTGTATCACTTGGAACCTCCCGCCCGACGCCGTCGACCTGTTCGAGAAAAAACAAGATCGCTTAACCCATCTGTGCCCGCCACTGCTCGTCACTTCTAGTGTACCTACAGTCACTGTTGTTTACTCTCTTTTCCATACAGTCACAAATATTATTCAGTTGGGATATTGTTGCCCCTCCTCACTTTCCTTACTTAGCCAACGCTGTTGTTCCATTACCCACAATACTTTTCGATTCACTGTTCAACTACCGAACAATAACGACTGCAACAGAACCCGCACCCGTGGTTCACCATTCATTATCAGTCCACTTGAACAACGAGCCTGAAAGATCTCAAGGGATAAGCCAGGCTTCGATATAAAAACGCTTCAATCCTTTCATAAATCTTTCATCCTGTGAGACTCACCACAAGGATTTACTCCAAGCAACCTCTGAGCAACACTCGACAATAACACAGTCGTGTCAACATCAACTTCTTTTCGAGATACCCTCACACACTACTTTCATTTCAAACCACACTTTTTTAAACCGCGACAAAATGCATTTCTCATCTGTCGCTACGTGCCTCGGTCTGGCTGGTCTGGCCCAGGCACATATGGAGATGATTTACCCTCCCCCCTTCAAGTCAAAATCCAACCCCAACGCTGGCAGCGATGTCGACTACAGTATGACCGCCCCTCTCGATGCAAGTGGCGCCAACTTTCCTTGCAAGGGCTACCACTCCCTCTTTGGTACTAAGGAGGGTGCCTCGGTCGCAGACTGGGCAGCCGGCGGTTCCTACAACATGAGCATCACCGGCGGTGCTAACCATGGTGGTGGCAGTTGCCAGGCTTCCCTTTCCTACGACAAAGGGAAGTCTTGGAAGGTCATCCACTCATACATCGGCAACTGCCCTGGTGCTGGTACCACCACCTTCGACTTCAAGGTCCCCAGCGATGCTCCATCCGGCGAGGCTATCTTTGCCTGGTCGTGGTTCAACCAGATCGGTAACCGTGAGATGTACATGAATTGCGCTGCCGTCACTATTGGTGGTGGCTCTGGCAAGCGAGCAGACGCCATGAGCAACCGTCCTGAGATGTTCGTTGCTAACGTCGGCAACGGCTGCACTACCGAGGAGTCGTCTGATCTCGAATTCCCCGACCCTGGACCTGATGTGACCAACGACTCCCAGAAGACTGCTGGCCCCAAGGGTACTTGTGGTAAGGCAGGATCCGGCAGTGGTTCCGGCTCCGGTGATGGTAACAGCGGTGCTGCCCCTAGCACTCCCGCTAACGGCAACAATGGTGCTGCTCCAAGTGCTGTCCCTACTCAGACTCAACCCGCTGCTCAACCTTCATCCCCTGCCGCTCAGCCATCAGCCCCAGCTGCCAGCGCCCCTTCAGCGTATGTACCCTCTCCCTCTTCTATTGTTAATGCCCCTGACTCACAAATCCATAGTCCTGGTGGTGTTTTTGTCACTGTCTCTCAGCCTGCTGAGGCTACTGGTGCCCCTGCTCCTTCAGCTCCCGCCGCAACCAGCACTCTCTTGACCATGACCAAACCTACTGCTGGAACCGGCGGTCAGCCTGTTCCTACCAGTGTCGGTAGCCCCGAGCCTGCCCCTACCACCCCCACAGCTCCTGGCTCTGGCTCCGGTTCTGAAGAGACTGCCGGTGCTGCATGCAGTGATGAGGGCGCCTGGAACTGCATTGGTGGAACCAAGTATCAACGTTGCGCTTCCGGTCGCTGGTCTGTTGTTCAATCTATGGCCGCTGGTACAACCTGCTCTGGCAATAAGAGCTCGGCTATGGCCTTTGGTTTCGGTCGCCGACTCGCCATTCGAGGTCGCAAGGTCTAAGGCTATCTCGAAGTAGAGCTGAGCTGCAATTCGGAATATCAAGAGGAAGGGGAGTATACTAGAGCAGCATATGCCTTGCCTGACGTTCTCGAACAGTAGATGGAAGGGTTTGGGAGTTTTATCTTCATGTACAATAGGAATAGGAATCAGACTCATGGATCTTTCATTACAATTATTTCGACGACTGTGACTGTTAATTGTGAAACATGGCTCATCGCATGGAAGACTTTGTAAGGCAACCATTAAATCACACAGCTTAACGCATTCTTTGTTAGGTACTTGGAGTAGTCCTACTCAGACTTGTGAGAAGGTAATTCCAGATAATACTACTAGATATGTAAGTGCGGAGAGCAATGATGATAAAACAGTAATGCTTTACTACCCTAGCCGAGCCTGGGACAGCCCATGCGTGTTGGGGTTTGTAAGGACGTCGTCGGATGGAAAGAGGCCGCCTACGACACGTAAACATGAATGATTATTTGGAGATTAAAGACCGCTTCTGGTGTGTCGTGTTGTTGCGAGAGGAGGGGTTGTGGCGCCTACGTAGGTGTTAGGTGAAGCATACTATCCAGCATGTTGCCAAAAATAGCAACAGCCACAGTGTGGGATGAACTTGTGTGAAAGGCTGTGGTTGGTTAGTTATACCGTCAGACATTCGTCAAGCACCAAGACTGGCCCTTATCAGACAGTATATATACAGTATTGAGGGAAGGTTTTTATAATCTGGGCTGCTGGCGGGGCTGTGCTTGGTCTCCTCAGAAGCCTAGTGGAGTCTTTTGGATGGTGAGATGAAGCTATTGGAAGTTCAGGAGTACATTTCTGACTTGATTAACCAGAGCCCAATAGCAGAAGTGATGGACCTAGCTATTCATATAAAAATTGGAGTCCTGGTTGAAGACGCTGAATCAAGTTGTTGGGATTTGTGAGCTGGCTTTAGGTAGTTTAATACTCCTTCTGCAACTGATATCTACCTTTAGGCAGGCTACAGGAGAAAAGAAAACCTAGGACCTTTACCTTAAGCGATAAAAGTATTTAGGAAAATTTAGCCTAAACTTAAGTAGCTCTTTGCTCAGTTTATTTTAACACCCTTTATTAAGGTTTGGTATTTTCTTGCCCCCTAAGGGTAGGTACCTATTACAAAGGTAGGTACGGAGTAGGTAAGTAGGTAGGTAAGGTAAGAACCCAAAGTGGGCTTTCCCCTCGCTGGGAGTCCCTTCTCATCAATCAAGCTTGGGCGGCGAAAGAGTGCCTGGAGCCCCTCCAGCTTAGCCCAGTCAAGCCAAGCCTGCCTCATTGACCTCCACAGGGTTCCATAGGTAGTTTAGAGGCGACACCATCTAAACCTCACCTCGTCTCTTGTCTTGTTCCCGCCTCTTGTATTTTACACTCTTCATGACTGCGGCCCTTCTCGCTAAGTGACGGACTTCCGTCTTCGACCACTCCTTCACCCTCACCTCGCGACAATTTATTCATCCTTTGCCTACCTCACCTGTGACCCCTCCATTTGCGACATCTCCCCGTCTCGACCGCTTCATACAATATCTTTACCTGTCTATATACCGACCGTATTTTGAACATGACGGGTCCTGCCTCTCCGCAGGCCGAAGGCCCCACGTTTGCTCCTCCCCCGCTGCCCGCGGGTTGGATTGCTCAATGGGATGGTACAAGCAAGAAATATTATTATGTCCAGCTATCGACTGGTGTTTCGCAGTGGGAGGTTCCTACTGAACCAGCCAAAACGGGAAATACTCCAGCTCCCCAAGGCGAACATCCTTACGGCGCTCCCAAGCGTTCGGAACTCATTACGCATCCCGATGGATCGCAAACTGTGCGCCATGCAGATGGTACCATGGAACCAATTATGCCGGACGGCACCAGAGGTGTAGATGGTCCTTCTGGTGAACGGGGTCTCGGAGTATGTCGTCTTGGCATTTCTCGATAGTGTTGAATTATGCTAACAGCCTGTCAGAGCATGGCTATGAACGCTTTGCTTGGCGGAAAGAACTCTGGTCATGGTGGCAGCAGCAGCGGTGGCCACAGCTCTAGTCCATTGGGCAATCTTGGCGGTCTCGCAAACCAGTTCCTCGGCGGCAGCCATGGTGGTAGTGGCGGCGGCAGTGGGGGAAACAAGCCCTCAGGCGCAGGAAAGCTCGTTGGGCAACTGGCGTCGAGCTTTATGCACTCGGCTAGTCAGGAGAAGCCTCCTGCCCCCCAAAATTACCACGGCAATTCCAACCAGAGCTCAAGCCATCATCAGGGAGGCCTCGCTGGGCAGCTTATGGGTGGTGTCGCAACTATGTTTGGCGGTAAACACGGCAGCAGTGTATGTTCACAACAGCAGCATGCGCCGTTCGCGCAAGACTGACCAGGCGATAGGGACAGAATTCCAACTTTGGCTATAGTTCGGGGCAACAGCCCCAACAGCAGCAGGGTAGCGGTGGAACGTACTCGGGCGAGGCACCAACCTACAATCCTACAGGCTCAGCTTCTTCGGCGGCTTCAGCGCCCCCCGTAGCCGGTGCGCATTCCTATGGCTCCCCATCCCCGAACCAGCATCAACAGCATGGCTCGAACCAACAGTATGGTGGTCAACACCAAGCTGGTCAGAATCAGACATACGGATCGCAACAGCAGCCAGGCTCTCATCAGCCTTTCAACTCGCATCAGCAACAGCCCGGCGGAAACCTGCAGTATGGCAGTCAGCAACACTCTGAGCCAGGCCAACAATACAGCACGCATCAGCAACAGCCCGGTCAGAATGGCCCTTATGGAAGTCATCAGCAGCAGCCTGGCTCGAACCAGCAGTACGGAGGCAACTCTTCTTTTGGTGGGAGCCATCATGGTTCTTCAAACAACTCGTTCCCTCCTCCGCCAGGAGGTCCTCCCCAACATGGACAAAATGCACAACAGGGACAGCAATACTTTCCTCCACCCCCTGGACAACAACCACATGAGCCATCTTCTGGTACAGGCTATCCTGATATTCAAGCGCACGGCGGCCACTTTGGTGGCCCGCCTGATCAACATGCCCAGCAGTCACAGGGCTATAGTGCACCGCCAACCTCAGGCAATCAGAACTTTCCTCCTCCTCCACCTGGGGCGCCCCCCGGAGGATACAACCCCTTTTATAACGCAGGCCAGGGGAGCCAGCAGTCCTACGGTGGCCAGCCGCAATTCAACAGTGGCGCTCCTCCTGTGCCTCATGGTTCACACCCTCAGTATGGAGGAGCTTACTGAGAGACTACAGTGAACCTGTATGGAACAACCGCAGTATTTATGCTACTCTTTTGAGTTACCGACCACCTTCTCGTTTTGGTATGGGATCGCAAGAATATTCGAAGCCGAAGAAATTTATAGCTCTCCTGTCACATCCGACACTTGGATGCTTGATATGAAAGTGTTTTTCGATGAAGATGTGTGTTGAAATGAGTATAGATATCGAAGCTCTTGAGAGGGATAGGAAGAGTGGCCTGAAGTTGGAGAAGTTACGAGCAATATGATTAACGTACATAGTAGAACGCATTCCACCAAGCCCCTTTTTAGCATCTAGAGTCCAGAGCCCGATGGTGCCAACACCTCCGTTCATCAATTCTGTTTCTTGTTTGCGCCCTCGGTTGTGACTGCAATTTCCTGTAACTTAGAGGCGATAGATCTGGACACAAACCAAGCCACCGCGCCGACAAGAACAAGATAACCAGCTGCTGGGACTAGAGAACGGGGGACGATACCATAATGATAGGGGTCGAGGATGAGATCTACGTGTACAGGTGAAGGTTCCTTCATAAGAGCCGCGTTATTCGTAAAGTAGTCAGCTGATGACTTAATCTGGAGCAGAAGAACGGAAGCCTCGCGCTCCCTGCCTTCAGTTTGAGTTGACTCTTTTGTCAGCACAGCTTCCTGGTCTTGGCGAGAAGATGAGTAGTTGGCAAGTGATTGAATCAGCTCTGGTGTCTGCCACACGGTGTCCAGCTCGTATACAGCCAAGCCAAACACAGCGGGTTGCTGGCGGCGCAGGCGAATTAGCTTGCTTTCTCTACGTCATCTCATGTTGACTTACAATCGCAGCCCAACATACACGAAACTCATACCGCTGGCCTTGGTTTAGTTTATCAAGAAGCACCCACGTTGCAACGCCGGAAGCGTAATCCTTTGGCCCAGAGGGAAATCTGCGGCTGACATGAGTTCGAATATTTGGGCCGCCTGGTGTAAGTGTCGGTAGTCTGAGATCGCTCAGCGAAGGCTTCTGTTGGGGAATAGGGAGTGATGCAGGAGCTGTGAATATTGTCTTTTCAACATTGGCGATGGCCATGTTAAGAAGACACAGCAGGCCGCCCAGGGCGTACATCATGTGAGTCCCCCCGAGAGACAGCATATTGGTGATGGGGAGATCTGTGCTTGCCCTCTGACTGTTGGCCCTCAATTGCAAGTCCTCCTTTCAAGTTGGGACTAACATGTTAAGCTACCTACTAACGTATAGGTAGGTAGGAACAAAGCACAAGGCGTTGACCTCAAGCGTCACGTGTGATGTCGACCAGTTGCCCCGCATATCTAAGTTAGGTAGAACTCACGTGAATGTTACAGCTTGATGGTACCTATTAGTATTATTATAGATTTCCCCTTCTTCAGAATGAAATAGCAATTCACATAGTAAGGTGCTATGGCACAATCCGTCATTCTGATACACCTCGCAAGTTCATATTGGTAGAAAGAGGAGAAATGATGTTGAATTGTGGCCGTGTATATTGCTAATCGTCAAAGCTTGGGTTTGACACATCACAGACCATAATGAAGATCATCGACTGAGCTCGAGCCTCGAGATGATAACGAACGGCAGTTGTGAGCTTTTCTAGTAACACCTGCGTATGTACCACAACAACCGACCTAGATATCTAGTACCTATATAGTACTAAGGTAGGTACTTACGAACGCAATGGAATTGCCCTTTATCAATCATGTCTTATAATAGGAACTACTTACTATGGGTAAGTACTTACCTACGCTGCTGGTATCGAGGACAGGGCGAACGATAAGGTACCTAACGAGAAGGTAAGGTAGTTGTGGTTCTGGGCACGCCCAGGCGACAGGGATGTAAACACATGACAATGGTGCCCGACCAGGATAACTTCTGCAACTATCTTTCAATGAAGAAATAAAATACTGTCTAGGACTGTGAAAGGGAAGAAAACAGGAACAAGAGTGGGTGAATTGCTTACGTATGATTTTTCCTTTCGTTGAGTTGTATTAATTAGAGGCTACTCCGTATTCAAAGTTCAGACACCTGGAAAGGATATGAAGTCCATTATGATTCACACAGGCGAAATGAACGCCACAACAGCCCGAGATGAGATGTCGTTCGACGGTGGTAAATATGGATCCATTGGATCATCGTCCAAGAGAAACACCATTATCTCAACTTGAGTGTGCTGGCGTTGGCTGCCTGGTCCGTGAGGTTCTGTCCCAGCCTCTGAACGACGATTCCGTGACGCTGGACATAATAATTCCTTGTCGCTGCTAATTTTGATGGAGCGGTGAAGCGAAGAACCATAACAGAAACGACGGAGTGGTAGGTAGCCAGAGGGTCCATTTGGCAACCCCTGGGCCCTGGCCTCGGGGGGCAAGAAAACAGCGAACCTTGATATGGGGTACCAAAATAAACTCATCAAGAGTTACCCTAAGCTTATACTATATTACCTAAGTCTTTTTGTCATTTAGGATCGAGGTTCTGTGTTTTATTTCCTCCCCTAGCCTGGCAGCTGGCCAACAGGCGCCGGCAGCGGAAAACGCCAACAGGGCGTTGCAGGACGCGCTTGCCCCTTTTCAGCCCAGTCACGCCTCGAAATCAAATCAAATCAACAAATCCATAGAAGGTCCAATCCAATCCCAGTGGAGGGTAGCAAAGACTCCCCTGTCTGCCAAATTTCCCCCACCTCACCTATTTCTCCCATCCAGCCCACTCCACTCTGCTAACTTATCACCAAACCAAACATTCGCCCTCGCCTTGTCTCCTCTCTTCCCGTTGTAAAAGCCTTGTCTGGCCTGTCCTTTTTTGTCCTCCTCTTTTCTCGTGGTCCCTCTTCTCTGCTCTTGCATTGCATCGACTTCCTCCATCTCATACTTGTAAACACAATCGTCAGCAAACATGCGTGAGGTCATTAGCATCAACGGTAAGCTATTCCTCCCTTTGGCGTTTGACTTTCACCGCATCTCTCTGTCTGCTTTGTTACGATGCTAACTGAGCTATTCTAGTTGGTCAGGCTGGTTGCCAAATCGCCAACTCCTGCTGGGAGGTGAGCTTTGTCAAGAATTTGTTTATATTGTTCCGTACTGATTGCTTTGCTAGCTTTACTGCCTCGAGCACGGTATCCAGGTGCACACGATAACCCCTAAATTTGTCAACAAACAACATGGCTAAATACTGACCAACTCTAGCCCGATGGTTACCTCACAGAGGAGCGAAAGTCCCAAGACCCCGATCAGGGTTTCAGCACTTTCTTTTCCGAGACTGGTATGGCTCAATCTGGGACTTGACGGTCGTACTGTTCTAACACCCATTTCTAGGTCAGGGCAAGTATGTCCCCCGCGCCATCTACTGTGATTTGGAGCCCAATGTCGTCGACGAGGTCCGCACCGGTGCCTACCGCAACCTTTTCCACCCTGAGATGATGATCACTGGCAAGGAGGATGCCTCAAACAACTACGCTCGTGGTCACTACACTGTTGGAAAGGAGCTCATCGACGGCGTCCTCGACAAGATTCGCCGTGTTGCCGATAACTGTGTTGGCCTTCAAGGTTTCCTCGTGTTCCACTCTTTCGGTGGTGGTACTGGCTCTGGTTTCGGTGCTCTCCTGATGGAGCGCCTGTCGGTCGACTACGGCAAGAAGAGCAAGCTGGAGTTCTGTGTTTATCCCGCGCCCCAGACTGCTACATCCGTTGTCGAGCCATACAACTCTATCCTTACCACACACACCACCCTTGAGCACTCCGATTGCTCTTTCATGGTCGACAATGAGGCCATTTACGATATTTGCCGCCGAAACCTCGGCCTTGAGCGCCCTAACTACGAGAACCTCAACCGTCTTATTGCTCAGGGTATGTTACGGCCGTGGGGCTAGCAGTTGCCAGTGGGCTAACAACATATAGTCGTTTCTTCTATTACTGCCTCTTTGCGATTCGATGGATCCCTGAACGTCGACTTGAACGAATTCCAGACCAACCTGGTTCCTTATCCCAGAATCCATTTCCCTCTGGTCGCCTACGCCCCAGTCATCTCCGCCGCTAAGGCTGCCCACGAAGCCAACTCCGTCCAAGAGATGACAATGTCTTGCTTCGAGCCTAACAACCAGATGGTCAAGTGTGACCCCCGTCACGGCAAGTACATGGCTACTTGTTTGCTGTACCGTGGTGACGTCGTTCCAAACGACGCCCATGCTGCTGTCGCGACACTGAAGACCAAGCGAACTATTCAGTTCGTCGATTGGTGCCCCACTGGTTTCAAGCTTGGTATCTGCTACCAGGCCCCCGAGAATGTGCCTAACGGCGACCTCGCGAAGGTCAGCCGCGCTGTGTAAGTCGATTCCTTATCCCCTGATGAACGGAACGAAATAATTAACGCGAATATAGCTGCATGCTCTCCAATACTACCGCTATCGCCGAGGCATGGTCTTCACTTTCTCTCAAGTTCGATCTCATGCACTCCAAGCGTGCTTTCGTCCACTGGTACGTGGGTGAAGGTATGGAGGAAGGCGAGTTCTCTGAGGCTCGTGAGGATCTTGCTGCCCTGGAGCGCGATTACGAGGAGGTCGCCACCGACTCCATGGGTGAGGAGGAGCTCGAGGCTGAGTACTAAGCGGTCACGGATGTGATTACTGGAATACCGACTTCTACCCAGTCTTAGCCTGTCAACGATAAAGAGGTGTATTTTCTTATTTTCACAGAGGTCAAGCCAAAACGAATTTTCATGTCAAAAGGGACCAAAATCTGGACATGGATTGGTTGCCTCTCTGCAGCTTCCATGTCTGAGCCGTTGGCATTGTGTGAGGCAGTACCGTAGTTGCGAGTATTGTAGTTGTAATAATGCAAGATACCTCTCCTTACAACAAAATTATCCGCCAGCTAATGAAGTCCGCGAATGTCATGAAATAAACAATGCGGGGAACGGGTTTAGAAAGCCGCCCTGGCCCCTTGAACTGTAACCGTATCGGTACTGTAGATTGACTGTACCGAAGCCCGAGAGCTCGGCCCATGTTCCGGGGGGCCGATAGTACGCGGATTGTGTCCAATACTTAGACCTCTCCTCAAGCTCGGCAGTTCAATACTTTCTCCTTGGACGCATTTCCATCGAACGTGCATCGACTTCTCACGAAATTTTCAAGTATGAGTTTCTTGCGGTCCAGCATCTGCAGAGCTTGTCGCCGTTCGCAGCAGATTCGCTTGCATAGAGGCCTTGCGACGGCCAGCAATCAGTCATATGACAACCGGGTGAGGCTCGTCGAGGTTGGGCCTCGGGACGGCCTGCAGAATGAGAAGAAGACAATCCCGTTGGAGACCAAGATTGAACTTATCCAACGATTGGCCCGAACTGGGGTTTCTACAATTGAAGCTGGATCCTTTGTTGCTCCAAAATGGGTGCCTCAGGTAGTGTTCTTGCCAATCCAATGTCTACTCAGTAACCTGACACTTTCCCAATAGATGAGTAACTCCAGCGAAATATTACAGCATATTCTCAACGGAAAGGTTTCTTCTCCCGGTCCGATCTCATACTCCTTCCTAGCACCCAATAGTAAGGGCCTTAAATCTGCCGCCGATATCCTCAGTGCGAATAGCGGAAAGTTTGCAACTCAGCTGGAGCCAGCAGCTGGAGCCGAGGCCGCCACCAAGCCAGCTGTTGAAGTCGCAGTCTTTGCTGCTGCTACCGAGAGTTTCACGCAGAAGAACCTCAATTGCGATATCAAGACATCGCTCGAACGTTTCAAGGAGGTGATTAGGGATTCCAAGGCTATGGGTCTCAGAGTACGCGCCTACATTTCTGTAGTCTTAGGATGTCCATTCGAAGGGTTCGACGTTGATCCTCACAAAGTGGCCGAGATCGCTACAGACCTTCTGGAGGCTGGAGCAGATGAGATCTCACTCGGAGACACTACAGGAATGGGTACGGCACCTCGAACGGGAGCTCTCCTCCAATGCATGTCTGCGGCTGGAATTCGAACTGAGGATATTGCCATGCACTTCCACGATACATACGGCCAAGCTTTAGTGAACACAGCTGTATCCTTAGAGCATGGCATTCGGACATTTGATAGCAGTGTTGGTGGTCTGGGGGGCTGTCCTTATAGCCCTGGCGCGACCGGTAACGTTTCAACGGAAAACATGGTTTACTTTATGGAGACTCTGGGCATGGACACTGGTATTAATCTGGATGCCATGTCTGACATTGGAGATTGGATCACAAAGGAGTTGGGTAAGGAAAATGGCAGCACCGTAGGCAAAGCAGTTCTTGGAGCTCGGACTCGAGCTATGCAAAACGCAAAGGAAAGTTAAAAAGGAAAATTGTTGCTGCGTTGTTCTTGCTGAGTATAGTAAGAAAAGGCAGGCAACTATCTACCTCCCTAGTTATTCAGAAACAACTCATATTCTTGGTTTCGCTCTATTAAGCTGACAGACTTAAAATGCTGTTGATAACTGGTGAACTTACCTTACCTCTGTGAATGTCATGTGATGTCACCGATGTCGTAGAAACGTTCCTATGTGGAGGTGAAGGTTATCGGCCTAGCGCAGCTGGAAAGTCCCCACTTGGATGAAGCAAGCTCAACCTCCTCCAACCTCTTGAGACCTTCTCCCAACTTTACCTCCAAGCTTCGCGATCGGCTCCTATATTCTCTTCTGCCCCTTCCTTCAACCGTCCGATTACTGATACATCGCCCAACATGGCGGACCCTCGTGAGTCCTCATCGTACTCGGTCATTCCCAGAATTCGATACAACACTGTTGGCGGCGTCAACGGTCCCCTCGTCATCCTCGATAATGTACGCCGTCGTCATCTGCTCAATCGAACCGACTTGGAATTTTGGGGGCTGACAACAAAACAGGTTAAATTCCCGCGATACAACGAGATCGTGACACTCACTCTTCCCGATGGCACTGAGCGCTCTGGTCAAGTCTTGGAAGCTCGAGGTTAGTGAAACTGCTGGCGTCACTGAGGCAATGACGCGGAATATGCTGATATGGACTGCTAGGTGATCGAGCTGTCGTCCAGGTACTTTCACATCCATGCGATGCGATATGATAGGCGATTGACGATTGCATAGGTCTTTGAGGGTACTTCTGGCATCGATGTGAAGAAGGTAGGTGACATTGCGAGCTCTATCGGTAGAACTCCAGGCTAAGACAACCACAGACCAAGGTTCAGTTTACAGGCCAGAGTTTGAAAATCGGAGTCTCTGAAGACATGCTTGGTCGTATCTTTGATGGTTCCGGTCGAGCTATTGATAAGGGTCCCAAGGTGTTGGCTGAAGACTATCTTGACATCAACGGTTCTCCTATTAACCCTTATTCTCGTGTAAGGCTACCCTTGAGCGCTGCACAGCAGATGTAATCTGACTTGTGATTCAGGAATATCCTGAGGAGATGATCTCCACAGGTATCTCTGCCATTGACACCATGAACTCGATTGCCCGAGGACAAAAGATTCCCATTTTCTCCGCCTCCGGTCTTCCTCACAACGAAATCGCTGCCCAGATTTGCCGACAGGCTGGCCTCGTCCAGAAGCAAGGCATCACTAACAAGGGCGTTCATGACGGCCACGAGGAGAATTTCTCGATCGTTTTCGGTGCTATGGGTGTCAACTTGGAAACTGCCCGTTTCTTCACCCGCGACTTTGAGGAGAACGGCAGTCTGGAGCGTGTTACACTCTTCTTGAACCTCGCTAACGATCCCACGTGAGCTGCGAACCATATTCATAACGATGATACGCGTACTAATTCCTGTCTAGCATCGAACGTATCATTACTCCTCGTCTTGCTCTTACCACTGCCGAATACTACGCCTATCAACTCGAGAAGCACGTTTTGGTCATCCTTACCGATCTTTCTGCCTACTGTGATGCTCTCCGAGAAGTTTCAGCCGCTCGAGAAGAAGTCCCAGGTCGCCGCGGATACCCTGGTTACATGTACACTGATTTATCCACCATCTACGAACGAGCCGGTCGTGTTGAGGGCCGCAATGGTTCTATTACTCAGATTCCCATTCTGACCATGCCTAACGACGATATCACCCACCCCATTCCTGATCTGACAGGTTACATCACCGAGGGTCAGGTGTTCATTGACCGAGCTCTGGACAATCGTGGAATCTACCCACCCATCAATGTTCTGCCTTCGCTGTCCCGTCTGATGAAGTCTGCCATCGGTGAAGGCATGACTCGAAAGGATCACGGTGATGTTTCCAACCAACTGTACGCCAAGTACGCTATTGGCCGTGATGCCGCAGCCATGAAGGCTGTCGTTGGTGAAGAGGCTTTGTCTGCTGAGGACAAGCTGTCCCTTGAGTTCTTGGAGAAGTTCGAGCGTCAGTTCATCAGCCAGGGACAGTACGAGTCTCGATCTATTTATGAGTCTCTGGACCTTGCATGGAGCCTTCTGCGTATCTACCCTAAGGAGTTGCTCAACCGTATTCCCGCCAAGGTTCTCAACGAGTTCTACCAGCGAGCTGCGAAGGAGTCCAAGGCCAAGGGTAAGGCTCGAGCAGATACTGAGGCCCGAAGCCAGCAGCAGACGGAAGAGAACCTTATTGACGCATGAGGGAACGGCTTGTAGGCATTTGACAGATAGTATAATGAGCGCGCGCACAAGGCCGATGGAAGAGTAGACAGAGGAATGTTTTAAGCTGATTGTTTTTACGCTGTTGTTGAGGGAGGCTGTAGAGCAGAGCAAGAGTAGGTGTATGGGCAAGATAGGGGGCGAGCCAATGCAATTCAACCGATCCTCAACCTGATCCAAGAGGAGAATAACTTGCCATGGTGATGAGATATAACAGTAAAACCCTTGGCTGGCTGTCATGGCGTCTCTTTAGATTTAGTAGGCAACCAATGAACTCGAACTCATAGAGAGTGGATCTACAGTGCCGAAAATACGAGTCACACATGCCACATAGTCTTTTTCATTTTTGGTTTGTACTTACTCCAGAAGAGGCCATGTAAGAGGACTCTCGATTGATTCTATTATACGACCACAACATGGAGGAAGATAGAAGACAAACAGACCTGGGCATAGCAGCCGATATCGAAGAAGCTCAGCTTGCTCAGACGAGTCAGGCCCCTGCCACTCAAAATGAGCCAAAGACAGCAACGCCACTGAAGCAACCGAAGAAGAGATTCATAGGACGAAGGGCGGCAGTTGAGGCCGCAGAAAGGCTTGGAGAATCAGCGGCATCAGGGGAGAGCGGTGCTGTTCAAAGTATGTGAAAACATCGTCCTTCAACATGAAACCTAGTTCAGGAACGGATGAAGATATACTCATGCCGTTTATTATAGCTGCCAAACCTCGGAGGGCTCCCCGGCTTCTGAATCAAGTTCCCAAGGAAATCCTTGAGAACGCCGATTTGAAGGCTGCCATTACGTTATTGCCTACTAACTACAACTTTGAGATCCCCAAGACGATCCACCGCATTCAAACTTCGGACGCCAAGAGAGTTGCGTTACAGATGCCCGAGGGCCTTTTACTCTTTGCTACTACTATATCAGATATCTTGGCGCAGTTCTGCCCTGGTGTCGAGACACTCATCATGGGCGATGTGACCTATGGCGCTTGTTGTATCGATGATTACACAGCAAGGGCCCTTGGTTGTGACCTGCTGGTGCACTATGCCCACAGTTGCCTCATCCCAGTCGACGTGACCACGATCAAAACTCTATACGTCTTTGTAGACATCAGCATTGATGCTACACATCTCCTAGCATCCCTTGAGCGCAACTTTGCCAGCGGAAAAACAATAGCTGTTGTCGGCACTATTCAGTTTAACGCTACTATCCATGGCGTCAAAAGCAGCCTCGAGCGCGGCGGCTTCCGTGTTGTCGTTCCCCAGATTGCACCATTGAGTAAGGGTGAAATTCTGGGCTGCACTTCTCCTCGTCTGAAAGACGACGACAATATCGATCTGATCCTGTACCTGGGTGATGGTCGTTTCCACCTTGAGAGTATCATGATTCACAACCCTTCTATTCCAGCGTACCGATACGACCCTTACTCTCGAAAACTCACGCAGGAGGCGTACGGCCATGACGAAATGCAGTCTCTCCGTCGAACAGCCATTCATAGCGCTCGTACAGCACGCAAATGGGGCCTAATTCTCGGCGCTCTCGGCCGCCAGGGCAACCCACATACGTTGGACCTCATCGAGAAAGAGCTCAAGGCGCGAGGCATTCCTATTGTACACTTACTACTAAGTGAGATCTTTCCGGGCAAATTGGCGCTCATGTCGGACGTCGAGTGCTGGGTACAGGTTGCTTGCCCTCGATTGAGTATTGATTGGGGTTATGCATTCCCACGGCCGTTGTTAACGCCGTATGAGGCACTTATTGCATTGGGTGAGCGACAAGATTGGGGTGAAGGTGTCTATCCCATGGACTACTACGGAAAGGACGGGCTAGGAAGGACAAGGCCTTTGCAGATTGCCTGAGAATAGATGCAATGATGATACTGAACGATTGAGACCCAACAAGTGCGATGGGACCTTAGCTGGATATACAGTAGGGTGATGAAGAATAAAGTCCAATATCGATAAAGAAGTGGACGGATGGGTGAGCTTTTCACTCGGATCAAGAGGATATGGGAGATTTAAGTGTTGACTTGGAATAAGGTGCAGAAGTCTCGTCATTCGTAGTAAGCTATTGCCTGTTTTCATTGACCTTCTAGACAAAACAAGGTCATCAGGTCGCATTGGCCGTTCCGACAGGCTCTGGCCGGTTTGGAAACATAAGCTTGTACTTGACAATCTCAACGACTTCAAGATTTTTGCCCTGCTCCAGCGTCCCCCCCCCTGAGCCAGGTATCACCTTATTCTCTCTCTTTCGCACCACGGCCATGGCTTTTGGAAGCTTTTTGATCTCCCCAGTGAGACGTTGATGCTGGCCAACATAAAGGTGAACCCGCTTCATCCATGCTGAGCCTTCAGTACCGATCACGAAATCTGGGAAGTCAAGTCTTCCAACTTGGACGCCGCCTAATGCATCTCCATTGGCGTCCTGAGGTAGGTTAATGGTCCCTTGGAGTTCCAGAAGAGCTAGACCTGAGGGGGTTTGCAAGAGTTGAGGTAGAGGACTGGAGGATGGTGCCTTGTTATTTGGAGGATATAGCTTGGCTGAGGACATGACGAGAGGAAATTCGAGAGTGGCGATGGTTCAGACTGTTTATATCGTTCCAACGGTTAGATGTGTAGGTACTCCGTATTAGTATCAAATCTCTCCAGCTGATCTAGAAAGCTTCGACCGACACCTTGAGTCTGAACAAAAGTTCGAGGGACGCGCCTAAAGTTCTACAGTGACGTATGAAAATATACACTGTGTGGAACCGTGTCGTACCTCGCACCTTACCTATCCAAGGTTGGTGGGGGAGACGGACTTTCCTTTGCCCGAGAGTTGTGAATGTGCATTCATTGGCTGCCCGTGCCTAAGAGCCCTAGCGACTCGCACTTGCCTTCCACAATTTTCGAATTCGGAAATTTCGAACCTCATCATCCTCTACTAACTTCACAGCAGGCCAGGTCAAGTAAACTTGCACCCACCACAACTGGCAAAATGAAGGTACGACAAGAAGCAATCAACAATCGAGCGATGCGAGTGCGCGGGAGGGCTTTTTGTTATTTGAAATGGATTGACTGTTCTTGTCAACTGGCCTCCTCACTGCGTGCGCTGCTGCTCGATTGAAGATTTGAAGAAAATATTGGTTGACATTATTCTTTCACAGTTGAACATCAGCTACCCTGCCAATGGCAGCCAGAAGCTCATCGATATTGAGGATGAGCGCAAGCTCCGTGTCTTCATGGAGAAGCGCGTACGTCGAAACTCTCCTGCCCTTTGCCTACGACCACTCGGCTCGTCGACAACAACCCGATAGACAAAATGCTGACTCCTTTGTGGTAGATGGGCGCTGAGGTTCCTGGTGACTCCATCGGCGATGAGTTCAAGGGCTACATCTTCCGCATCACTGGTGGAAACGACAAGCAGGGTTTCCCCATGAAGCAGGGTGTCATGCACCCTACCCGTGTCCGCCTCCTCCTCTCCGAGGGCCACTCTTGCTACCGTCCCCGACGCACCGGCGAGCGCAAGCGAAAGTCTGTCCGTGGCTGCATCGTCGGCATGGATCTCTCTGTCCTCGCCCTCAGCATTGTCAAGCAGGGTGATGCTGACATCCCCGGCCTCACCGACGTCGTCCACCCCAAGCGTCTCGGCCCCAAGCGCGCCACCAAGATCCGCAAGTTCTTCGGCCTCACCAAGGATGACGATGTATGTCTTTCCCTACGCCCATACTCGATCATCGCCTACCCGGAGCTGCAGTGGAGGAGTTGGCAGACCGGGTAGAGTGTGAGAGCACCCCTTGATCTACTTGCCAAGTAAGAGGTCAAGGGGTAGCGAGTTGAACAATGATAACCACAAGAATTGAAAATAAACTAATGCTTACATGACACATAGGTCCGCAAGTACGTTATCCGACGAGAGGTTCAGCCCAAGGGGGAGGGCAAGTCTCCTTACACCAAGGCTCCCCGCATCCAGAGACTCGTCACCCCTCAACGTCTCCAGCACAAGCGTCACCGCGCTGCCCTCAAGCGCCGCCAGGCCGAGAAGGTCAAGGACGAGGCCGTAAGTCACTCACACGATTAGCACACAAATCGTCAGCATCTAACACGGTTTGCAGAACGAGTACGCCCAGATCCTTGCCAAGCGTGTTGCTGAGGCCAAGGCCAACAAGGCCGATGCCCGTAAGCGACGAGCAAGCTCTATGCGCAAGTAGGGTTCTGGCGTTTAATAAAAAAAAAGTGGAATCATACCTTGGTCTTGTGGTTTGCATGCATTGGGAGTGAGGATTCTCTATAGGGCTTGTTTTGAGCCAGCCACGACTGCGTTAAGAGACAGTTCGAAAATATGAACATGAACATGCATTAATGCACTTGTAACCCGGGCTCATGGGCAACCTCCGCCTGCGTCTATGTCTATACTCCACCTTTCCTCACTATATGTTTTCTTAATCGTGCGTGACTTGTTGATACTTTGACGCCAATTTTATGTAGTCATCTACGGTAATCACTGGAAACCAAGAGGTGAATCACTTAAAAAACACATCTCATGGCATAGAGCAACCAAATGCAGCACACACCATAGGTTGCTTTCCGGGTGATCGCCTATTAAACTTTGATTGATATACATGAAACTTCGCCCACCACCTACTTTCTGTGCACTTTCCGCATTCCAAGGAACCTTTAGGAGACCTGCACTTCTCCCAAGGTGAAGCCCGGATGCGGATGCTACATCCAGTACTCCAGACCATGAAATCTCGAGGCCAGGCTGATAAAACACAATACCAGTACCGTAGCAAACATTAACAACTCTCTTTTCCATTGGTGTCCCCATCTATGATCCCTTTTCCCTTACGCGCCTGCAATGCAAAGATTGACGATCACGCAAAGCCAAAATATTCGCTGCCTGCTGTGATGGCCTTCATGATCTGAGAACGCAAATGGTCGTAGCTCTCATACTCTGGAAGGTCAAGCTCTGCAATTTGCCATGTTAGTCAATGCACGAATTGAATACTGATGCTTTTACTTACGGTTAAAACAGGTATGCGAAGAAGGCAACCTGTCTTTGTTGCCATAGTCACGGTGGATGTTGAATCTGTTAACACCGTTCATGCCTTCAAGCTCCTTGAAGCCATTGAGTGGAACCTTGCTAGTTCCTGTGACGAACTGCAACAATTTGGCGCGCTCTTCCTTATCAAAAGACCGCAAAGCTCGCCAGAACCATTGAATTTGCTGCGAAGATGGTGTATAGTTGTGATACTCTGTATTGCTCTTCCAGTCATCGATATCAATATCGGGAAGACCAGATATCAAAAGCTCCAGCTCCTGTTCGTTGAATATGGATATCAGTTCGGCAGGGATAATGTCATGGAACCCTGTTGGGAAATTAGTGATTGAATGAAGCTATTATTGATTGAAATGCTTACCTTGAAGGAAATGGGCCATCTGCTCCTTGACGGAAGATAGCAACTTGTGTTCGACAACAAGACGGACATAGTCATGCTTATTCTCCTCGGTAACGGCAATCTCTCGACCATTAGGGATGAGGTCAACGACGGTGGTAGCGCCGAACTCATCATTTTCGACTGAGAAAGTTTCGGTAATGATGTCTGTGATGTCGTTGTCCAGCATCCAGCACAAAGACTTATAGTAGTCGGGGTCGAATGATTCCATATCCTTGACCGAGACAGATTTGCCGAGGATTCGCTTGTATACAGCGCGGCTAAAGTAACAGTCAAGAACACGACCCTCGTATAATGCTTTGCCGATGATGCGACCGATGAATTTGAAGAACATAAGATGCTCATCGTTGATGCCGCTGAGCTTGTTTGGGTGGAAGGTCGTCCGGTCAGAGGACACAGGTGTGAAGAGCACATAGTTTGGATCAAACATCTGCCGAGAGAGTACTTGGAACCACTCGCGAGTAACTCCACCAGCGTCAACGCCTTCCTCGCCATGGAAACGAATGTTGAGCTTTCCAAATTTCATCTCATCCCCAGACTTGAAGTACAAGGACTTGAATGAGTCATGGAAAACCTGTTCACGACGGACAGAAAGTTGCAAAGTAGGATAGGAGGGTCGGCTCGGGTTGTTACCTGATCGGGAATGGACGCTGCGGTTAAAGTAGTTGCGTTTGTTATCGAATTCGAGCACCTTAGGGTTCTTCACGAGGAGTGCGAAGGTGCCCGACATGAGCTTGGGATTGCTCCTGACAAGCTCGTTAAGGATACGTCGATGATCCTCGGTGAAGCTGAAGAAGAGACTGGCCGTACGAGACTCGGGTGCCGGACTTGAGAGGACCATTTCTTTCTGCTGTGAGGGATCATCGTTGGTGGTTGTATTCTTGCAGACCACCATGAGAGATTCAATCAGTGGTAGCAGGATTGTAGCCACATTGAGCATGTTTTCGCGCTGGCGAATGGCACTCAGGCAAGCACTCAACTTCTCCCACATAGCCGAAAAGGTCGAGTTGTGGTAGAGAGATGTGACTAGATCGTGTCTCTCATCCTTGTCCTTGCTGGACTCGGCCTCGTCGCCCTTTTTCTTGTTATCGAATAGATGATCTAATGCTGTCAAAACACGAAGGAGCTTGTTTTGCTCGGATGCTCCTGGCGAGAATTTGGCAAGAGCAACGCCTTGGATCTCAGTGCCTGAAGATGCCTTTTCAATATGTGGCAAAAGATCGTCCAGATCAGCGACGATGTTCTCACTAAGAAGCCGAGCCTGGTGAACAAGCTCCTGACCAAATGTTGCCTTAGCCCCTGGAATGGCTGAAAGGTTCTTGATAGTCGAGATGGTGTTTTGGAAAGTCTTGGAGCTGCACTCTCGAGCCACAAAGATCCTCACGGCTAATGTCAGGTTCTGGGCGGGGACAATAGGCGGCTGAAGCTGTCGGAGTTTCTTCTGGACTGCCTCTTTCTTCTCTTGTTTCTTGGTAGCAGCATCAGTGGCAGTGTCCTCTTTGGCATCGGTGCTGGACTGGGTAACGAGGCTCGTCTCAGTTGGTTCCGCTTTTGAAGCTTGCTCCACAGGATCTTCAGTTTTGGACATCTCTCCCACGGGCGGTAAATCAATGGCTTTCAGTTCGTCCTCGGCTTCCTTACGACGACGTTCGAGATTTTGGAGAGGCAATGTGACTCGATTTAACAAATCAGCCAGATGGGTCATAACGACAGAGCTTTCCATAACAAGGTCGCGGTCAAGGAGTGATAGCAAAGAGTTAATGGCATACTTGTGGGACTTGGAGTCCTTGCCTTTGCCTTTACGGCTCAGGGAGCGCTTGAGAGTTGATCCAACGGCTTCGTGCTCTGTCAGGAAGAGCCACGGAATATGAGGGTTCTTTGATGATAACTCCACCAGCAGATCCAGGCACTGCTGAACAATCAAGAGAGGCGAAGTTTCGGAATTGGTTTGCGTAGTGTTTGTGGCGGGTAGACCAGTCAGGCTTCTTTTGAGTGCCTGCGGGGTTTTCTGTTCTGAATCCTTCTCCTTATCCTTCGGTCTTCGTGCCTTTAAGGACAACTGGCCGAAACTGCGCTCGACAGCCCCCATGTCTGTGCTGCCGTCCTGTAAGATCTGAAGGAGAGTGCTAATCACCTCAAGTCGAGTTTGCTTATTCTCGCAAACATCGGCAAATACGTTGAATAGGTGGTTCCTGATGGAACCCTGTTGCGTAATGAACATCAGACGAAGGAGCGTAGCGACACCAGCCTTATCGAGCATCTGAACAACCGTTCGGCGCTGTACCTTTGCTCCTTCTTGGGGGTTAGGTGGCCCAGGCTGGCGACTTGTGCTGGTTTGAGGGCTGCGGCCTGTGATGACGGAATGGCCGTTGTTGTGGTGAGACAAAGCTCGGGCCTGGGCCGCCATTTCTGGAGTCAGTCGATCCATGAGCTCTTCGCCTTGATCCATAAGAACCTGTTGTCGTAGATCAGGCGGGAAAGTGAGGAGAATACTGGCGGTATCCATTTCTGGTACGACAGCCTGGCCAGTGCCGGCGGATGCTTGACGGTTCGATTCTTCACGAGCCCGGCGGCGCTGCTCATGTCGCTCTTGTTGAGCTATTTCGTGTCGTAATTCTTCAGGAAGAGCATCTAGAAATTCTTGGAAAGCTTCGGTCGGGTTCCCATTTGTCTCTTCCCGTGCCTCGGACCTTCTGGTGCTGATTGCCTGTGCAATGACCTCCTCGCGAAACTCCTCAGGAAGAGCCGCGATATACTCAGGATCAATACCGAGTTCGGTGACGTCGACCTCTTCGCCTCTGATTGTGGTCATAACACGAGGACCGTCGTCGGCATTTTGGTCTGTGGCCTCCGAACGTTCTGCTTGTATTTGGTTCGTCGGCTCGACGCCTTCCATCGCACTTCCATCACCTTGGCCTTCAGTGGACACGTCCTGATTAGCGGCTGCTTCGGAAGCGGCACGTTCAGCAGCCTCTCGAGCCTCTGCCTCTCGCATTTCTCTCTCCGCCTTCTCTTTAGCCTCTTTAGCTTCACGTGCCAGGCGCTCCTCTTCTTCCTGCTTCTTCCGTTCTTCTTCTTCGCGCTTCTGTTGTTCAGCTTCTTCGGCTTTTAGCTTCTTCTCCAACTCCATTGCAGCGGGAGTAAGCTTAGCCACGATGACGTTCTGGAGCTTAGCCGTTTCTGTTACATTGCTGGCCCCAAAAACCATCCTAGCTTCCTCCTGATATCGATCCATCGTGCCTTCAATAGCGAACGACACAGATTGTAATGGATCCTGAGCCGATCCTTCGCGTCTCTGTTCAGAACGAGAGGTTCGTATGGCGCCAAGCTCTCTAGACTCTCGGTGCTCATGCGGACCAGTAATCTGCAGATGGAAGGCAGGCTGTCCGTTGCGCCCCATGATCGGGAGGAATTCCATTAGTTCACCGAGGAAGCCCATGGTTCCCTCGATATGTCGTCCACCCGAGCCAAAGATCGCTTCAGGAACTCGAAAACCGATAGTGTGATTGATGGTGGGACGTTGAGATGCTTCTCTGTTTTGGTCACCCCGTCTGAGGAGTGGGTTGGTGCCATCATCGGGGTTAGATTGACCTGCCCCAGGGCGATGGCTGCGTGAAAAGAAGCTGCGAAAATCGCTACCAACGGCGTCCCGATGAGAGCCAACAATGAAGCCGGGAGGAAAGGGGCTTCGCGAGTCGGTGGTACGAGAAGGAATAAATCGTCGGCGACCTGGGTTGTCGACCATGAACATCTGGCGGTAACGATCTTCGTCTTCGGTACCAAGCCCGTCCCATCCCAGGGCCGGCATGGGCTGAGGCTGGTCATCCAACGGATAGGCCTGATCATAGAGGTATTCGTCATCTTCCATTTCATCCTCATCATCCTCGTCTTCATCTTCGTCATGACCATCATCAAGATAATGATCTTCCAATCCATCCATCATGTCTGGATCGTACACATCGCCATCACCAATGATCGCTCGAGCCATGCCGTTGAGGATATCGCCTGGTTCCATGGGCATATGTTCGCCATGAACATCTGCATCAAAGTCTAGGTCAGCCTCTTCCTGATCCTCGTCATCCTCGTCATCATGGCTCGCGCTCTCCCATTCCGAGTTCCCATCGTCATCTAGAGGGTTGCCCTCTTCATCAACAATCTCGACCTGATCTTCAACGTCTTCCATGTCTGCGGATTCCACGTCGTCGTCATCATCATCATCACTTTCATCCTCTTCGTCCTCATCCATGATGACCTCGACGACGCCTGGCTCGCCATGGAGACCTTCAATTTCGCCCATTTCGCCAAGTTCTTCGTCATCGTCACTGATGTTATCTTCTTCGTCCGAAATGTCGTCGTCTCCATAATCCATCTCATCGTCATATTCGTCCCCGTACATATCCTCGTCGTCGTCGTCCTCTTCATCTTCATCGGAATCGTCGTCCTCACCACGAGGCTCCAACATACCAAGGGTAGAATTGCGATATAAATCAGGGGTTTCTTCTCGATCATCGCCGAGGTCTGAGAGCGAAGAGGTTGAACCAAGGTCATCATCTGCAGTGTCTGACAATGAATCAGAGGGCAAGATATTGGAATGGCTTAGTTCCTTGGCTGTCTCTGTGAGGACACGCAAGACACGTAAGATATACTTAATGGCTCGTTTAACGCCCGGATAGTTGAGGTTGATTTCGGCAATAGAGGACGTGAGTTTATCAAGATAACCCTTCTCATACATCAATCTTCGTAGCTGAGCGTGCGACCGTGCTTGAACGTTGTCGGAGCCTCGAGAAGCCGCACCTGGATCCTTGTCCCTTTCGCCAACCATGTAATTCATTAGTTCGGCCAAGCATTGCATGCGTGAATAGCGAGTTTCTAAAGGTTCATCAGAAAAAGGTGCTCTCTCATAGGCCTTCAACATCGTGTCAAGAACAAATTTGCGGGCAAACAGAAGATCAGGCTCGTCGTCGTACGCAAATTTGTCCTTTCCGCGATCAATAGCCTTCTCACTAGTCTTGGCAACCAAGGCAACCAGAACCTTCTGGGTTTGTGTTGACGTAGCGGCCTTCTTCTTCGCGGCGATACTATCGGCAGTTCCACTCAGATTGCCCTGACACAACAGATCGTAAATCAAATAATTAAGGACCGAGGACCGAGGCTTGATTGGTGTACTTGTAGTTAACGGAGCATTGCGCTTGAAGTTGATGAATTCCATCTTTGTCCTGTTGTAGCTTTGAAGGAGCTCAGCAAGACAGTTAAGCAAGAAGCATCGGTAGACAAAGATTGGATGCTCGTCAGTTTTGAAAACAGGCTTTGGTGGCTTCTTGTCCTTCACGTCGGCGGCATTGTTGTCTTTGGAAGCGGATGTTGCATCTTCCGAGCCAGGAGCATGATCAATGTTGGGGTCCTTCTCAGTAGCCCGTACTTCTTTATCTTCGACTTCACGATAATTGAGCAACTCGCAAAGAAGGAAATGTATAACACCATCAGGATTCTCAACGATGGGTCGTTTGCTTTCATGGGATTTTGGTGCATCAATCATCTCCTTGTCTGCAGGTTCCGTGGACTGCTTTATGTCGTCGACAATATTATCGTCATCGCCAGCGCTGGTATCGGAAGTCGGCTGGGTAGCTTCTTGTTTCAACTCAAGACTTTGCGACCGAGGGTTGTCGCTGGAAGGAGGCGACCACCTGGGGAAGCGTAGCATCTCGTTGGAAATCTCAACGAAAATGTCCGGTGCGCGAAGCGCAACTGGTGTCATAGCACGCAAGTAGTTGGTAACATCAGTGTGCCCCCGCTGTGTTCGTGTTAGGTTCATGAGGCCGGTCTTGATCTCTGCGCGCATGATCTGTTTGATGGTCTCCTCATCCTCCACGATATGACGAAGAACAGTCATGATATGAGCAGTGAGCTTGGTCTGTTTGAATCTCTCGGAGCCAGAGCCTGACAGTTGCTTTGCCATAAGAAACAACCGCTGCAAGTTCTTCTTATCCCCGACCAACTTCGCTAATCGTCGACTGCGTGTCAGTATAACCAGAACTCTGAGTGCTGCAATGGCGAGTGTTTCTTCCTTTCCTATTCGCGGGAGCATCTCAAGCAAAGATTCTAGGATTTGGGTACGCTCATGATCACCGACAATCGGAGTTCGCATTTGAATGACTGGGTCAGAAACAGCCTCGTCCAGGGACTTCGGTGCTTTCCACTGCGCAGCAACAGGACGCTCATCATGACGAAGGAGAGTCTCGACGACCAGTAGCACATATGGTATCCACGGTGGCATCCCTTCAGTAGAGTTCGTAGGGGAAACCTTCAGGAATCCAATATACTCGTTGATATGTTCCCTTAGGTTCTCAATACTGTTATCAAAGAAGCGCTCATCCTGGAGAAGTAAAGCGAGTAGATGGGCATAAGCAGCAATGCATTTCCCGGTACGCTGCTTTTCTTCCTCCTCGTCTTGGGCAAGCGACGACAACACCAAAGTCAAGGTCTGGCCGATTTCATCTTCGGTGTCACCAGGCTGTTGTTTCAAAACCACGGTCCGGATGAGCTCAGACACCTCGATCGCTGTTTCAGGATGTGCGCGAACAACATCGAGACATCTATCTATCATGTTTCCCCGCAACTTCGCCCGAAACTTGTCGACCTCTTCTTTCGTCGCAAGGAGGGGGGGTTCGTCTCTTTTTGACTCCTCTGCAGCAGATCCGGGTGTTTCTGCCGACAAACTGGGGCCTTCATGGATCTCATCCACATCTTGAGGGGTGTTGATGATGCCCCCCAATGTTTCCCCAATAAATCTCTCAGCAAGATCGGGAGTATCAATTTCCGGAGGTCCATCCAAGGACATACGGTCTGCTTCCCCACCTGTGTTAGCACCCTCAGTCTCACGGACACTTGAGGGCTCTTGTGGAGTCTGTTTCAACACTGATGTGTCAGAGTCTGCAGAAGGGATTGGGTTACGCGCGCCGGCAAGTCCAGCTTTGTGAGCTGAGCAGTAATTTTCTGCGAGGTTAGGGTTTCCATTCGCCCTGTACACTGCCTCGTGGACCAGATCAATATCATAACCCTTGGCAACCAGCTCTTCAATTGTGCCACGATGGGAACGCCAGTCGAAGCGGACATCCGTGTATCTGAAAAGGTGGAAAGGCGGCTTATCTCTCGAGGACGATGAAGGCTCGCCATCCGCAACAGAAATGACTTTGAGAATGTCGATTAACCGCGTCACAGTTTGGTGGGGTACTCTTTCGACAAAGGAAGAGTCCCAAAGTCCGATGATCTCAGGGAGTATGACTGCCCTAAACTCTACTACAAGTTGTTGACAGATATATGTTGAGTTTGACGACCTGTCCCCACTTCGAGGCTGCAGAGTAAATGCGTTTTGGGCCTCAGAAAGTTGCTTCGAATTGACCAACATCAAATCCAAGTCGAGGACCTTCTTCAGTCCGAATGCAGCAACCTTGGATCTGGAAGTCTCATCTGTTGCGGCATCTGGGCCTTCACGGACTGCCCGGGCAAATATCTTCAACATTGAATTCAATACATCCATTCCTCCCTCTTCTTTGAAGGCCAGTAGAACAGGCATGATGATGTGGACGCTTGCCCGATCGCTTGGTCTGGGAGAAGGCTGATCAATCAGCATCTCATTGATAGTATGCAACATGATGATCCAGAAGTGGAAGTCCTTGGATGTGGGTGTTGGGTTGGCAACAGATGGCCTCAACTGGCCAAGTACTGCATTTGCAAGTGCTCGTGCAATTTCCAAGTGCCGAGGTCGGTGATAGAGATCACGAGGATCTCGTTCCCGTCGCGGCAAAAGACACTTGCCGAGCGTTTGGAACAGAGGAAATGTTGTTGGTATCATAGGATGCAGTAGATGTCGTAACGTTTCATAGTTTTGGAAACGGGGGCTGGCTTGCTCCTCACCCGTAGGACGGGTCGGCTTAGAGTCATCTGAAGCATCTTTCGCTTGAAATTGCGCCGTGCTGCTTAGCATATCTGGCAATGAAGTGCTGTCATCCAAATCGGTTTCTGGGGGGTGGGTGCTAGTTAATCCCTCGGCGGATGTTTGACGTCTAAAAGACCAATGCTGCGGGACAGCGTTGAGTTCTCCTGCCTCTTCAATTAGAACTCCACGCAACAAGGGGCCGATGGAGTTGACGAGTTTGAGGTAGTAATCGTAAACATTGACTGGGTAGAATTGTAAAGCATTCGATCTCGATGTAGCGAAGCAATCGGAAATGATTTTAATAAACGTCTGCGCATTTGACAATGCCTTGATCATCTTGGTACCGTTCTTGACAGCTCCGTCTGTCGTTTTGAGGTCAGAGGCAAGAAAAGGTGCAAAGTATGGTGGCAAAGCTTCCGTCTTATTAGACAGAGGCTGCAAAGTGTCAATAGCCACTTGAGCTCGTCTGATTAAAGATGGGAGGCCACGTATGGGAAAGGACTCAACGACCTGAGAGACGACCTGATTGAGAATCCTCGAAGCAACGGTGTCACCAAAATTGGTAGGCAGACTCGGGGATTCGCAAATGTCGAGCAAAAGTTCCAATCCGCCTGCCTCCACAAAGCTGGTCCTCAAGCCCTGATTTGATATGTAAGAGCTTAAGAAGTAACCTAAAGCATAAATGTAGGGAGTGATCGAGCGTGTGGGTGAATCCGGGCTATCATCTTTCTGGCCTTCGGAATCCGTGTCGTTGGAGGGCACATCGGACATATTGACATCCGTGTCTCCAGAAGCCTCACGTCCCTGGCTGTGCTCAGCAGATGCATTCGGTCGAATGAAGTTGCCATTCTCGTCCACGGATACAGTCTTGCCCTCATCGTCAACCAACAACATCCGAGCACCCCACCCGGCGGTCCTAGCTTTCTCGATGCCGAGATAACGCACGCGAGCAACCATATCGATAACAGCATTAGAAATGGCCAAACGTAAGGCCGGGTGATGACGAGCAAGTTCGTCAAAGCTTCCTCCAACATTGGTGGCGAGATCGCCGTCGAGTTCCATACATCTTACATGGGTAGCACTTTCGAAAATCTCGAGGAAGCTGTCCAAAGCACGGGATGCTGCTACCAGCTTCATGCCAGCATTGTTAAGCGATATCGAGTTAAGGACTAGTGGTACAACAGTAATGACATCACTGGAAGGTAAGATTCCTGCTGCCAACGTTTCGCGAGATAATTCCCGGATAGAGTCTTCGGGAGGGGGATGCGGTCGTGAGTCATTTGCAACTATCGCAGTGACAGTTTCATTTGCAGAGTTGGATTCGTTGTCGTTGTCGTCGTCGTTGTCTTTGTCGCTAGGCTTTTGTTCGACCAATGCGTCACCGGGAAGCGGTCTAGCGGTAACAGCTTCCAAGTATGTCTTGATCATACCAGACTCAGAAATAGCTGCGAAGCTTGTAGGGTCATTGTTGATGAAATCACTTAAGATGGTGACAGAATTCGTCCAGACGACTGAACCGAAACTCTTCTTGTCTCCAATGATGTCCCGCAAGCTCTCCAGGAGATCAGTTTTGTCAGCGAGATTGCGGAGCAGCCGGTCGGTGTTGCCACCATAGCTATATGAGTTAGACATAATGTGATGGACAAACTTAAGCAGCCACTTAAGAGTCTGCTGCTGATAGTATGGAATCTCATAATCCACCTGTCCTGACTGTTGATCCTTCGTAATGCCTTGGCCTGCTTTGTGCAAAGTCTGCGCCTCCCTGACGGTATCAACCACCAATTGAGACACTGCATCAAGTCCTTTGGCGTTGAAGAAGGCAGTGAAGGCGTTTTGGTAGCTCCATATTAACCCGTCCAAGAACGCAAGGACCATGGAATGATTTCGCTGCGCGACACTTGACCTGATGTTCAGAATCTCAACCAAGATGTCCATCAATCCCGCAGATACCATCTCGCTTCCAACGCGAGTGGTCATGGATAGATGGAGAGTGAGTGAAAAGAGGTTGTTACGCCACTCATCCATTTGCGTAACTTGATTACCTTTGTCACTTTCGTCATCTTCCTTCATTCCTGCAACTGCCTTCCTGATAACGTAGAGTAGTATGCCATGGTTAACATTGGCATTCAAAGCAGAGAGAACATCTTGACACTTGGCTTGGAAATTAGAGACGGCTTCCAGGAGAGCGAGGGCCACAGCTTGAAGCCACAGGGGTACGTCAACGTTCCCATGTGCTGTAGGATGAATGAGCTCAGCAAGCTGGTACACTAACTGGAATCTTCTGGTCTCGTCTGCATCTTGGCGGAGAACTTTCTCGAGAAAGTTAGCTTCGTTATGAATGTAGGCAAGATTGTTGATTGCTAAGAGGCGGACAGCAAGCAGCTTCTGCCGCGATTCACCAGAATCCATAAGAGCTTTGGAGGCTCTGATCCTGTGGAACACCTCGTATTTCGAAGGGGGTGGAAGATCCGCGGGTGTGCGTGACACCAACTCATAGACGGAAGTCGATGCAATGACAGACTGTGGTATTTCGTAGAACTTTGGTCCAGCAGATGTTGTCTCGTCTGAAACACCGGGCAATTGGGGCGCAGTTGGAGAGGAATCGTCGAAATTACTCCGACTTTTCGGAGTATGATGCTGGGATGTCATAGTAGAACTACGACGCAGGGGTGTTGGTGTGGAAGGAAGCGACGCACGCTCAGCGTCATTGCCAACAGAATCTTGCTGGGTATTCTGGGGATAATATGCTACCTTTACATCTCCCCAGCCATGCCACCGTTTGTCGTCTGAGGCCGCAAGGGCAACTAAATCATTCGCATGTATGGAGTTGGCTGACTTGGGGCTTCCTCCCTGTGCACGTTCTTTTCCTTTGGTCGAGCCAGGTGTCTGAGTTGTTACAGGATCAGATAAACTGACGATCGGCGTCTTCGCAACAGGTAGAGCAAGCTGTTGAACTCTGTCGAGATCGATGTTGTAGTGGTTTGCCAGCAAAGCTGCGCTGATCTGCCTGGAGGGGTTTGTGATGCGCTTGACCGAGGCTTGGTACCTTTGTGCCAGTTCTGAGCCGACTTCGAGTGTTGCAATCAGTACGCTAAGAGATGTGGTGTTGAGGAGGTCGTTAAGATGGGCGCTGCTGGCATAGATACTTCGGTTACCGCAGTGCTCCAGCAGCATTCGCGTATAGCGCAGGACCACTTCCACTAGTTCTTGGTCTCCGTTTGATGAAAATCCCAAACCTTTTAGCTCCTCCGTTGACCAGCGCCGCTCGTTACCAAAGGTCGATTCCTGAACTTGGTTGAGCAGTACATCGCAACCAAAGTCGCGAGTCTGTGGGCCCTCATTCAGCTTATATGTAGCACAGAAGTGCTCTAAGATGCTATCAAAGCGGTTCAGGAGAGGAATCCAGTGGTAAAGATCTCCGCGTCCGAAGGGCCATCGAGATGGAAAGCTTTCCAGCTTTTGTGGTAAGAGAGGTAGTGGCGTTGTTGAGGTGGTTTCGACGTAGCTCTTGAGCCAAGGAGACTACAAATCATGTTAGCTATGCGTCTTCCGGCTGTTTCATTTGGTCACTAACCAAAGTATCCTTGTGCTTTGGTTGCATGGGCTTAGTGATCTTCCCCATGGTGAAGGTGAGGCGGCTGAGCCTCAGGAAACTGAAGAATCGCCCCCTCCACTACAACCGACTTATCAACCCACTCAAAAAAATAATTGAATATGTTCGTGAGTTCTTTTCGATCGGGCGTTTTCAGTATGAAAGATCCTGTATCCGCAGTTTGTGCGGTGGTAAGTTTTCGATTTTCGTGGGGATTTCAAGTCGAAAAGGCTCCAAGCTGGAATCCAGACAAACCTTCTTCCTTGGGAAGAAATGGCGTATTCTCAATCAGAAGCCTTTTAGCAGCTGTTATTACGTGATAGTCGGCTGGCGGGCAAAAGCACGTTCGCCTGGCAAGCACCTATGAAAGGTAGATAGATGGTCGACAAAGCTTGGAAAGCAGTCCGAGGCCGAGTGCAGGTCGTCCTAGAATAGCTTTAATCTGCAGCTAAATCGTACCGCCTTGCTTAGAAAGACGATATATATCTCCTGCTTTTACCAGCTGATGTGGTAATGCGAAGTATCTCGTATGGGTATGAAAGTTGTGGTTTATGATGGTGCGGAGAGAAGGTGTAGGATGGGGAAAAGGTATCGTTATTGCAAATCGTCAGGTTGAGAAGTGCAAGTGGGCCTTTGCGTAATAGGTGCCGAAAGCTACTAAGTACTTACCTATGTACAGTGGGGTGGAGGTACCCCCGAGGCCAACCTTTCACTGCAGGGTACAGAATTTCCCGGATTCAAGGATCGGATTATCTCTTCGGCTTTGCGTTCCCCTCATATCCAGGCTGAATCTTGATACATAATTGATTCCAGATCACGAAACATCCAATAATAAGGATCCACAGGTTGGCAGGGACTTGTTTTTGCAAACAGCTCGGCTTTTGTATGCTTCTTATTTTCTATGATTGTCCTATTAGCTTGACCTTCTTGCTTATTTTGTAAACATGTTTCTCTATTATATTAATACCTAAGTTCATGAATAGTACCAGGTATTGAGTAGCATCTCGTGTAATGTTTGGGCCTACCCACTGTACTTGAAGAGAAATTAGTACCTTAATTAAATTATGTATTTCAGTCAGTCGATGGTTAATCAAACGATGTCTGCTTCCGCAAGGCCACAACAACAAGTTGTTACAGTGGTTAGCAAGCCCTGCCTCTGAACTTCGAGCTCGGGGCTTTCTGGTATCTATCATACTTACACCGATGAGCTATTTCTGAATATTCATTAAATTGCCCATCATATATTTTGGCAGATCACACTTCTTTTATTTGCTCCAATCGTCTTGATCCCCATAACGAGCCTTGTGAATAAGCAGACATCAAATATAGGGTAGCTGTATCTAGTTGCTTCACATGTCGAGGGCAACAACAGGCATTAGGTCTGTGTTTATTTTGTATAGTATGCATCCTCAGAGCGGGTTCCACGGCTTGTTATACGGTGTTTTCGTTCTTCCGTCACTTGATCACTTTAACTTACACTACTCTGTGCATGTCTTTTTTTTTTTTTCATTTCTTTTTCATTTCTTTTTCCTTTTGCGCGCTCAACATATGCGTGACCACACATAATCATTTCCACCACACCAGCGAAGCCTACTACTGATACTCGCTCAGTACTTGATACTAATATATCGGGATGCATATTCCCAAACGTATTGTTAAGCACGCCGCCATCAACTGAGGAAGATCTGAAGATGATATCAAGATTACTTGGCCACTCAACGATAGAAAAAAAACCGACGACACAATTGCCCAGTCTCAGCGGAAGTAACCCTGCCAAATCATTGAGGTAATTCCGATTTCCCATACTGGCATCTACTACCTAAGGTAGGCATGGATCTGTAATGACAACCCGTCCAAAAGCTGGAATTAAAATCTAGTATAAGTTACCGCTAAGACTTGGCTAGGGAATTTGGCCTTGAAACAGGCACTCTCAGGTCACCATTGGATACTACGAGACCCACGTATCTCTAAGCCAGAAAAGGACTCGTGAAACAAAATATTGGCCTGATATTAGTCAGTCTCATGACCATAGCGATGGGAGGAAAGAAAACTCGGGACCTCGACCTTAAATGACAAAAAGACTCAGGTAACTCGCCAGGCTCCTCGGTATGAGTTTAGGATATTTTTGCCAAGTTTATTTGGACACCCTGTATCAAGTTCCAATATTCTCTTGCTCCCCAAGGCATAGGGAGATATCCATTGCTACACCAAGGGTCCCTCCCACAAACTTTTGGCTTAGTCTAACACTTAACCCGTCCTGCCGTCTTGCTATATCCCGAGTGCCTATTTCGACTGTACATAAACCTAATGCGCTTATGACATCAACGTGAAATCGAGAATGGAACGTAACCACATTACATGCATCCAGACAGACCCTGACGCCGTTGGAGTGCAAAGTGAAAATAAAATAAAAGGTTATCTGCAGATTATTGAGAGAGTTAGTGATATCCAAGAGCGAGAGTGTTAAATGTGGCGTCAGCTGGTTACAATACCGTACCTAGATACCTAGGTATAGTACCTAGTAGGTATGCTGTGACATGGAAAATATTGGATGGTGGGAAACGCTGGCAAGTGTGAGAATGAGAACGCTGTTGTTACAGAAAAGCCGGAACTTGAATGACAGGTAGACCCCGAAGACTAAAATTGTAAGTACTAAATCTAGAGGCATGATTTTGTTTAACCCCATCTGACAGCCAAGTGAGATGTTATTTGACCATCCCGGCGGGAATAAAATTCCCAAGTCATCTCACAAAACCCTTATCACGAAATTGCCACAGGACCTACCAGTAAAACTGAGTTGACCGTGTGCAGCAAACTCAAATCAAAGACAGGATCCTCTCCATGATTTCAAGTAGGGATTTCTGCACAGACACGACAGGGCAGTATTCTACACAACTTCGAAGCCCAGTGCAGTGTGATTACCTTGGGATAACTACTCAAGGTAAAGCCTCAAAGCCGAAACGATGCGATTTTGAATTCCAAACGAAGCCAGCTATAGAACACTCTAATCAAAATGGCCACATAATGAAGGGATCATCTACATTCCAGACTTTTGTGTCTGACGTTTTCTTGTAGCTGAATTGACAATCAGGGCGTCTCCTAAAATAGCTCCATTCTCAAGCTCTGCTGGTCCCCCTTGGCGGCCAGGGCGGGGAGCTCAACTTCAGGGCACCCTTTCACTGAGTCCATCCATTGTCCCAGAGTCCACCGGGCTGGTTCATCAACCTCTCGGTGGCAGGCAGCCAGCCTCGCCCGGACTCTTGCTACAGGGCCGCCCCAATTTATTTTTGGCGAACTCCGTCAGCGCCTCACTGTCACAACCCTTGCGAGCTTCCAATTCTAGTTCCAGTTCCACTGTCAACGTAGTAAGGGGCAGACAGGAACACCAACGCCACCCCCCCCTTGAATCGGATCTCAATCAACAGCTGGCTTCTGGCACTCTTCCATTCATTCTGCCGCCGGACGCAGTACCTACCCAGTCTCTCGTTCCCAATTTCCCTGATACAGTCTGCATTGATTGCTTCTTTATCCGGGTTTGATCCATGGTCGAGGCCACCTAACCGTTCCTTTATCCTCGACGAGAACAACACACTGTTACCTTGAAAGCATTTAACACCCTCAACCATGTCGCAACCGCAAAATGTCGCCTCGCCGGTAGCCCAACATCACACCGATACCGAGCCTGAAAAGCAAGAGCAGCAGCAGGATACACACGAAATGTCCGAGAAGCAAGACGGGCCAGAGGCACACGACGAAAAAGGAATAACAACCACAACGAAGGACAAACAAGAAGATTTAGGCATGCACAAAAAAGACGAAGACAGCATAGCAGAGAAATATGAGGATAAGGCTGAAGACAAGCACGAAGACAAGCACAAAGAAAAACCAGAAGAGTCAAATGACAAGCCTGAGGGAAATCAACAACAGCAGCTGTCGCAAAACGACACCAAGGTCGAAAGACTCTCGTCTGGCACGGAGTCTGACGACACTATGTCTGTAGGTTTATACCACATTCCTCCCTCGACCTACTGCGGTGCCAGTCGCACGACAGATGCCATCCCTTATTTCGCTTCAATGCTAATTAATTTTTTTAGGCATCTGACGCTGATGATAAATTCGAAGATGCTGTAACGCAGTCCCCGGCAAGGTCCCTTACCAAACGAAATATTTCACAGGCTAAACGCCGTGACAGCGAAGTGGAGGAGCGAACCGATCGGCGGTCTGAAGAGTTGCATCCCCAAGAGGATACTCTAGACACAAACGTCACTCAGCATAAAGCCACTGGATCCGAGGCAGGCAGCGTCAAAGGAAAGCAATCACGACGCAAACCGTCAATAACTTCCACACGAATTTCCAATACTTCAAATCTGGACAACGTCAGTCTTGACGACGATACGCCCCCATCTCCAGGTATGGACATTCCCTTTGCCTTATGACACTGCGCATAATACTGATCTTTGTAGTGCCAAAAGATCTTCCACCGAAACCAAACAGCAAGACGATATCTCTGAACAGCATCTCTCTTCCGTCTATGCCGTGGTCGCCCGCCGCTGATGCTTCCAAAAGCCCTGTGCCATCAACAGCTACACTTGCGCCCACCCCACCAGTGCCTCAGCCTCCCCCACCACCCAGTCGAAAGCTGACAAGCCCTTTCTCTTGGCTTTCTCGAAGCTCCAGCAAAGAGAGAGAACCTCCGCTTCCACCCCCCCCTGCTGGCCGAAGGAACACAGCTGGTTCGATTGCAACACTATCAAGCAATCCTGAAATGATGTTGAGTCGACTCGAGGAGGAAAAGGATGGAGACTCACTACTCGGTGATCCTGCCCAACGGGTCACTCTGAAAGACAGGTTCAAGCAATTGCGACAACAAGAAGAGGCTGCTCGCGCAATCGCCGAAGGTGACAGTAGTAAATATGACGGAGCTCTTGGCCTTACTTTGCCGGGTGATGAAGGCCAACCACAAGAAAGGCCTCCGTCGTCGCCTGTTCCTCAGCCTATTCCTGGGCTGGCCCCCGGCACAGTAGCGGGAGTCAACGCAGGACCTTCGGCCATTTCAGAAGAAAAAGTTGATTGGGACTTGTGGCAATCTGTTGTATATGAGGGACCAGCTGCTGTTGCTCGAACCAGCGCCGAGGAATTGAACAAAGCTATTGCAACCGGCATCCCTAGTGCAATCCGTGGCGTTGTCTGGCAAGTGTTGGCTGATAGCAAGAACGATGACTTGGAATTAGTATACAAAGATCTGGTGGCTCGCGGTACAGACAAGAGCAAAGACCGTCACAGTAATAGTACGACTGCTAGTTCGCTGAGCAACGGAAACCTCAGCGTTCATAGCGGGGATGCCGTCACATCGTCAGCCTCTTCCATCAATTCGGACCACTCAGGAACAAATGGCACGCCATCTCCCAACGAGAAGAGCGTGGAGGCTGTTTTGAAAGCTCAAGCTGCCGCAGCGGCTGAGCGGAAGCGGAAGGACAAGGAGGACGCGGCGACACTACAGAGACTGGAAAAGACAATACGCCGGGATCTTGGTGCTCGAACCAGCTATTCTAAGTATGCGGCTGCCGCTGGGCTTCAAGAGGGCCTGTTTGGTGTCTGCAAGGCATATGCCCTTTTTGACGAAGGTGTTGGCTACGCCCAGGGTATGAATTTTCTCATTATGCCACTACTATTTAACGTAAGTCTGACTCTCGCACGGCTTCTGCGACATGCTCACATGCTCCCTAGATGCCTGAGCAGGAAGCTTTCTGTCTTCTTGTTCGACTGATGAATCACTACAAGCTGCGAGATTTGTTTATCCAAGATATGCCGGGATTGCACATGCATCTTTATCAGTTCGAGCGGCTTTTGGAAGACTTCGAGCCAGCATTGTATTGCCACCTTCACCGGCGAGGAATATCTCCTCACCTCTATGCCACGCAATGGTTCTTGACGCTTTTTGCCTACCGGTTCCCTCTTCAACTAGTACTCCGCATCTACGACCTTATTTTCTCCGAGGGCTTGTCAGCAATTCTACGCTTCGGAATTGTTCTAATGCAGAAGAATGCCAGAATTCTCCTGGGATTATCTGACATGCAGCAACTCACCACATACCTTAAGGACAAACTGTTCGACGTCTACATCGATAAAGATCCTAGCCATGGCAGTCTTCTTGAGAATGGTTTCTTTGGAAGCTCGAGCTCTAGCATCGATAAGGAGGTCTATCGTGCAGACCAGCTCGTAAAAGATGCCTGCGAAGTTAAAATCACACCGGAAATGCTCAAATCTTATACCACAGAATGGGAAGAGAAAACCAAGGCCGAGAAGGATCGCGAGAACGAACTCTTGGAGCTCCGCACAATGAACCATAATCTCTCCATTCAAGTCCGGAAACTGGAGGAGAGGGTTGAAGTATGCGATCGTGAGCAAGCAGATCTGGCCACAGAGCTTGTTCACACAAAGGTTGAAAATCAGGAACTCAAAGATGAGAATGACAGCATGAGGGGTCAAGTTCGGGAGTTAAAGATCGTCATCGAGAAGCAACCCATGGAAATAGAGGAGACATGGAAACTTGAGCGGGACGATCTGATGAAACGCAATATGCATGTCCATGAGGAGAATCAAAGACTCGAAAAAGAGTTGTCCGAGTTGGAAGAAGAGTTGGTCCAGACAAAGCTGCGCTATGCAGAGGTGAGTTCTTCCCATTGCTCACTGATGTTTATCTGAAGTTGATTTACTGACGCATCATTCTAGATCAACTCTCAGCACGAGACCTTGAATCGTAAGTGGACTGACCTGAAGCGTCAGTTTGCATGAGAAACTCAGAAGAAGTCACAAAAACCTGTTCTGGTTATATGTTCCTGGACCATACTTCATGTATAAAGTATTCTTGTTTACCCGATTCCACTTTTAGCTTACTGCAGTTGGCCCTGTTGGCTTAGTAGCTTGCTAAAAATGCCGGATTAGGCATTTGTAATGACAGTTATAAACAGGGGATAGAGACAATGAGGCGTCGATTCCCGTTTTTTTACTACTATTTGCGATGAGAGCTGTTGTACAGCGTCGAGAGTGGTGCAGTATGCTAAAGTATACCCAGCCTTCTGCAAGGGCATAGGAGTTGACTTATCCCGCCTGTAACGCATACCCCATATAGAATGAATGGAACGGTTTCGGCATTAGCCAGAACATCAAGTCACGCTGTGCAAGTACAGAAACCTTGATCATGAAGTAAATTCAGCGCAAGAAAAAATTTCATTCCCTAAGGACCCATTCCGATGCGTCATGTTAAGCTCATCTTGTTCTAACTATCAAGATAGCGAGAAATCCTTGAACACCATACCAAGGGCCGACATTTGGTTCTTTATGTGGCTTTTTTTTTTGACAAGTTTACTTGTGGAGCTTACGCTGGTAGAAAGCGAGCTCCTCACCCTCCAGAATGTAACCATCAACACGACCAGACTGACCGGGTCGGCTGGAAACAACGGCGTAGAGTCGTCCAGCCTCGAACTGCTTCTCGATGGCGCTCTCGACCTTGCCGCGGGAAGAAAGACGGGCAGCCTGCTTCTTCTCAACGGCGTTGGACTTCTTCACCTCCTCCTCAGTCTTGCCCTCCTTGGCAGCCTGAGCCTTCTGGCGTCTTCGGCCGATGGCCTGGCCGTAGTGGGCCTCGTACCACTGTCGGAAGGGAGCGGCATCAACTTGGACGACGGCGCTCTTGGTGAGGGTGTTGGTTCGGACAAGCTCATTGTTGGAAGGGTGGTAGGCGACAGCAATGACACGGGTCTTGCGGGTCAGACCCTCAGAGCCCCAGGCAAAGTTGCCGGAGTCGAGACGGAGGGCACGGTACTTGTGGTTACCACCTCGGGTTCGGACGGTGTGAATGCGCTTGGGGCCAATACGGGTGTTTGCACCCTGGCGACCAGCCTCGAAAGCGCGCTTCTTCCCTGTTGTCAAAGGTCAGAACGCATGTCCAAGAGGATCATACGGGCTTTCGGATTATTACGCACGGTAGTAGGCACGCTTGGCACCGGAGGCGGAGCGCTTGTGTCGAGAGTCACGCGAGATACCCATGATTGCGGTTTCTGCAAGAAAGAAGAAAAGACGAAGTGGTTAGCTGGTGTCTTTGCTTGACGGAGACAGGGAGAACAGAGAAGAGCGAGCAACTCAATCAGCGGGTTCTTCGAGATAGGGAATCATCGAGCAGCGCAGCGTATTGATTAATTCGTCTCTTCGTTCTTGTCGTATGGCAACTTACCTGATGATGTTGGCGCTCACCAGGCAATCGAATTGGCGGATGGTCGTGAAGAACTTTTTGGCTGAACGAGGATTCAAGCTACGGAAACGTGGGTGGAGATTTTGGCAAGTGCGACGTTAGGGCTTGCCAACTGATTCGGTAGGAGCAGCACGTGACTCGGAAAGGGAAGATAGATGTTCCACTCGAGCTGGAGAGAGCGAAGAGTTCTAGAGTTCTAGCGCAGGGCCTGATGAACCTCCCCTGTAAACTACCTTAAGTAGGAAGGTAGTGACCAATAGTATAACACCCAACCAACTCACATCATGAAAATCAGCATGACCTGGAAAAGTGTGCCAAGTGTTCACTGAATACCTTATACTAGCGTCTTGCCAGTGTCAGTGTCAGTGTCAGGGCCAGGTTCACTTGGTTTATATTCTCTTTTGATATAGCATCTATCTGCTGCACTTCCAACGTCTGAATTCCTTCAAATTTGTTAGCAAGGATCGTGAAGATCTTCCTAGCACTACTGGCCCCAAAATCTCAAAAGTCTGTCCAAAGCGCCTCCAAGCGTATCGTCGGCGCTGGCACATCCAATCATTTATTGGGAAAATGATGTTAAGCGCATGCCATAGGTAGCCCATTCAGTTTTCTGCCGGTTTCCACTTTGAGTTTTCCCTCTTTTCAATCTCTTGCTCCTTTTCCCTCGGCCTTCTCCCCAGCTCCTGTCCTATCACACTTCTCGTTGTCCCCTTCCGTCCATTCCGCGTCATCTTCGGTAGCATTTATGGATTGGAGAAGTGTAGCGGGAATGAAAGGGGCTTCGTCTGACTGCAGCTCGATCGGTGGGGTAATAGAAGGCTCTTCTGGCGTCACAGGACAAAGATAATGGGATCCAACTTGAACAGTTCTCCTGTCGTTACGGACTGCCCCCTCAGAGCTGCAAGCCGCAGATATTTCTGAAGATGATGTGCGAAAAACGAGATCCAGCTTTGGGAGAGGCAGGCACCGGCCCTGTCGACTGGAGCGTTCGTCTCCCTCTTCCTTGAATTCGGCGAGAGTTGGCCATCCAGCACCACAAGGCGCCTGATTCCGTGATGTGCTGAAGCAATTGCTAGCTGCGAACACGGGGGAAAGACAATCGGCAAAATTCTTCCCCCGGAGGAGCTTCACAACAGGTTTGAATTGAGTCCCCACGCCTTCAGCGACGCTCGCATTCGTCTTTGCTAGACGTTGCTTAAGCTCTTGATCGAGCTTCCTTGTCTTTGATTCTGCCAGATTTGCTTTGAAAGCTGTCAGCTCTACTGGGCTCTGAGGAACAAATGGAGACTGGCCAGCGCTCATGTAACGTAGATTGGCCATCACCTTCTGAAAGGCCTGCCGTTCCCTTGTAGCAAAGCTTATCCATCTTTTGGATTGGGACCATGAACCCGACTCAGATCCATTCAAATTGAAAGTCTGCTTCAAGGTAGAACTGAACGTCTGAGGAAGTTGGCGGGCGGAAGATGGACCTCTGGGTGCATTCTGGAGCGGATCGACCAGTTTATCAGTCTCTCGACCTTTGTTCTCCTCTTGAGGTGTAGTCTCTCGCTTAAGGTTGATCTTCGCACCTCTCACAACGCGAGGAGAATCGTGCGAATTCTGTGCCTGTCGAGTTGGGATGAATCCTTTAATCTTACTATAGTCAGCCACCTTGCGGAGTTCTTTCTTGACTTCCTCTTGCGTGGTGTCATCACTGCAAACAGCACTGAGGAGTT